>NC_080165.1:4409290-4754290 GCF_950295315.1 Erinaceus europaeus
TGTATAACTTAGGCCTTGTATACAAAGGCCATATTTTTCTCTTTGAATGTGTGCCCTAACTCTCTCCTATCTTACTTACCTATTTTACTCTATTTGAAATTGTTCTTTCCTATAAAATCATCTTTTTTTAAAATAAATATTCTCTTACATCTTTAAATGTAGTGGCCTTAAAGGAAGAAAACTTCTCTTCTGTCAGGGTCATTGCTACTTCTAAGAGGGATATCTCATAGTCTAGCTACACCAAAAGTTACTAGAATAAAAGAATAAGGAAGGAAGGAATTAACTAAATGAATAATAGTGTTTAACAACATGACCCACATTCCTTACAGACTTTTGTTTTGACTAATTTGTACACAGTTATTACAACCTTGTATCAATAGTAAAGATAAGATCAAAGTCTAGGATAAATCTTGAGGGTCACTAAGAAATTTCAGTCAGCCTTGCTGACAAGATAGGTATTTATTTTTTTCTACTTATTTTACTCCAGTTATCAGTTATTCAGAGTTAAGTACAGAATAAATCCATGGTTTCAGATTTGGATATTGAACTATCTATGCATAGCTTGCTTCCCCTGAGTACTAATGAATATCCTATAATAGTAGAGTCTAATCTGAGCATTATAGATACAGAATTTAATATGGAAAACAATCTTATGTACAAACAAGATTATCCCATATATCTCTTTTGTTGTTTTCAGTGTCTATCAATCTCTTTTTGAGTTCTTACCTCTTTTTTTGTTTTCTGCAGCTCACCCTCTGTCTGGCTAATTCTGTTTTCTGCTTCTTGTCAGGCTGAGCTTCACTGATGGGAGACAGACGACCAGGGACTCATGGCTGAGCTGTATGCAGTATCTCTTTATTCATGCAGGACGCAGCACAATCTAAGACAAGCTAGACTAAACTAAACTAAACTAAAACAAACAATGCTGTCCTTATATATACTTTCCAAGTAGGGTGTGAACAGGATGTGACATAGAGAGGGTGGAGAGAAAAGTGACTGGTGAAAATCAGGGTGTGACAAGGAGAGGGGGCAGAGCAGGTGAGAATTCTACCACTGAACCACCAATGCCCTGGAGGGAGGGTGGTGCTTTATGTAAATGTAAAAGTGATTTATGTAAATAGACCGCATCTTTGAGTGGGATCAAACCAATCCCACACAGGCATACCGGTGCTAGGATTAGAGACAGAAGCCGGGGGGAGCTGGCATACTACCCAACACTTCTGTTAATCTGCTTTCCCTTCCCTCAGCGTCTCCCTTGAGTTCACTTATAGTATTAACTTGTTCTGCTATTTGGCCTCTTACCTCAGCTATTTCAGCTTTCAGTTCTCTAATTACCTCCAGGTATCTTGTATTTTCTTTGAGGTTCTCCTCTGTTGTTTCTCTAATTCTGATAGCCCTTTCCTCCACGGCTGTCTTCATTTCTGTGATTATTAGGTTTACTACTGCTTGCATACTTTTGTTATCTATGATTACTTCTGACTGATTTGGAGTTTCTTCTAGGCTCCTGTCCTGATTCATTGTGGTAGCAGTTTTATTTGATCTTTATTTAACTACTTTTATGTGGTTTTTATTTTTCTGTTCTGTCATTCTTCAGTTGTTGTGTTTTGAGAACAAGCCACGCTATACTAAAGACCTTTATGACAAGTGCAGTCACCAACCTCAGAAATTACAACAATAGTAACTGAGGCAAGGATTGATGCAGTTTAACCAATACCATTTAGCCAAACAACACCTCTAGTCCAAGAAAAAATAGCAACCAAACCCAAAAGAAAAAGAAATAGGGGAATCGGGCAGTAGCACAGCGGATTAAGCACACGTGGCACAAAGTGCAAGGACCAGTGTAAGAATCCTGGTTCGAGCCACCAGCTCCCGGCTCCCCACCTGCAGGAGAGTCGCTTCACAGGAGGCAAAGCAGGTCTGCAGGTGTCTGTCTTTCTCTTCCCCTCTGTCTTCCCTCCTCTTTCCATTTATCTCTGTCCGATCCAACAACAACAACAATAATAACTACAACAATAAAACAACAAGGGCAACAAAAGGGAATAAATTAATAAATATTTTAAAAAGAAAAGAAAAAGAGACAGGAAAAAAAGGGATAGCAAGAATAGACAATTATGTAAGTCTACTGTCCACTATAAATTCTAGGGATAGAAAGGGGAGAAAGGGAAATGAGCAGACACACACACACACATAGAGTCCACTCTGAGTCAGATTTCTGCCCCAAAATAATTCACAAGCAAGTATCAGTGAATTCAGAAAACAAAAGAAGGAGGGAGGAAGAAAGGGGAAAAAAAAGAAGAAGAAAGAAAGAAGATAAAAGGAAGAGCAGAGAAAGGAGTTTTTTTGTTTTAATTAGCTAGGAAGAGAGAAAAAGGGGAGTAGAAAGAAGAGGCAGAGAGAAACCAGCTTCTCTCACAGTGGATAAGACACCCAGTCACCTAGCAATGGAAAAACAACAGCAGCTAATTTTGGTCAACCTGAAGAAGGTGTATGGAAAAGGGATTCGTGTATATGATAGCAGTAGTAGTAAAATAGAGCAGAAAACCCCTAGCAGTCAGTCTGCAGCTTGGACTGCTTGATTGGCTGCAGGCAGCCTAAGCAAAGACAGCCAATTGTGAGAAGTATCAGAAGAAAAAAAAAAAAAAAAAACCCTCCAGGTAGTCTTTCCAGACAGGGATGAGGCTCTGATTGGTCAGGCATTTTGTCACTCAAATAGAGCTCTGGCCACTTAAAAAAAAAAAAAAAAAAAAAAGGCAGTTAAAGGAGGAGGCTTGGAATAACACCCCTTGTGAGCCAGGAATCTTGGTAAAGAAAATAGTTCAACTGGGAGCCTGCTAGGATGGCTGCACTGCCCTTGGAGGATGGTACTGGGGTGGAATGGGGTGAGCTCAGAAATAATCAAAGGATTTTTCCTTTGTCCCTCTGAACTCCATTTTTCAGCCGAAGAGAGAGCTATGGGACTGTATTTTGGAGTCACTCTGACCAGCCCGTGTCACCCTCCTACAGACAGCCCAGTGTCCTACCCTACCCGGCAGATCCTGGGTTGCAAGCTGCTGCCTCTTGGAGCTCAACACAGCTGTGGCTCCAAAGTCTCCATCTTGGCTCTGCCCTCCTTATTTGTAAACAAAATTGTGCTTGAATTATATTAGGAATCCATGACTTCACACACACACATGCACATGCACACACACACACACACACACACACACACACACACGCACATGCACACACGCACACACACATCTCACAAAAGAATTCTATGATGTTAGTTTTCCTTTTAAAAATTTGAAACACATTGCTACTTCTTTATAGTTTTCTGTTGTATAGATGGTTTGCTTTTAAGAGTCCAATGGTATTAAAGTATGAGCCTTCAGTGTGAAAACTACACTTAATGATTTTCCATATTTGCATTACCAGGAAATCGTAACATTAAGGTGTCAAATCTGAAATCTGATGTTCACTTGTGACTATTTGCTGCTTGAGTGAAACATGGGATGTATCAGCATAAATAACAGTTACAGTCCATCATGTGTCATCTACCTATGTCATATCTACCATCTATCTTTCTCCCTATCAACCTGTTTAGCTACCACCTGTACACACACATAGACACACACACACACACAGAGAGAGAGAGAGAGAGAGAGAGAGAGAGAGAGTCCTTTAAATTTATCCTACATATTGTGGCAGGAAAAAAACTTCACCTTGTATTCAGAGAACTGATAAGAGACTCTACAAAGCAGCAATCACAGCACACTCAGAACTAGCCTTTTCTGTATTGACTTTGGAGACATTCAGTTGGCCATTCTGTGCTTGGCTAGTGTGTGGCCTGCCTCTGCTTTCTTCCACCCAACAGCCTTGGGATCTGACTCTGCCAGGGCCTGGCTTCTGCCATCTGCACTGGCTAACTGTCAAGGATCTCAGCTGTCCTTACAAGCCTAGAGAGACTTTCTGGGATTCTTTGACTCCTGTTAATATTTTAACTTTCCAAAGAAGTGACTTTCAGATAAAATAAATTGCCGGGAGCCAAAACCTTAGCTAAGTCTCTCACATAACCGGTGAGTGGACATTCCGATCATTGTAACTGCGATTACCATCTAACTGTTTGGAAAGTTGTTCACCCACCTCCCTCCCCCTACTATCTTAGCAGAACTTCCTCATTGGGTGTGCTGAAAATGCGGCTGCAAAATAAAATTTTCAGAGCTTGATCAGATCTCATGACTTGCTCTCGTTCTTCGTGTCTCTTGTCCCCTCCATTCTCTCGCCCCCTACCCTAGGTTTCCGTCGATAACCCCGCAGGCCAGGGCAATAGATATTCCAGGGTCACAATCATAGGTAAAAATACCTTTTATTGTCATTGATTTTTGAAGGGATTTCTAGTTGTAGAAATTTCATAGCACAAAACAAAAAAATTGTTTTAGGAAACAAAATCAATAAGATCACTATAAATTGATGTGTATTCAGTCCAGTACAACAATGCTAATTCTTTTAACCATAAAAGATGCTTTTTAAAACTTTATTTAATGAACTAGCATATGGCATCTAAAACAGAATATTAAAGCAAAATTTGCTATTGATGATTCTCCAGTGAGCAAAAGAATGCAGTGTGAGAGATGAGAACAGCTAACCAAAGGGTCTCCATTCACTTACTGGGTATTTGCCAAAGGAAAATCTCTCCTCTGAGTGAAGTTTAGCAAATGCTACAAACTGCAAAAGCCCAGTCTGTTGTCTGGACTTGGAGTTTCAGCATTTGCTAAGCTGAACTCACAGAATTTGTGACCACACATATGTAGAGACTACACATATCTTACCAAGTTATCAAAACTAGAAAAGTTGCAGTAAGTAACGGAGCAAAATAGAGGTTTCTTCCTGAGACAAAACCCAGGACAGAAAGAGAGTAGGGGTTTGAGTGAGGTCCAAAAATTAACAAAGTTTAAAGATTTTCCTATACTATCTAATGTATCATCTCACTCAATGCTGTAGGAAACTATAGATTATTTAACAGCTAATGTCTGTCAACTTGTGAAAGAGACGACAATGTCTATTTATCTTCATTTCTCTTCCTTCCCTGCTAAAACAAGTTGGGAAGAAACAAGAGATTCAGAGATGAACTATATGAACGAAAATCAACAATATAAGGAGTATCTGGGGAAATAACTGGTAGACCATCTGTGTGAGAATTCTGGCTTGATTCTTGTTATTATATATGCAGAGTGTTGTTCCTTCTTTTTCTTTCATGTAAAAGGATCTATCAAATTAAATAAATAAAATGGTGAAAACCTTTGCAACCATACAGAGACACTACCAAAAGATGGTACTTAATAGAGCAATCCAGTAAAATACAATGTATAATATAAGGAAATCTTTTTTATTAATGCTTTAATCTTGATTTATAAAATTAAGAGATAGAAGGGGTATAATTCCATATTATTCATACCACCAGAGTTCTGTGTCCCTATTCCCTCCATTGAAAACTGCAGTGATTCTCCCCAGGTCACAGAGAATGTGTTGCATAAGGTGGCCTGGTGACACTAGCAGCAGTGACTCATTTGAGGTCAGCAGAGGTGGCATCACAGGGAAAAGTATCAAGAGGAGAGGAATTGAGAATTACAAAGTCCCAGAGGCCCCATGACTGGGGAAAACAAAGATTTTAAAGAGAATGGGGAACATTTCTTGAGTCTGAGAGTTTAAGAAGGCAATACATAATTATTATTATAACCCAGTTACTTGGGAGCTTGGTTTAGTTTGACAATCCCATGGTTAGCATGTGTGTTACTATACTTGACCTCATCAAGATTAACATCATTTAATGCTCTATTAATAAAAGTTTATTGTTCTGCTTCTAATTCTGCTTCTAATATTCCTTCTGTTTTGATTATCACACTTGCACTGCTTAAAGCTGTGGTCTATTTACATAATCATTGTTTTGTTTGAGACCCGCACTGGTGTAATCCCCACTGGTTCGTGCTCTTTTTCCACTCCGCCCCCTCTCCTAGGCACATCCTGTTTTCCACCATTTAATCCCCACCGGTTCATGTGCTTTTTCCTTCTTCCCACCCCCTATCCTATGTGCATCCTCTTCCAACCTGACACTTCCTCCTCAGGAGATATAAGGGACAGAATTTTCTAATAAAGAGAGATTAGATAGATTGCACTGCATTCCTGCTCATCAATAAATATTGAACTGCATTCCCAGCTCAGCCATGATCCCTGGTCGTCTGTATCCCACACACAAAGTTAGCCTGGCATATTATATTAGCACCTGAACAGAGACCGGCAAAGTTACTTTTATAAATGCTTCAACAGGGGGCCTGCAGGTAGCACAGCGGGTTAAAAGCACGTAATATGAAACATGAGGACCCACAAGGGTCCAGTTCGAGCCCTCAGCTCCCCACCTGCAGGGGATGGGGTCACTTCACAAGCAGTGAAGCAGGTCTGCAGTTGTCTTTGTCTTTCCCTCTCTGTCTTCCCCTCCTCTCTTGATTTCTCTTTGTCCTATCCAGAAACAACAGCAAGGGCAACAAAAATGGGAAAAAATGCCCTCCAGGAGCAGTGAATTTGTAGTGCAGCTACCAAGCCCCAGTGATAACCCTGGAGGCTAAATAAATAAATAAATAAACTGCTTTAACAATTTAAACCCAGTGTCAGAATTCAATCACTTTATAAATTTGAAACATTAAGTGCTTAGACATAAGGAATCTGTGGTCACGAGTAGGAACGTTCCAAGCTGCCCTAATATCAGGACCCATCTTCCTCAGGTGGAGCATAGAATATGTTGTCCAGCCTCCCTTTGGAGGATGGAACATTCTCTACCATTGTTGATCCAAGTTGAGGGCAAGGTCCTATGGGTGCCCACAAAGGGGTCTATTGTGTTTTCCCTGATAGAAACAACCAGTAACAATGGAGAGAGGGATTTGTTTGAGGGCTAGGCCCATCATGTCTTGTTTGGGAATCTCAAGACTCCCCAAATAGGGCCCCAGCTGGGGGTGGCCTGATAGTGACTAAAGAGTCATCATTATAGTCTGCCAGTCTCTTGCCCTTATTCAGCTTTTGCAGTCCTTGCTTTGATAAGGTTAGCTTTGGAGTGAATCAGGGAAGTGTAATAGGAGGTAGGTAGGAGGGTATCAAAGTCTAAGTGGACACTATTTCATTATGAACTTTATACTGACTCTGCAAACTATTGTGTACTTTTGCTTTCAGGTATATATATTTGCCCTAATTTATAGATACATGTGAACATATGCTCTATCTCATGGGACCTGGTCTATGTCTAGGTTTTGGGACTTTGTTAGGAAGTGAAATGGAATTAGAGAATCAGGTGTGAAATGGAATTAGAGAATCCTGTGAAAGGAAAGGTCTCACCAGAGTAATGATGTTGAAGGATTAACATTCCATGCCTGACATCTCTGGACACAGTCCGAAGTGTAACATGCTGAGGTGGTACTGGTTGCATTGATTAAGTTGTCATCAGCAGATGCATTATCAATTGGTATGAATTGAGAGAAGGATGCAGGAAAATGAGCCCCACACTAGAGGTTCCAGGACTGTGGGAAATATAAGATCTACAGAGGAAGCAGGAGATTCCTGTTGTCTACACTCAGAATTGAAATCTAGGCAATTAACAAACATGCCATACCTGATCTATTTTTCCCCTGGCATATTAAAAACTCACTATTTATAAGATTATGAATTAGCAGGAGTATAGTTTAAAACTGTCCCCACTGCTGAAGGTCTGTGAGTATAACATAAACCCCCTATGGTGGATGAGACCTAAGAATCTACCCACCCCGTCCCAGAGTCTTTTTTCCCTCTTTACTGAGAGGATTAATGGTTTACAGTTGACAGTAAAATACAATAGTTTGTACATGTGTAGCATTTCCCAGTTTTTCACATAATAATTCACCCCCACTGGGTCCTCCTTTGCCATCATGTTCCAGGACCTGAACCCCCCCCACACACCTGTCTTTCATTTTAGTGCAATACAGCAACTTCAGTCCAAGTCTTTATTTTATTCCCCTTTCTGTTCTTATTTCTAAACTCCTGTCAATGAGTGAGATCATCCCATATTCATCCTTCTCTTTCTAACTGATGTCACTTAACACAGTTCCTTCAAGCTTTATCCAAGATGGGGTAAAGAAAGTGAATTCACCATTTTTAAAAGCTGAGTAGTATTCCATTGTGTTTATAGAGCACAGTTTTCTCAGCCACTCATCTATTGTTGGACACCTGGGTTACTTCCAGATTTTGACTATTACAAATTGTGCTACTATGAACATAGATGTGCATAGATCTTTTTGGATGGGTGTTTTTGTTTCTTAGGATCTATCCCCTGGAGAGGAATTGCAGGATCATGGGGCCGTTCCACTTCTAACTTTCTGAGAGTTCTCCAGACTGCTCTTGGCAGGGGTGGGACCAGTTGACATTCTCACCAGCAGTGCAGGAGGTTCCTTTGACCCCACAACCTCTTCAGCATTTGTTGTTACTATTATTTCTGATATGTGACATTCTCAGAGGAGTGAAGTGGTATCTGATTGTTGTCTTTATTTGCATTTCTCTGACAGTTCATATCACCGACTCATTTTTAGATGGGTTCATTTTTATTTATTTATTTTGCTAGTTTGGGAAGCTCTTTACATATGTTAGTTATTTGTCTCTTGTCTGATGTATGAGATGCAAATGTCTTCTCCGGTACTCTGAGCCATTTCTTTGTTTTGGGTGGTTGTTCACTTCACTGTGAAGAAGCTTTTTACTTTGATGTAGTTCTATTGATTTATTTTTGTTTTAGTCTTCCATGCAGTTGGATTTCTATCATTAAAGATACCTATGGATTTTAGATGGAGAAAAGTTTGACCAATATTTTTCTCTAAGTATTTGACAGTGTCTGGTCTACCATCCAAATTCTTGATCCATTTGGAATTTATATTTGTGTCTTGTAAAATATAATAGTTCTGTTTCATTCTTTTGAATGTTTCAAACCCAATTTTTCTACACCTTTTTTTGAAGAGACTTTCATCATTCAACAGTTTGAGCACCCTTGTTAAAAATTAGACACCCACTGGTGAAGAGGATTATTTCTGGGCTCTCAGTTCTATTCTACTGCTCAGTGTGTCTACTTCTGTTCCAATCCCAGTCATTTTTTATTACGATGGTCTTAAAATATAGTCGGAGATCTGGAAATGTGATTACCTTGAATTCTGTTCTTTTTCTGTTTTGTCAATTCTAGGTGTTTTCTGACCTCTGTTGCTTTTTTTTTTTCTATTCTCTTTTTAAAAAATGATGAAACCTTAATGGGGGTTGTACATGGCTCTGTGAAGAATATTTATTTTTATGGTAATTTTTCAAATCCATGAACATGGAATATCTTCCACTTCTTTGTTTCTTTGTCTGTTTCCTTGAATAGTGACTCACTGTTTTCAGTATACAAGTCTTTCACTACTTTTTTTTAAGGTTTATCCCTAGATATTTTATTGCTTTTTGCTTCTGTAGTGAGTGGGAGAGACTTCTGGATTTATTCTTCTTTTGACTTATTTTTTGCATAAAAGAATGCCACTGACTGTGGTATGTTTATTTTGTAGCCTGACACCATACCTTATTGCCTGATAGATTCCAGGATCGTTCTGCTGTTTTTGGGGGATTTTTTTACTATTTGAGTTTTTCTGTGTATACTATCATATCATCTGCAAACCGTGAGAGCTTGGCTTCTCTTCAAATCTGTGTTCCTTTTGAGTATAAACTATTTACAATGCTTCAACTGTGCAAATCAAATACTGCTGCTAATAGCAGTAAATGTACGTATGTATGTGTGCTTTATTTATTTATTGTTGTTATTGTCTCCAAGGTTATTGCTGGGACTTGCTACAGGCACTATGAATCCACAGCTCCTGACAGCCACACA
Organism: Erinaceus europaeus; assembly: GCF_950295315.1. NCBI lineage: Eukaryota > Metazoa > Chordata > Mammalia > Eulipotyphla > Erinaceidae > Erinaceus > Erinaceus europaeus. The sequence goes on from NC_080165.1 coordinate 4,419,183, forward strand.
TTCTTTTCTTTCTATTTTATTTTTATTTGACAGGGCAGAGAAAACTTGAGAGGGGAGGAGAGATAGAGAGGAAGAAAAGAAGATAGACACCTATAGATGGGCTTCACTGCTAGTCAAGTCCTAGCTGCAGGTGGGAAACAGTTGCTTGAACCTGGATCCTTGCTCACGGTGCTTAACTTGTTGTCTAAAAGCCATGTGCCGGGGCCAGGTGGTGGTGCACCTGGTTGAGTGGACCCAAGTTTGAACCCCCTGATCCCCACCTGCAGGGGGAAGGCTTTGCGAGTGGTGAAGCAGAGCTGTAGGTGTCTGTCTCTCTCCCTCTCTCTCTGTTTCTCTCCCCCTTCCCTCTTGATTTCTGGCTGTATATATCTAAATAAATAAATAAGTAACCAAATAAATGCCATGTGTCTTTTTATGTATCACCTATAATTAAAGTATTGTTTTTACTCTCCTGCTCTAGTGAGTTCTGACAAATGCATAGAGGCATGAATCCTTCAAATAGCAAAGGTATAAAACAGTTCCACTAACCGAACAAAATAATTTAGGGGGCAGGGCCATGGTGCACCGGGTTAAGAGCACATAGTACTAAGCACAAGGACCTCAGTTCAAGCCCTTGCCTCCCTAACTACGGGGGGGGGGGGCTCTTCACAAGTGGAGAAACAGGTCAGCAGGTGTCTTTCTCTCTCCCTCTCTATCTTCCCTTCCCTTCTCAGTTCCTCTCAGTCCTAACCAATAAAATGGAAAAAAAAAAAAAGTCACCAGGAGCCAAAGATTTGTAGTGTTGACACCAAGCACCAGAGATAACCCTGAAAGCAAAAAGGAGAATAATTAAGTTACCCTGTCACTTTATAATTCAGTCCCTGCAACACTCCCTACCACAAAGAGTCATTGCTATTATAGGTACATTTATCCAGCATGCAATGATTTGAACCTCTCTTCCTCCACTGCCTTGTAGGCTTATCTACGCTATTATGTGTGTTGCGGTTTTCTGCTTTGCACTGTGAATGTCATTTCATTATATAGATACATGACAGTCTGTTATCCAATCATCAGAAACAATTCCCAACTATCACTGATTATAAATAGTGCTACTATAAAGGTTTGTACTCAGGTTTTCTATCAACAGAAATTGTCTTTTCCAATCACATAGCAGATACACTTAAACATATAAACCATCATCAAACTGGGTGGGGGAGATAGCATAGCAGTTACACAAACAGACTCTCACACCACCGTAAATCAGAGGTGAACAATGTTCTTGTAAAAATAATAATAATAATAAAAATCACCCAACTATTTTCCAGAGTCATGTTATTTAGCTTTATCCCCCAGACTAGCAATAAACGAAAAGTTAGGGAGCTCAGACTCTTGTGTCAGCACTCACTGCTTTTTAAGTTTTTATTTGAATTAGTTTTCTTTTCAAAGCATGCTCTATGCAAATAATACAATCTTCAAAGCCTGTCTGTGTCACATAATATCTTATCAGGTGTATTAATTTTTTTATTTTTCAAAAATGATTTGTCCTCAGTGTAGCTGAGAATATCTTCAAATAAATCGAACTTCAAAAATCTTTTTGCATTTTATATCCTGACTTTGCCTAGGAAATTCTAAAACATCTTTTCTCTTATTTTTAGCTAGACAATCATTCAACAAACAGAGACTCTGGTAATTACTATATAAACAGGAGACTCACAACCATACGTGGAAATGTGCATGTTGTGTTTGCATAGAGCAGTACAACACAGCTTACTTTTATTTATTATTAAGGAGCTTTGAATGATTAATGTGTTGAAGCAAGAGGTAAAAGGATACAGTTTTAACTAAATAGAAAGTTCAGTAGCATTATGGGTATTTGCAAAAGCAAAATGAAACTTTTCACAAATAGCTGTGAGTCTCCCATTTTATAGCAACTGTATCTGAAGTTTCTCCATGGCAGTTGGGGACAGGATTCTTGAACTGTGCTCTCTGCCGGGTGTGCTGGACACTTCCGTTTTACAAGCTCTATGAATTAGTAATTGAAGACGATATAGCTTACTTTTATTTATTTATTATTAAGGAATTTTAAATGATTGTTATTTTAAAGCAGGAAGTAAAAGGAAGCAGTTACAACTAAACAGAAAGTTAACACTATGGGAATCTTTCAAAAGGGTACGTTTAAATTTTATAGCTTAATTTTATAACACATGAACTTGATCACAGTTATGCAAGCTAGTTGAAGAGCTTGCCTGGCTCATGTTTCGCTACTAAGAAAATTGTTGATATAAGACAAAACAATCATTTATATTCTTATATTGTCATTTTTTAAAAATTTCTCCACTGCAGTAGGGGCTGGGCTTAACCCTGGTTTGTGCACATCTACACTTTTGGGCTGTCAAGTCTGTTCATTGATCTATATGTCTGTTCATCTGCTCATACCACGGTCTTTAATTCTGTAGCTTAATAGTAAAAATGACTTGTAATTTTAATTTATCATTGTGGTTTCAGGTTACCATAAAAATTTCCAGCAATGACGTCTTATTAGCAGCTCCATATTTGTGTGATCATTGTTACATAATTTAAATAGGCAGGTAGACTACGGAAATAATTGCAGACGTTTTGTTCTTTGTTACTGGAAAAATGGGAGTTCCCTTCCAAATTTTGATAGATTAAAGCAATTTGCCTTAAATTACTCATACATTTTTTTCTTTATTGGGGGATTAATGGTTTATAGTGGATAGTAAAGTACAATAGTTTGTACATGTGTAACATTTCCACATCACAACTCAAACCCGCCTCCCTGAGTGTTTTCCTTTGCTGCAATACACCAACTCCAGTTCAAGTTCTGCTTAGTGTTTTCACTTTTTCCTTTCTGATCCTGTGTTTTAATTTCTGTCTATGAGTGAGATCATTCCATACCCATCCTTTTGTTTCTGACTTATCTCACTTAACAATTCGTACATTATTATTTAAAAAAATAGATAGTGAGAATAATTAAAATAAATGTAATTCAAGAACATACAAAAGTTGATTCATTTTTGTCAAAGGAATATACACATATATTCCATATGCTCTAAATTTAAAGCATCATCAGTTAAATCATTTTATTTTCTCTACACTTGATCACAGTATTCCTAAAAGGAAGAAAATGACCAGAATGAGAATTACTTAAATGAAAATAAATTCTAATGGTATTGTTCATGCATCTGAGTAACGTTCAGATCACTACAAGACAAAGACAACTGGAAGTTGGCTTCTAAATCATAACAGGATGGCAGTAATGATTTTATGGGGAGAGCAATTAAGTTGCAATATGGAAGAGAGTGCTTTGGGAAATTTAAATTTCTTTTATAACCTCATTATATTAAAATTTAGTTATACAGTTGAAGCACGCTTTTATAACTAAGACTTCCATAGACCATTGAAGAAAATTGTTTCTCTTTTCAAAATGGGTTATGTAACCACTATTTTGTAAATTTTTCACAGGAGACTGACTTTCTCTGTTTTAAAATAATATGCAGCTCAAATATGTAATGATGATTAAAGCTTACATTCACTGCATTCAAACACTTAAAGACGGAAAACATAATTAATTTTAATTTTTTTCCTGCCATGATCATAATATTCTTAAAAGAAAGGCCATTATCAGAATGAAATCACTAATCTCTGAAAGCATTTCTTTCCTAATACGAAGAACACTCTCCTTTAAGTGTACAGCTTCTTTCTGATTGTCTCAACTTCCTTTCTGATGTCTAATGACTAAGACACATGTTCATTCAGTTTTTATTAACATTTCTCCCTCCTCTATTCTACTTATTTTAAAAAATGGTATTAAAAGTCATAGTTTTCAGACATCCAGCGTTGAATTTTCCGAGTTTGGGTTTCTTAAATTATATGCTCAGCAGAGGCTTTGTTCACATTCCAATTTAAGCAAAATCGGTAGCCATTAAATCTTTTTTCTGCTGAAATAAAGTCAACATTTAACTAAAACAACTTTATTGAATAGTTCCTGGAACCTGTAATTCTATTTCATTGGGGGCCTGCCTCTAAAGAAACTAAACGTCGAGTAAAAGTGAACTAGATTTTTTCTGTCAGCTCACTGACAGGAAAAGCCAAGACCCAATGTGAATGTTTATTCATTTCTTCCTAGTAGACAGGTACAGTGAAAGTGGTATTTCTTCACAAGAAATAGTCACATTAAAAATATTCTTGAAGAAATACGGATGAACAAGAACAAAATGTCGATGTCTGTTAATGTAACAGATTAATGTTAAGGCTTACATCAGATTAAGTTTACTTATTTTAAAATTTTTAATATGAAAGAGAAGTGCATAGCATTGTACTTAGTTTTAGAAAGTATTTTTCATATTCAGTTTCATATATTTACTTAGATCATCTATTTCTTAATGTACTCAAGTATTTAAATAGAAATATTATATTTTGAGTAAATGTGCTTCTTATAAAGCTTGATAGATACTTCACTGAAATACATCATTTCCTAACTATTTATTTTAACTTCCTAGGGTACTGATTTCATGATCAAAGCAGCACAAAATCCTGAATGCTGAAAGATGTAAATTTCTGCCTATGGAGTCATTCTCAGCTTTTCAATGTGAAATACATTTATAAAGTCCAGCTTTAATGTTTAACATTTGAATAGGACACTGTTTCAAGTCCCTGATTGACTACAGAAATTATGAACATGGATAAAGTTGGAATTTACTAAAATAAATCCAGGATGTTGTTAGGAACAAAGATCCTTGGAATTTATATGCTGTGTGGGGTAATGAGATGTGGATTCATCTATAGTTTCAGTGCTTTCTTCTTTAAAAATGAAATTACAAGTGATTCAAGTTTTAGCATTCAAGAATGCTAAAAAAAATAAGTCGGCAGCCTTCTGAGCACATTTTTAGCTCGCTGTCTGAATGCAAGGTGCAGTCTCCATATCACAAAAATAGATGACCATCATGTCAATACAGTGTTTGTGCATTCTGATTTTTCTACAGTGAATATGGAAAATTACTCTGGCTGAAATTTTAAAAAAGTCCACTTCCCCTTATTTTTAAAACGGAACCTGTGTAGTTTTTAATCTATAATCTTCTGAAGTATGGAATTACGTGGTTTGACTTTACACTATGTGAAGATTAAGTATTTCCTTCATTCTTCTTAAATGAACCTTCCATTAGTTTTGAGCGATCACTCCTTCTTGTATTATGGAAAAGCATATAAAAAGGACCTTATCAATTTTTAGTATACCCTTCAAAATCTTAAATAACTCAATTATATTCACTCTATCTTTTCTCATTTCTAGGCTAAATAATCTTTGCTTCCCTACGTCCCTTTTGTCTATATGCTCAAGTTCCCTTCTACTTGAACCATTTCATGTGTCTTTCTGTGAACTCTTTCATCCTTATCTTTCCCCTAGGGAGTGTATCCTAACGTAAGACAGTGCTTCACATTGAGAGATTCTGTATAATTATAATATACATTAGTTCTATTAATTTGCATTTATATACCATTTCATCTATGCAAAGTGCTTTTCAGTTTATCTTGACAATATTGCTGGGAACTGATTAGCATATGTTTTGGAAAGATGAACTACGAAAAAGGTTAAAACTAACTCCAGATCACTGGAGGTCCATCTAAATCATCTTTTTGAAGTAACAAAAATGATCTTTTTCATTTAAATAATCTATTTAAAATTCTCATGTGATGGAGGGGAAGTTACTAAAAGGCCTTGTTAATTTTCTAGCAATGGGAAGAACAAAGGTACAAAGTAGTGATTTTGACATAGTTATTCTTTCCAGACTAGTCAGATCACTTTGTTAATGTATATGAGAGTGACATGACATAGAGAAGTATAACTGACACATACTGATTTTAAAATACTTTTGCTAAAGAAAAATGAAGTTTTAATGTTTAAAAAGGCAAAATGAATTGCACTCAAAATTCACTGAGTTGACTTGAGTCTAGCTAATGCCCATCATGCCTGTAGACTTTTGTTATTTCTCCTATTTCAGGATATGCCCTCTTTTCATTCTTATGTGGCTTGTTTCATTCTTTGAGCCTCACAACCTTGCTTTATATTCTTGGCCTAATGGACCGTCAATATTAATTTGGGGACTTTCTTTTCTGTCATATGACATACAAGGTCTGAAATTAATGCCCACATTTTTATACTTTACTAGTGAAGTCTCCCAGTGAGGAGTTGCAAATGGTCTAACTGCAAGAATACCCTGAAAAGGGTGTCCTTTAGCTGAACAACTTCCTCGTCAAATGTGTTATCTGAAATGTTTGTTAAGTGCTAGGTCTCAAGCTCAAGCCAGCCCATAGAACGATTTAAATAAATCCTGGAGGACACCATTCCTCTGTGAGAACGTGCTCATGGATTCGGGCACCTCAGTCTGATCTAGACTGCTGACCTTGTGTGGCATTGAGTGAGATGGGCGTTGTCCTCCACCATGCAGTGACTCATGAACTGCTGTTGGTCCTATTAACCCAGTGGTGGATATCATGTTCCAAGTATCTTTAAAGTCTCAAGGCCTGTGTTCCTCCCTATCCAAAGAGGTGAACAGGAAAAGATGAAATATCACACAAAACACTTCCTGTATCATTGTCCACCAATAGCAGACAGCCACAAAGAATATTAATTTGTCAGAAAAAAATACCATGTTATATTTCTTAAAATGAAAATATGTGTGTGTGTGGGAGTCAGGAGGTAGCGCAGCGGGTTAAGCACAGGTGGCGCAAAGCACAAGGACCGGCATAAGGATCCCGGTTCGAACCCCGGCTCCCCACCTGCAGGGGAGTCGCTTCACAGGCGGTGAAGCCGGTCTGCAGGTGTCTGTCTTTCATTTCCCCTCTCTGTCTTCCCCTCCTCTCTCCATTTCTCTCTGTCCTATCCAACAACGATGACATCAATAATAACTACAACAATAAAACAACAAGGACAACAAAAGGGAAGAAATAAATAAAAAATATAAAAAAAGAAAAGAAAAAAAAAAAGGAAATGTGTGTGTGTGTGTGTGTGTGTGTGTGTGTGTGTGTGTGTTCCAAGATATTTTTTCACACTGCAGACCCCTAGGAGAATGGTGTTAGAAAGTCCACTCAGCAGAGAAGCAATTACAGAAGGCAGACTTACCACATTCTGCACCCCACTATAATCCTGGGTCCATACTCCCAGAGGGATAAAGAATAGGACCCAGGATTATAATCAAGGGATTGAGTATGACACTCTGAGGGTAGACATTTTGTGGAAATGTACCCCTCTTATTCTATAGTTTTGTCAATATTTCCATTTTATAAATAAAAATTTTTTTTTAATGTTGAGAAAACAATTAAATTCCTAGGTAGCTACTAGTTTTTCTAAAGCTTCTAAAATGTCTTCATTTTCCTACCTATGGGGCACCAGTAGAGGAAATTGCTCATACCCATTTGGGTTCTTCAAATACTGGGCAAACTATTAAACAAGCATCAGACAGGCTACTAGGGGAAAAAAAATCTAACAAGTGTGTTGATAACATGACTATCTCCTATGTGCATGGGAGAGATCCACTATGGCCAAAAAAAGTGCCACATAATGTTAAAATCCCAGTTTCTGTGAGAGAAAGCTTATGTTCACACGTATCCATAAACTACTGCAAAATAGATACCTGAAAGCAGAAGTACACTAGAGTTTGCAGTGAGTACCCCCTAACACTTCCTCTCCACTATTCCAAGCTTTGGGCCCATGATTGCTCAACAATTTGTTTGGCCTCGTATGTTAACTCTCTTTTCAATCACCAGGTTCCAGATGCCACCAGGATGCTGGCCAGGCTTCCCTGGACTGAAGACCCCACCAATGTGTCCTAGAGCTCTGCTTCCCCAGAGACACACCCTACTAGGGAAAGAGAGAGGCAGACTGGGAGTATGGACCAACCAGTCAACACCCATGTTCAGCGGGGAAGCAATTACAGAAGCCAGACCTTCTACCTTCTGCAACCCACAATGACCCTGGGTCCATGCTCCCAGAGGGATAGAGAATGGGAAAGCTATCGGGGGTGGGGTGGGTTATGGAGACTGGGCGGTGGGAATTGTGTGGAGTTGTACCCCTCCTACCCTATGGTTTTGTTAATTAATCCTTTCTTAAAAAAAAAAAATTAACCTAAAAAAAAAAATCACCTTTAATTTACATAAAGAAGACAGTGAGCAGAACTGACAAATCAGCCAGGGAGTTTATCAAGCAAGTCAGTCCTACTGTTTTACGTTCTCCCTTATACAGATGAGATTCTTGGGATAAGAAGGAGATAGATACTCAAAGAGAGAAATTGACCTGAAAATGTACATTTCTTTTTAAAATTTTTTTATTTATATAAAGGAAAGCTAAAATAAATCATAGGATAAGAGGGTTACAACTCCACACAGTTCCCACCACCAGAACTCCATATCCCATCCCCTCCCCTGACAACTTTCCTATTCTCTATCCCTCTGGGAGCATGGACCCAGGGTCATTGTGGGATGCAGAAGGTGGAAGGTCTGGCTTCTGTAATTGCTTCCCCGCTGAACATGGGTGTTGACAGGTCGATCCATACTCCCAGCCTGTCTCTCTCTTTCCCTAGTGGGGCAGGGCTCTGGGGAAGCGGAGCTCCAGGACACATTGGTGGGGTCGTCTGTCCAGGGAAGTCTGGTTGGCATCATGTTAGCATCTGGAACCTGGTGGTACACAGTTAGCATACAAAGCCAAACAAATTGTTTAACTGTCATGGAACTAAAGGCTGGAATATTGCAGTTGAAGAGTTAGGGGGGGTCTCCATTTTGTAGACAGCTAGTAGGCTTATTTTAGTTATATTCCAAAGGGCCTATGGCTATACTAGTGTTTCGTTTGTTTGTTTTGTTTTGTTTTGTTTTTGCCTGAGCCTGAAACCTGATATGCAGGTGGATCCTAATTATTGTCTGGGGAGATGATATCATGGCTGGCAGAAGAACCAGAAAGCTGGATCAGGGAAGAGAGTAGCTCCCAAATATGGGAAAGTGGTGTAAATATTGTTGATTATAAACCCTACCAAGTTGATGTGATCTGGGGCCCTTATTTAACTTAGGAGCCTATGTGACCTCTGCATCCCTTTAGATATGAGCTCACATTCTGTGGTCATAAGTAGTAATGTTCCAAGCTACCTCAACATCAGGACCTATATTCCTCAGGTGGAGCATAGAGTATGTTGTCCAGCCTCCCTTCGGAGGATGGAACATTCTCTACCATTGTTGATCCAAGTTCAGGGAAAGGTCTTATGGGGGGGCCACAAAAGGGCCTATTGTGTTGTTACTGATAGAAATGTCCGGTAACAATGGAGAGAGGGATTTATTTGATGTTTAGGCCCATCATGTCTGTTTGGGAATCTCAGAACTCCCTGATTAGGGTCCCAGGTGATAGAATAACCTGATAGTGACTAAAGAATCATTGTTAAAGTATGCCAGTCTCTTGCCCTCAATCAGCTTTTGCAGTCCTTGCTTTGATGAGGTTGGCTTTGGAGTGAGTGAGAGAACTGTAATAGGAAGTAGGTGAGGAGGGTATCTAAGTCTAATTAGACACTATTTCATTATGAACTTTTTACTGACTCACTGCAGACTATTGTGTATTTTTGCTTTCAGGTATATTTTTGCCCTAATTTATGGATACATGTGGTCATATGCTCTATCTTACGGAACCTGGTCTATATCTCGATTTTGGAATTTTGTTAGGACGTGAACCTCCTGGAATAGAATTAGGGAATACCATGAAAGGAAAGGTCTCAGCAAACTCCATCATCTTCAGGGCCCTAGTTATGAAGTTGCCATTTTGTCAAAGATATAAATAGGAATTGGTCGCGTAAATCTGCGGAATCTGGGTGAATTGGGGCTCATTTCCGTTAGATGTGCAGAGATATAACAATGGACAGACAAAGAGAAAGTTGGGAGTGTAAACAGGAATTTCTATTCTTAAATAGTCAACTTACTGAGGAAGTTAAGCTCTTCAATAATGTCAATGGGCAAATATGGTTTCCTGACACACCTCAGGGATATTATGAAACCCTCTCAAAATGTATTTTGGTGGTAACTGCCAAAGCATTTTAATATAAAAATCCACATCTGTGTTCATGGAAGTAAAAAGAAAAAATAACAAAATGAAAAAAAGATAAATGGAAAAAGACATACAAAGGGAAAGTGTCAGGAGGGAAAAGAAGGAAGAAAGTATCGGAGGAAGACACAGAAAACTAAAAGTAGTGTAAGTCTGTGTTTTAACATTAAAAAATAAGCAGTCAAAATACTACAATAGGCAATTCATTACTTAAAAGTGCACCCTTGTCTAACCCTAATCCTGGGTCCATACTCATAGAAGAATAAAGAATAGCAAAGCTTTAAAGGAAGGGGATGGGATACAGAGTTCTGGTGGTGGGAATTATGTGGAAATGTACCTCTCTCATCCTATGGTCTTGTCAGTATTTCCATTTTATAAATAAATTTTTTAAATTGTTGTGGAGTCGGGCTGTAGCGCAGCAGGTTAAGCGCAGGTGGCGTAAAGCACAAGGACCGGCATAAGGATCCCGGTTCGAACCCCGGCTCCCCACCTGCAGGGGAGTCGCTTCACAGGCAGTGAAGCAGGTCTGCAGGTGTCTGTCTTTCTCTCCCCCTCTCTGTCTTCCCCTCCCTCTCTCCATTTCTTTCTGTCCTATCCAACAACGACGACAACAACAATAATAACTACAACAATAAGACAACAAGGGCAACAAAAGGGAATAAAGAATAAATTAAAAAATTGTTAAGAAAAAATAAAATATAATGACTGGTCAAAGAGAGGAGAAAGGGTTGAGAAGGCATTGGAGACCCTGTGCATGATGAGGGCAGAAGACTCAAGTTGGTGGTAAGAGTGGTATGCAAACACTTTTCTTGGCAAGAGAAGGAGTTGTTCTTATTTGACAAGTGTCTTGCAAATTTTTATCTCTTAATAAAACAAAACAGTTTATAGTATATTAAAATAAGTGTTTTTAATGCTTTTGTTAATAACATGTATGAGAGTTGAGAAATAGCTCCACAGGACATATTTTGGAATGCTAACATTACATGGAAATGCCATGACTCCATTGCTGAGTCTCATTCCTGTAAATGACCTTCTCTGTTCTCTCCAGAATACAAAAGTGTATAAATTCAAAATATTGTATTTATTTATTTTATTTTATTTATTTATGAGAAAGACAGGAGGAGAGAGAAAGAACCAGACATCACTCTGGCACATGTGCTGCCGGGGATCGAACTCGGGACCTCATACTTGAGAGTCCAAAGCTTTATCACTGCATCATCTCCCAGACCATAAAATATTATATTTATTTCTGCCCCCAAAGTGTATGCTTCCTCAACTTAGTAGCTTAATAATTTTTTTCTCTTAGTCTTCTATTTTACCTCACCTCATTGTTAGTTACCATTAATTGCTTGCACAACTTGATTCTTTAAAAATATTTTTTATCTATCTTCTTATTTGTTATTGCATAATGATTAACAAGATTGCAAGATTACAGAGGTAAAATTCCATACAATTCCCACCACAACAGCTTAACTATTCTTCTTTTTTTTTTGAGTTTATTTATTTATTCATGAGAAATTAGAGAGAGAAAGAACAAGACATCACTCTGGTACATGTGCTGCCGGGGTTTGAACTCAGAACCTCATGCTTGAGGGTCTCGTGCCTTATCCACTGTGCCAACATGTAGACTGCAAGCTTTCCTCTTTCCTACTGTTTATCCCTCTGGGAGTGTGGACCAAGATCTTTATGGGGAGCAGAAGGTGGGAGTTCTGGCTTCTGTAACTGCTTCTCCGCTGGACATGGGTGTTGACAGGTAGACCCACACCCCCAACCTGTGTCTGTTTTCCCTAGTGGGTAGAGCTCTGGAGATTGAGACTTCTGATATTTTGTAGAGAACTTGGGAGAGGAGGTAGAGTAAAAGATTGAGAGAGAAAAATAGACACCAGCAACACCTGCGAGACTGCTTCACTACTCGTGAAGCTTGTCCTCTGCAAGCAGAGATGGAGGCTTGAATCTGGGTCCTTGTGCTTGGTAACATGTACACCTAACTCACATAGCGTGAGTCTTAAATTATCCCTACTCTTGTTTCCACACCCTGAAAAGGTAGCCTGATGTTAAGAACAGATCACTGTCGGGAAATTGTGAGAATGTGGTAGAGACTGGCAGGGCTTAACCTGAGGAGTGTGTCTGTCCTGTCAGTCTCTCTCTCTACCGAGAGGTTGAGGAAAGAGGGACAGGAGTAAACCCAAAGGTTTTCCACATCTTATCAGACTCCCTGCCTCACAAAGCACCCTGCATTCCTGATACTATGGCCCCGCTCCCTTATTATCTACATAATCATTGTTTTGCCTGAAACATCCTCACCCAGTCCATTCCTTTGATCTATCTTCTTTCTACCCTCACAACCCTCCCAGTCTCCAGGGTATTATTAATCCTACCAGTTAAAACCCTCACAACAGTTGCTAAGGAAGTTCCTACCTTTCCAGCCCCTTTTTCCTTTCTCCACGCCTTTCCAAACCATGTCAAGTCATTTCCATTTCTGACTTGCCACTTTTGTGTCCAAGTCTTTTTTTTTATTTTTAAAAAATATTTATTTTATTTATTTATTCCCTTTTGTTGCCCTTGTTTTATTGTTGTTGTTGTTGTTGGATAGGACAGAGAGAAATGGAGAGAGGAGGGGAAGACAGAGAGGAGGAGAGAAAGATAGACACCTGCAGACCTGCTTCACCACCTGTGAAGCGATTCCCCCGCAGGTGGGGAGCCGGGGTTCGAACTGGGATCCTTATGACGGTCCTTTTGCTTTGAGCCACCTGCGCTTAACCCGCTGCACTACAGCCCGCCTCCCGTGTCCAAGTCTTAAAAGCCGTGGCTCTCTGATCAATAAAGAATTGAATTGCCTCACCACCATGAGCTCTGTTCATGAGTGATCTCCCTCGCTTCACTGAGTAAGTAGCAACCTAGGCTGGCTCCAGTGGTGTTCTCTCCAACCCGGAGAGTACATGCCCCAGGAAGAGGAACCCTCACACTAGCCTGGCAGATCACAACTTGAGGAACTAGACAAAACTGCTTCCTCCTTCTGTAGCTACTAAACATAGCTATGAAAAGAATGGTTCCTTGCTCACTCTCCTCTTGATCTGTGAAAAAAAAAAAAATCAATCATCACTATTTAACCTGGGGTTTTAATGTGAGAATTCAAGGAACTAATCTACACAACACATTTATCAGAGGATGGCACAGGTGCCAGGCTAGATGTGTTTTCATTCTACTTATTTCAGTTTTTAACAATAAGTTTTATTTACTGTTGCTTAGACCCTATCTAATCTCACTTTGCCTCCACCAACTCTGCCTGAGACATTTTCCTCCTTTTGAAGTAAAAAGACAAATAACTTGGACGGTGAGAAGGATACATCACAGGACTTAGAGGAAAAAAAAATCTAAAAAGTTCAAGAAACTAGTAATGGGTACCAGCAAATTGTGAGTCTAGTTCACCATCTCTAAGAATACGCTTGTCAGGCTGTGGTGACAGCTCAGTGTTAGTACACAAAACTCAATTCGCTGAGACTCCAAAGAACCTAGTATCATACGCCAACACTATCACAGCCTAGACCTAAATTTCACTCTAGCATCTCTCTGTCTCTCAAAATAATTAAATAACCTCTTACAAGAATAATGTTTTTTCCCTATTTCCATGTCTCAATTTGGGTAGATATATTTCTTAACTCTACTTACTAATGAATTTTCTTTGCATCTCAAACATACCTTGACATAATCTCTTGTTGAAATTTCTATTAGAGATCCTATAAGTCTTATATTCAGTTGTCAGAAAATCATGGCCTGGGGGTCGGGCGGTGGCACAGTGGGTTAAGCGCATGTGGCGCAAAGCGCAAGGACCAGCGTAAGGATCCCGGTTTGAGCCCCCGGCTCCCCACCTGCAGGGGAGTCGCTTCACAGGCGGTGAAGCAGGTCTGCAGGTGTCTATCTTTTTCTCTCCCACTCTGTCTTTCCCTCCTCTCTCCGTTTCTCTCTGTCCTATCCAACAACGAATAGCGTCAACAAGGGCAATAATAATAACCACAACGAGGCTACAACAACAAGGGCAACAAAAGGGGGAATAAATGGCCTCCAGGAGCGGTGGATTCATGGTGCAGGCACTGAGCCCAGCAATAACCCTGGAGGAAAAAAAAAAAAAAGAAAATCATGGCCTATTTTTATGTTCTTCTATGCAAAAATGTCTCATAACTTTTGCAACAACCGATATAAACTTTGTGATTGAAATAAACTGATAGTTTCTCTGGAATAGTTTGTTAACTCCTTATTCAAAAAACTAGAGTCAGGATTTTATTGCTCCAAGCTTTAGGAGTGGAGTAACAGTGGTGGCAAAATCTGAGGCAAGGTCGTGTCTACTGAGTGCTAACTATTCAACATAAAGAAAGCACTCTTCCAAAAGCCTGCTCAAGAATTGCATTCTTATTCTCCTCTCAAGGGTAATACTGATAACACACATAGACATTCTTATTTATGAGTATATTTATAATTAGCATACTAATTAAATTGGATTTAATAGTTTAACTGAAAAGACTACATAACAAGATGTATCAATAAACATTTTAAAGCATTTGCAAAGCACAATAATTCCTACCTCTCTTTGAATATGTTTGTCCTTGTCTAACTCTTTCTTAAAATATGGGAAACCAGTGATTTGCATCTTTTTTTTCCTACTGAAGGGAAATGATTCAAACCTCCATAATGATATCCTTATGTGCCTATGTAAGCCTGAAAAAATCTTTCCAACATCATGATTGATGAATTTGCTGCTGTCTCAGGTTTTAAAATTAATTGGAGAGAAATGAAAATTGTAATACAACTTGCTTTGTCTTCACAGCATGTCTTCTATGTAAATCACTAAATGAACACCAGAGGGAATTAAATATTTTGGAATGGTATAAAAATAAATTTGAAATAAATGCAAAACTTTGGAATGAAATATACAAAGACTTTCTTAAGCCTCTAAAAACTAACACAATTTAAAATAGATATATTGGTGTCTAAAGAAATATTGTTCAAAAATAAGACTAATTGAACTAGATTTTTTTCTCATTTTCTTTAGTATATATGTATTATTCTTATATTATACTGCCTGAATTTAATCAAATCTTATAATATGTGGGTCAACATTTATAGAAGAAAAAAGCCAGCTGTATAATTTTTCAAAATGAATCGATCCCTTTGAAACGTTAGGGATCAATGATCAGAAGGCTCAAGACTAAATGAGGAAACACAGGTCGATCTCCTGGGCACAAGCAATTCAAGTTGGTCTCATACTAATAATTTTCTCAGGGGCTGGCAAATAGTGTACTTTGCATAGTGTACTAAATTTCCATGGTGTGACAAACTTTGAATCTGCCCCTACCACATGAAAAGTAGCCCCTATAACATCCTATTTTTCTTTGCCAAGAAGTCCTCCGTTGAGTATACATCCCATAATGTCCTTATGCAGTCATCTCTTGTTTGGCATTTAGGTTGTCTTCATATTTTGGCTCTTGTGAGTAGTGCAGCTATGAACACAGTTGTGCATATGTGCCTTCAAGTTAGTGTTTTTATATCTTTTGGATAAATGCTGAAGATTGGTATTTCTGGATCATAAGGAATCTTCTTGGGCTAAGCATTCTCCATGCTGTTTTTTATAATGCTACACCAGTTTTCACTCCCATCAGAATGTCCTCTTTCTTTACATCTTCATCAACACTTATTATTTACTGTTTTGTTGATGCAAGCCATTTCCCCTGGAGTGAAGTAGTCTGTTACTGTGTTTGGAGTTTGCATTTCTTTAATAGCAAGGGGAGTATTTCCTCGTGTGTCAGTAAGCTATGTGTGTCTCTTCTTTAGAAAACTGTCTATCCATAGCTTCTTTTTTGTTTAAATTTTATTTATTTATTTTCCCTGTTGTTGCCCTTGTTGTCTTTTTATTGTTGTAGTTATTACTGTTGTTGTTACTGATGTTGTCGTTGGTAGGTAGGACAGAGAAAAATGGAGAGAGGCGAGGAAGACAGAGAGGGGGAGAGAAAGACAGACACCTGCAGACCTGCTTCACCGCCTGTGAAGCGACTCCCCTGCAGGTGGGGAGGCGGGGGCTCAAACTGGGATCCTTATGCCGGGTCCTTGTGCTTTGAGCCACATGCGCTTAACCCATTGTGCTACTGCCCAACTCTCTCCATATCTTCTGTCCACTGCTTTTGCTGGGTGTTCGCTTTTGTTGAACTCTACCCTCTTTATAGATGTTTGAGATAAACTCTTTTTCAGATATGTGTTGATATGTGATATGAAAATATGTTCTTCCAGTGTTTGAATTGCCTGTTTATCCTTGTGTAGCTTTTTCTTGATATGTAGAAAATTTTCAACTTGATGTAGTCCCATTTCTTTAATTTCATGTCAGTTTTTCCTGCACATACAGTTGAATCTCTCTATGCTACAGATACTCAGGGAGCTGGGCGTAAGGACCCAGGTTCGAGCCCCAGCTCCTCACCTGCAGGGGGGTTTCTTCACAGGCAGGTGAAGCAGGTCTGCAGGTGTCTGTCTTTCTCTCCCCCTCTCTGTCTTCCTCTCCTCTCTCCATTTCTCTCTGTCCTATCCAACAACAACAACTGTCATAACAACAATAACAATAACAACTACAACAAGGGCAAAAAAATTGGATAAATAGCCTCCAGGAGCAGTGGATTCGTAGTGCTGGCACTGAGCCTCAGTAATGACCCTGGAAGCAATAATAATAATAATAATAATGATAATAATACTGTGGCTTTACCTTTCTTATGGCAGGTTTATTATTTTCCCAAAAACAACATCTCCTGTGGTATTTTCAACACCTCGTGGGCTAAATATTAGCAATTTAATTTTCTATTTTTTAATTATCTTTATTTATTTATTGGGTAGAGGCAGCCAGAAATTGAGAGGGAAGGGGTTGATAGAGAAAAGAGAGAGAGAGAGAGAGAGAGAGACCTGCTACACTGTCAACCCTCACAAAGCTTTCCTCTGCAGGTGGGGACCAGGTATTTGAACCCGAGTCCTTGCACATTGTAACATGTGCACCCAACCAGGAGCACCACCACCACCTGGCCCCACAATTCAACTTTGAATACTTTGTTACTAACAGTAACTACTCATGGAAAATAATCTTTCAAAATTCATAGGATTGTATTCAATATATATAAAAATTTTTTTACTTTATGTATTTGCCGCTGATATTTTGTATCTGCACTATTCCACCACTCTCTGGACTCTTTCTGATGAGAGGCAAGAGGAAGAAAGAGAAGGGCTAAGCACACGTCACTAGTAGAAAAGACTCATCATAACTTCCATAATATGAATGCAAATGTAATTATAAATATATCCATTTAAGACACTGAAAAATCTTCCAGGATAGTCTATGAAGTATTTTATGAAATCAAAGTTTTCATAGCTACATGATAAATAATGAGCTAGTTCCCTAAAGTGTGCTACTATAAGTGTTTTTAGATAGCAATGATATATTTCATGATGCATTTTGACTTGCAAGCATTTTTATTGAAGATATATTTTGAGAGTAGGGATAGATAGCACAATGTTTATGAAGGAGATTCTTATGCCTGAGGCTCTGAAGTCCCAGGTTTAATCCCCCACACCATTATAAGCCAGAGCTAAGCAGTGCTCTGGTAAAAACAATAACAACAACAACAACAACAAATATATATATTTGGGGGATTCATTAATATTCATTAATTGCAAAACACTGAGGTTAGCCCTTTATTGTATAAAATGCATCACTGTGAATTTTCTGTGCTTGGATGTGTGGCAATTTTCATCTGGTAGAGACATGCGTGATGGTGATGGCCAAGATAATGATGAGGATGACAGAGAGAAACGTAATTTGAGTGAACGTTCTCATCGTAAATATGATACTCTTCAGTCTGGAAAAGAATTTAGGTCACTAATCTTTTCTACAGAACCATTTCTTGTGTCCTTCAAACTGTGTCACTTTCAAGGCAGCTGAATGAAGTGCACATCTCATAAAATGTTATTAAAGACAAATAATATGACTTTATCAGGTTGTATTTAAAAATATACCTATAAATATACCGTATTAAAATAGTGATAGTGACATATGAGTACAAATTGCTATTTAAAATTTCCATCATAAAACTTTTATTGGAAAATGTTCATGTAGAGTCTATTAGAAGGAGAGAGTTTATCAACAAACTTCACTTCACCACCAATAATACTTCTGCATATTAGACTGCTAGTAATTTGATAGTTATTCTAAGCTAACAAGTGATGAATAGCATCTAAAAATCAGCTAAGACCAAATCACAATTTGATTGTTTCTTAGTCACCCAATGAAACATGTCGTAGCATGACAGTCACAGAAAAAGGCTTTGTATTACCTGCGCTGGTCAGCGTTACGATCATGAGGGAGAAGTTCACTGCATCAGTCAACATAGCTCCTGCTCAGGCACTTGACAAAAGTTTACTATATTTTACTTTTTCATTTTTGTGTTAGTTGATTTGAGAGCAGCAATGATATCGGGTGCCCTGTAGTATATTTCCAATAGACACTATTTAAATTTGGTTACTTGACAAGACTAATGTTTGTATTTGTCATATAATTAGTCTTAGAGACTCGTCACTGCTTAGTGCACTAAACACCGGTGCCTACTCTGCCTGTTCCCCAGATTGAGAATCAGAATTGAGTGAGCAGCTCTGAAGTGACACTTCCCCTGGCTCTGAGCACACATCTGCATTGACAAAAGCTAGCTGCAGTCTGGTTGAGCACCATGACTTTGTGAAAGCTTTTCAAAGTCTTACTGAAGGGGGTCTGGCGATAGCGCAGCGGGTTAAGCACACGTGGTGCAAAGAGCAAGGACTGGTCTAAGGATCCTGGTTTGAGTCCCCGGCTCCCCACCTGCAGGGGAGTCGCTTCACAGGTGGTGAAGCAGATCTCAGGTGTTTCTCTTTCTCTCCCCATCTCTGTCTTCCCCTCCTCTCTCCATTTCTCTCTGTTCAGTCTAACAACAATATCAATACCAACAACATCAATAACTACAACAACAATTAAAAAACAACAAGGATAACATAAAATGAATGAAAGTATATGAAATTCATACCAGTTCTGGTATGTTGGTACTGCAACCACTCCAAGGACTCTGAAGCTGGGGGTGAGAGTCAGGAAGGTGTTGAGGACTCAGTGCACTGTGGTGCAAAAAGACATCACGTGTGATAGTATGAATGTCAGACGCCTGTTGCTAAGGGAATTAAAAACTATACACAGGAAACAACACCTATTTTTAACAGTCTGACCATTATAGTGATACTATTTTGAAAAAAAAAAAAAGGTTAAACCCTTTTGGTAATAAACTGAAGGAGACTCTAGAGGTATTGCCAGTGGGAGTTTTACCATATCCTTTAACAAATACTCAGGAAGACTAGACAATTTACTTAATGATTGTCATCATTTTGTTGCAAATGAAACTCAGATAGGCAACATAGGTTTCTTAAGGGCTATAGAGCAAGCAAATTGGAAATAGCTTTTTAAAACATCTATTAGTGATTTAATAATGACTGACAAGATTGTGGGATATGAGGGGTACATTTCCATGCCATTCCCACAACCAGAGTCCCCTATTCCCTCCCATCCATTGGAAGGTTCCCTATTTTCTATGCCTTGGGAGTTTAGACCAAAAATCTTTATGGAGTGCAGAAAGTAGAAGGTCTGGCTTCTGTCATTGCTTCTCTCCTGGACATGGGTGTTGGCAGGTGGATCCACACCCCCAGCTTGTTTCTGTTTTTACCTAGTGGGGCAGGGCTCTGGGGAGGGGAGGCTCCAGGACACATTAGTGAGGTCATCTGTCCAGGGAAGTCAGGTTGACATCGTGGTAGCATCTGTAACTTGTTGGCATCCACTCCACTTGTCCTTTACATCACCATCTTGCCAATTTATAATATTCCACTGTGCTCCTCTTGTTCCCTCCTCCACAACTTCTCTCCTACTGGCCCGGAAACCTGGTCTCACCGAGAATTTCCAGATCCAAAGAGGTATTTTCATAGAGTTGGCCAGGTGTTGCCTTCAAGCCATCATCTTAACCTTGCCTTCTGGAAATAGCTTACTGATTCATTCAGCTGCCAAAATGTCTCACAGTTATCATCGTGTAATATCTTGTCAAATTAAAGTATGTAACTTTGATCAAGAGAAAGAGATTGGGTGATCATTAGTAATGATCATATATCACCACTCATTCCAATGCACATTTAGTTTCGTATGATTTTTAAACTTCATGTAAATATATATCGGATAGAGGCAGAGAAATTAAAGAGGATAGGATTATAGAGGAGAGAGAAAGAGAGACACCTACAGCATTACTTCACCATTCAGGAGGTTTACTGACTGCGGGTGGGGAACCAGAGCTTGAACCCAGGTCCTTGCACACTGTAATATGTTTGCTCTCCTAGGGGTGTCACCATATGGCCCTATGATTTTTTTTTTTTTTTTTTTGTCACTGGGTTTGTTTCTTGGGCTTGGTACCTCCATGACAACTTCATGACTTCTAGAGAAAACTTTTCTCCCCCTATTCCTTTTCCGTGGTGAAGACTGAAGGAAAAGGAGGAAGAGTGGGAGAGACAGGGAGAAAGAAGGATTTCTGCAACAATGCTCTGCCTCTCTTGCAGGTGGGGACCAAGGCTTTCTTTAAATGTGAATTTTCACCTTGCTGTAAAAGACACCAGAAAAAACTAATTCTACTTGTCAGAATATCTGTTATGGAAAAATAGAAACCAAATACCGCATTCAATTTGGTATCCACTGCTTTTAGAGGCCACTTTTCCTTTTTGTTGTTGTTATTGTTGTTGGGTAGGACAGAGAGAAATCGACAGAGGAGGGAAAGACAGAGAGGGGAGAAAGAGATATAAACCTGCTGACTTGCTTTATCACTTGTAAAGCTGCACCCTTGCAGGTATGGAGCCGGGAGCTGGAACCGGGATCCTTATGCCAGTCCTTTGTGTTTTGTGCCATATGCATTTAACCCACTGCGCTCCCACCCGGCCCCAGAACTGTTATTTAGGGATGAGACCTTGTATTCCTGAAATACTAGTCACATAAAACAACATCTCCTCAGCAAAACAACAACAAAAAATCATTTTAGTTGTACTTATCATGTAGTAAATATTTAGTACAAGGTCCAGATATAGAATAAAAACATAATACTGATTTCTGTTATTCCTTATTCAGTAAAATTATGAGAAATCTTGCCAAAATAAAGATGATGGTACAATTTTTAGATAATAATTCTGATGATTTGAGTAAATTTTTATGAAACTTGACCCCAAAATTGATTAGTAAATATTAAATTCTAAAATAAACTTCAATTTTTTCTTTCCTTCTTTCTTTTTCTCCCTTTCTCTCCTTCTATCTTTCTTTCTTTCTTTCTTTCTTTCTTTCTTTCTTTCTTTCTTTCACTTCTTTCTCCTCTTTGTTCTCCCAGAGTTCAACACTGGCATAGGGTCTTGCCAGAGGATTGAATCTGTAACTTCAGAACCTCAAGCCTGAAAGCCCTTTGCACAATCATTGTTCGCTCTCATCTACCCAAAAGTAACCGTTCACAATGTCATACTTAGCATGTCATAACCCATACTTACCAGAAAGGGAGAAGGTGGGAAAGCCAGGACAGGGGAATATGGGGAAGGATAGGATTCGACTTGAGTGGTGAAATCTGTATAGTGTTTACATATGTTCAGTTTCACTGATGCACACTTGAAATTCACACAGTGCTATGTCACTTAAGTTACAAAACTAAATATTCAACTCTTAGCATGATTTTAGCCCATATATATATATATATATGGATTGGATCACAACTCACATATAATCTGAACTGGACCCCTGTACATAGATTTCGTGGATAGACCAAGACAAAAGCAAATAGTTCCATATGGGTACATAACTGTTTTAGGGATGAAAGGAATCAGCTGAAAAGGTTTAGGCTGGATGACCACACAGAAATAGTTTCCTGCACCTGCTCTGCCGAATTGTAGAAGTTTATATCGAAGCGCTCGCTGCTCTCAATCAGGTGGTTCATTCAGATAGTCTTATTAGCATATTTTATCTCAGGAATACTCAGTGAGTATTTTCAAAGACCTTAAATAAGCAGCTGATACATTCAGTTGAAAGGCGGATAGATGAAGCACAGCTAATTCTCTAATAACCTGGGTTTGATTCCAGGGTCAACAGATGGAACCCTCCCTTTAATTTCTTTCTGCACTTATATTGCTTTTAAGGAAAGTAAGCTGTCGAGCCATTGCTCAGTAATTGCTTCCACATTTCTTAGAGTCTTGAGCATACTCAGGGGGAGGTAAAAAGAAGTTAGAGGGGGTCAGGCGGTGGCGCACATGGTTAAGCACACACCTTACAGCGCAAAGAACCGGGTTCAAGCCCCTGGTCCCCACCTGAGTGGGGGAAGCTTCATGAGTGATGAAGCAGGGCTGCAGATGTCTCTCTGTCTCTATCCAGTGATAAAAAATAAATAAAAATATTTTGTAAAGAAACATTTAGAAGTTAGAGACCTTACTGCTGCACTGGACAGTAATCACAGTGTGTCAAGAATTTAGCCAAAACTTTTCCCAGACAAGAAGAATGGTCATTTCAAACACTTCTGACTGTGAGGTTTGAGTATAGTGATATCTATTAGTTCTGTTCTTCCATAATGTAGTTTGTCCAGCTGTAAGAATAACTAGAAAAGTTCTCCTTCCTTCCTTCCTTCCCTCCTTTCTTTTCCTTTTTTCTTTTATTATTATATTATAATTATTTATTTACTTATTGCTTTCTGGGTTGTCCCTGGGGCTCTGTGCTGACACTACAATGCCACAGATCCTGGTATCCACCCCCCCCATTTTAGTCTATAGGACAAAAAATAATTGGGAGGAGAGGACAGGAGAGATAGAGAGGGGGTGTGAAAGACCTACCTGCAGACCTACTTCACTGCTCATGAAGCGGCCCCCTTACAGGTGGGGAGCAGAGGCTCGAACCCAGGTCCTTGTGCAGAGTGATATGTGTACCAGGTGCACCACTGCCTGGCCCCGAAATGTCTCCTCCATAACTTATCAACATCAGTTCATCTGCCAGCTTTGAAATACTAAGGGACAGAGTATCTTTGGTAGAAAAAAAAATCATAACTGTCGGGAGTCAGGCGTTAGCACAGCGGGTTATGTGCAGGTGGTGCAAAGTACAAGGAACCGCGTAAGGATCCCGGTTCGAGCCCCCGGCTCCCCATCTGCAGGGGAGTCGCTTCACAGGCGGTGAAGCAGGTCTGCAGGTGTCTGTCTTTCTCTCCCCCTCTCTGTCTTCCCCTCCTCTCTCCATTTCTCTCTGTCATACGCAACAACAACGTCAACAACAACGTCAAAAACAACTACAACAATTACAACAACAATAATAACTACAACAATAAAACAACAAGGGCAACAAAAGGGAATAAATACATACATATTTTTTAAAAGAAAACAAAAAATATTTTTTAAAAAATCAGAACTGTCTTTTTCAATCTGGAAGTCATATTTTTTTCCTGCCAGAAATAAATTGCTTAGAAGGTTATTCAACAGAAAAAAAAAAAGACCATTTAAGTCAAGCTATGAAATATAACTAATATATCTGGAAAATTTAAAGTAAACAAAACACTCAACTTCTGTAGATTAAATCATATAAGGACCATTTTATGAGAATGAACTTAAGTCTTCATGGCATATATTGAGAACATGAGTAGTGCAGTGAGAAAATCTACTGAGGTTAAGTTTCTACAGATATGCTAATACTTAACTTTTTTTTTGCATTTCATTTGAACCTAGAGCTTCTATAATAACATACCTCTTATAAATCACAAAAATAAATATATGGGCTGCGCACATTTTAAGAAAAGAAAGAATAACTATTTACTTTTCTGACTATTCCAATCTAATCACAATGTACTTTTCTTGTCTGTAGCAATAGAAAGGAGCACCTCCTACTAGAACAAGTTGAAATATGCTTAAAACAATTGTCCTGCGATAGGGTTTTACTGTATAGCTTTAAAAATACATGTATATATATATATATATATATATATATATATATATATATATATATATATATATCTTTACATGAGAACAAGCCCATTACAGCAAATTGTATGTCATTTAAAATGATAAAAAAAAAAAAAAACCTTTTACTGGTTCTTGCAGTTAGGGGTATAATTTGAATACCTAGAAAATCAATATCTGCTGCAGGATGTGATTACAGACAAATAATTGAAGTATCAGACAAGCAGTGAACCACAGGGCTTCTCTGTGCAGGCAGCAAGGCACTGTGACCAGAAAGCTCTTCTCAGTACTTGCGGACCTCAGGTTGTAATTACATAAAACTTTTAAATGTACTATATTTTCAAAAGAACCTGTTGGGATAATCATTTAAGGAAAGAAAAAAAAATCTAAAAATATAAGAATTGACACTTCACCTGCGGCAAGAGAGAAGGAAGTGCTTAGCGGTAGATGGATAAGAAACTGGAGAGCCTAGTTCAGGACACCTTCACAATGCCGTCCGCCTGCCACTTGGGTTCTTTCATGCTGGGCTTGGAGTGTCTTAGAAGCCGCCAGTTTCATTCTTCCACATCACCAGGAGCTGTCCTTTCTCTCCACTCACTTTCAAAAGCTTGAGTCTTTCTTCCGGGCTGACTCATATCTTCTTCTGAAAAGACTTTCTAAGGTGCAGAAAGCTCTTTCAACTGGAGTCTCTGAGAGACACAGCCCCTCCTCCTCCATCCTCCCAGCACAAGGACGGTGGTGTGTGGCACCGTGCAGATGCTCATGCCCACAGGGGGAGGCAGGTGGGCATCCAGGGAAAGAGCCAGAGGCAAACTAACTAAGCTGGAGGTGGAGAGAGCACCAGACGTGTGGCTCAGAGTTGGGTGGAACGCAGGGTGGCTGGATGTCTGGTAACCAGGATGTACAGCACTGAAGATGCCGTTCCTTTGCCCTGTTCTAATTGAGGTGGGTGTGCTTGTGAGAATTCGATCACAATTTCACTTACCTTTAAATTCTTCAAAGAAAAAACAGCAACTGCACGCATTTGCATGAAGCTCCACCTTGAGAATATTGACAGCTGTGCTCAGAAGTGTGTCTGTCAGGTAGAAAGATTTGTTGAATGGTATTTCTTCATATGTAGCTATAAGAGATATGCATAGATTCACAAATAATATAGATTATGGACAGGAGATGCATAGATCTGTGCATACAAGTACACTTGGTATCATTTCGGTACATATAAAGCAGAAGGATTGTTTTTTTCTATTTCTTGCTAAATACCATCAGGAGTTTCTTTTGTGACTATGATTAGCAAATATATTTCTTGGAACTCATGGAGCTCTGCCACAAAATTAAAATATTTGACTGTGCCTTATCATTCTAACTTCCTATTGAGATCAGCCAGTCCATTCTCCTCAAGGGGGACTCAGCTGCAGCTTATCTTTGACACAGTTACTGCAAAGTAACATCAGTTCTATGGTTTTCTCATGTTAAGAAAATTTCCAATGTTTATGATGCCATTAAATTCAGCTCGAGACTCATTAGCAAGTAGTCACGAATTCCTTGTATTGCTCAATTAAGGACCAAAAAAAGAAACAATCTCATATGTTTTATGCCACAATGGGAACCGAATCAATAATAATTATAGTCATTGCATTTTAAGTGGTGACTTCCCAAAGTCCACATCTTAGTAACTGTATCCTTGAATTCTACATATCGCTGTAACTTCGAGATGATAGCCACGTCTCTGTAGCATGACGGAATTTCTGTGAAATGCATCCACCCTGTGGTGGGATTGTGATGGAGCTGGAGGCAGATAGCCTGAACCGTTTGTCTCTGCTTCGGTGACACAGAAATTGCCATGCACAAGGAGCCAGGGTCCAGGCCTGGCTTGCCACCTTCAGGGAGTCCGCTTCTCAAGCATTGAAGCAAGTCTGCAAGAGTCTATCTTTCTCTCTCCCTCTCTATCTTCCCCTCTGCCCTCAATTTTGCTGGGCTAGCCTGAGAGTGTTTCTTCCTGGTCACGTGCTCTCTGGGTTGGAGAGAACTCAGCTGGAGCCAACCTAGGCTGCTGCCTACTCAGCGACGTGGGAGAGGAACCAGGAACTCTCATGGCTGAGCAGGAACGCGATGCAATTCTCCTTTATTGATCAGAAACAACATCTTTTATATAGCTTTTTTTTTTATTATTTAAGAAAGGATTAATTAACAAAACCATAGGGTAGGAGGGAATTCCACACAATTCCCACCACGCAATTTCCATATCCCACCCCCTCCCCTGATAGCTTTCCCATTCTCTATCCCTCTGGGAGCATGGACCCAGGGTCATTGTGGGTTGCAGAAGGTAGAAGGTCTGGCTTCTGTAATTACTTCCACGCTGAACATGGGCGTTGACTGGTCGGTCCATACTCCCAGTCTGCCTCTCTCTTTCCCAAGTAGGGTGGGTCTCTGGGGAAGCAGAGCTCCAGGACACATTGGTGGGGTCTTCAGTCCAGGGAAGCCTGGCCGGCATCCTGATGACATCTGGAACCTGGTGACTGAAAAGAGAGTTAACGTACGAAGCCAAACAAATTGTTGAGCAATCATGGACCCAAAGCTTGGAATAGTGGAGAGGAAGTGTTAGGGGGGTACTAACTGAAAACTCTAGTGTACTTCTGCTTTCAGGTATATATTTTGCAGTAGTTTACGGATACATGTGAACATATACTCTCTCTCACAGAAACTGGTGTATATCTAGGTTTTGGGACTTTGTTAGAAAGTGAACCACCTGGGATGGAATTAGAGTATACTATGAAAGGAAAGGTCTCACCCGAGTAATGAAGCTGAAGGGTTGTCATTCCACATGTGAAGTCTCTGGATACAGTCTGAAGTGAAGCATGTTGAGGTGGCAATCGTTGTGTTGGTTAGGTTGTGATTGGCAGATGCAATATTATTTGATAGGTCACTGATTGTCAGAGAAATGCAAATTAAGACAACACTAAGATACCACCTCACTCCTGTAAGAATGGCATACATCAAAAAGGACAGCAGCAACAAATGCTGGAGAGGTTGTGGGGACAGAGGAACCCTTTTACATTGCTGGTGGGGATGTAAATTGGTACAGCCTCTGTGGAGAGCAGTCTGGAAAACTCTCAGAAGGCTAGACATGGACCTTCCATATGACCCAGTAATTCCTCTCCTGGGGTTATACCCCAAGGACTCCATAACACCCAACCAAAAAGAGGTGTGTACTCCTATGTTCATAGCAGCACAATTCATAGTAGCTAAAACCTGGAAGCAACCCAGGTGCCCAACAACAGATGAGTGGCTGAGAAAGCTGTGGTATATATACACAATGGAATACTATGCAGCTATCAAGAACAATGAGCCCACCTTCTCTGACCCATCTTGGACAGAGCTAGAAGGAATTATGTTAAGTGAGCTAAGTCAGAAAGATAAAGATGAGTATGGGATGATCCCACTCATCAACAGAAGTTGATTAAGAAGATCTGAAAGGGAAACTAAAAGCAGGACCTGACCATTGTAAGTAGGGCACCAAAGTATATAGCTCTTTAACCGGAAGTGGCAAATGGGGAAAGGAAATGGCTAGAAGATGGGGCAGAACAAAAAAAAAAGAGCATGAGCATAGAAAGCTTCCATAGCGGCTGTTGTGAAGGTTCTAACCAGTGAGATTAAACCAATACCCTTCAGGCAGGGCAGGTCTCAGGCAAAACAGTGATTATGTAAATAGACCACAGCATCAAGCAATGCAGGGAATCTGGTGTAATGACCAACACAATTTCTATCATAGCCAATAAAACTGCTGTGTTTGTGGTGGGGTGGTTGTGGGGATGGCCCCCGACAGCAGTGGATTCATAGTGCAGACACACCCATCCCCAGCAAGAACCCTGGTGGCAATTAAAAAAAAAGTAAATGTCCCAAATTTTCTTGAAAATGGAGCAAATATCTTCATTTAGGGAGTAATTTATGTGAGGAGAAGAGATTACTATCCATAAATCATGTGAGGAGAAGAGAATATTATCCATGTTGGTGTGGTCTTCTTAAAATAAAAGACAGGATTCTATCACTTCTTTACACCTTTAATACAGAAGAAATTGCATCACAGGGCCTGTTCAAGGGTGCTGACTGGTGTCATTTCTGAGCAAGTGACCTAACAGACTAACATCTCTAAAGAGAGTCCATTGCAACAGCAGTCTCTTCAGATAGTCCACATTTCAGTGAATGTTTTGTTGGACTTATTGTGAGACATAAAGCATGATTTGGTAAAATTCCTTATAAAATTAGATAGTAAATATTTAAGGTTTCTGGGCCATACACATGGCCTCTGTTATAACTACTGAAATGTGTCTCTGTAGCATGAAAAACAACCATAGACAATTCTTAAATGAATAGATCCGTGTACTAAGAAAACCCATTAAAAAAAAAAAAAACAGGGTGCCAACATTTGGTTTATAAATTGCTAACTCCAGATTTTATAAGATTCAAGTTTGAGAGATTAAATTTGAGGAGACATTACATCCCCCCCAGCCCCACCCCAGCACTTTTTTGGCTTATGTTCAGTGAGGGCAGGGGGAGGAAGGGACTGAACCTGGGACTTTGGCACCTCAGGCGAGAGAGTCTCTTTGCATAACCATTATACCAACTACCCCCACCCCAGCCAAAGGAAAAATGGTTTCTAATTCAGAAAAGTCATTATGACATTTTAAATGAGAATTCAATTTAAATAAACTTTGCTTCAAACCTGTCCTAAAGGGGGTGGTGTTGCTGTTAGCCCATTTCGGTTAGATAAGTATATATATTTATGTACACACATATATGATTTTGTTGATATATTTAGGGATTCACTAGGAAATAATTTTGCAGAGATAGAGACAAACCAAACATTACAAAGTCTTCAATGGAGGAAAATTACATGATAAAGTGAACTAAAACCCCATTTTCTCTGTTTGAGTATTTTTGTAATAAGCAGGAAAATGATAGTTAACAAAAAAAGTCATGATATTTTTATTTTACTTTTTAAATGACATTATTTTAAATTATTTGACGTTGAAAGCCTAAATTGAATAAGCTATTCACTGGCCTGGATTCAGTATTTCTGAGAAGTTGGCAAGAGCTTTGAGTAAAGTAGACTCCATCTTGTCCTTCAACATCTGTGATGGTGATGAGATCTAGGTGAGAAGTCAGGGCCTGCCTCACTTCCCTGTCCTACACAGGCAAGGACGACAATTCACTGGCTTCTTTCATTTCCCAACAATTTCTATTCGATAACAATGAGAGAACACTGACATTCTGTTATCATTAAAGACTAAGAAAGACACAGAAAACACTTATGTTGACAAATTCTGAGGACTCTTTTGAACCAATTCAAAGTATTAGACCAAAGATGTCATCTTAGTATACTGTTCTATTGAATCATTTCATATTTCCCTATACCCTCTGAGTGAGACTACTCATAGGCTATGTCCCCAAAACGCCATCACTGTGTTCAAATAAACTCTTAATTTTAATACAGTGTGGTTACTCTAAGTTGACAAGATAAATAAGATTTAACGGATATGCATCAGCAATAGGAATTCAATACTATCCAGAAGTTTACTACACAGACCCACTTCCACCTTTTTTTCTTTCTTTCTTTCTTCCTTTCTTTCTTATAATTCTCATGCCTGGATAGTTTCAGTTTACAAAGTATTTCAGTATATAATCAATATTAATTATAAATAAAACAGATTAGGTATTGGGTCATCTATAGACTTTCATACTTTGTAGAGAAGCAGAAACACAAACCATTGTCACTAAACTTTAAGGGAATCTGACACTTTACATCAGAAATCACATGAATTCCTGCAGACTTAATTTGCACTTTTTCCTTAGATGATACCGACAGTTTGTTTGTTTGTTTGTTTGTTTGTTTTTTGACTCCCTGCTTCTTCCTGAGTTAATCACGACTACATTTTCCTAGGGCACAGTGAGCAATGTGTTGGCTTCCTGTGTAGTCATCAGGTTTGATTGCAATTAAGTCTTTTATTTTATTATAACACATTCTCCTGGAGCTGTCCTACAGGTCTGAAGCAATTAGTATGATTGGGTTATTTCCCCTTTAATATTTAGGTTAGTAAAAAGCGCACTCCTGAATTTAGAAAGCAGACGTCTTGGATTCCACACCAAAGTATGATTATACATAAATAATACACGTGCATATGTTATGTACATATGTGTTTACACAGAGCTACCTTTTGAGGTGGCAGTAGAGCTGGAGCAGATAGAAAGATAATGAATTTCAACTAAGTGTCTAGTTTGAGGGACTTTCCATCTCTGTGGTACATTACTAGCAAACTGTTCTGTTATGCAAATAGAGTTGATGGAAAGTCTATATTAAAAGAAAGTCATACTTTGCTTGCCCTAGTCTTTCTTTTTTAAAATTTTTTTAATATTTATTTATTTTCTCTTTTGTTGCCCTTGTTTTATTTATTGTCGTTGTAGTTATTATTTTTGTTGTTATTGATATCGTCGTTGTTAGGTAGGACAGAGAGAAGTGGAGAGAGAAGGGGAAGACAGAGAGGGGGAGAGAAAAATAGACACCTGCAGACCTGCTTCACCGCCTGTGAAGTGACCCCCCCCTGCAGGTGGGGA
Organism: Erinaceus europaeus; assembly: GCF_950295315.1. Classification (NCBI taxonomy): domain Eukaryota; kingdom Metazoa; phylum Chordata; class Mammalia; order Eulipotyphla; family Erinaceidae; genus Erinaceus; species Erinaceus europaeus. The sequence continues at coordinate 4,449,895 of NC_080165.1, forward strand.
GCCGGGGGCTCGAACCGGGATCTTTACACCGGTCCTTGGGCTTTGCACCACCTGCACTTAGTCTTAGTCTTTCTTAATTGAAAGTTAATATTCCTATAAAAATCTCCCCAGAGCACCGTGCAGTTCTGTCTTATGATGTTTCTAGTACTTGAACCTGGGTCCTGGGAGCCTCGGGTATGAAAGCCTTTCATATAGCTACCATTTACTCTCTTTGACCTAGTACTCCTCATTTTGTGTTTGAGTGTATGCTAGGGATATGATTCATTTCCTTCAACTAATCTTGCTTTTTTTGTTAACTATGATGTTTTCTTTTTATTATTATTCTTTATTTATTCCCTTTAGTTGCCCTTGTTGTTTTTTATTGTTGTAGTTATTATTATTGTTGTCATTGTTGGATAGGACAGAGAGAAATGGAGAGAGGAGGGGAAGACAGAAAGGTGAGAGAAAGACAGACACCTGCAGACCTGCTTCACCGCCTGTGAAGCGACGCCCCTGCAGGTGGGGAGCCGGGGTTCGAACTAGGATCCTTATGCCGGTCCTTGTGCTTTGTGCCACCTGCGCTTAACCCGCTGCACTACCGCCCAGCTCCCAACTATGATGTTTCTTAAGTTTGTTCATGTTCTTGATTTGTTAGAAACTTGACTCTCATGCCCCGTCTCTGGCATACTCACTACATTTTGCAGAGGTAACTTATTTACAGTTTAAAGGCAACTTTATTTTACATTTTTTCTCTGATTTTGCCATTGCTTGTAAGCATGAGGAAAAGTCAATTAGTCTTCAAATGACTGTATATGTATGCCCAGGGATTTTAACAAGAGCGTCACAAATCCATTACATCTGCTTCAAGGTATCTATGTAAAATCTTTGATTTTCCAGTTAACTCTTTTAGACTGTTTCAATAAATGTCCCTATACATACTTGGAGGAATATATATTTGAAAATACAGCTTACGTTTTGTTTTTGGAAGCTATCTAGAGAGAAGATATATTTGGACACAATTTTTAAACCTGATAGTGCCAAGATAAATCTTCGGCCAGAGTATTAAAAGTTTAGTTATTAAATTATCGTAAATAGTTATATTTAATGTTTCATTCATCCATTCTAAACTAAAAATTCCCTTAAATTATATGCAGATAATTCTACATAAGAAATTAATGTTAATGTACTGTGCACATGTCCCCTCAGGCTAGTGCCAGTTCCCGCGAGAGTTGGAAATTCTCGGAGCACCTGTTCTGCCATGTTGTCCCCTCTGGCTAGTGCCACTTCCTGTGAGAGTTAATACGATATTCTTGAAGTGCCCTCCCCAACCAATCCTGTCCCAGCTCGTCACTCCCTGTTTTTGCCCTATAAAGCCCTTCTTATGCCCCTCGCCTTTCTTGCCTGCTCTCTTGCCTGCTTTTTCTTCGGTGATTAGATGCAGGGAAGGCTGCAGTGCGAGACAGACATTTTTGTTACCTCCACATGGCCTGAACCACTGCGCGCTCACCCAACTCTGAGGTGCCCGCATGAATAAAGAATTGTGTTCCCTCTCTGCTCCGGACCTCTTCTCGCTCTCTCTCCTCTGCGTCTCAGCCGACACCTGGTGCCCGAACAGGGACCGGCACCAACGTGGGACCTATCTGGCCCAGTCCCCAGATAAGTAAAGCCATCTGGCTACCTATCCACTATGGGCTGCCTTTCTACTTATGAAGAGGTTTCCCAAAGCCTCTACTCTTTCTTCATGAGACAGTTTCTCTGTCTCTGGAACATTTTGCTCTGGGCCACACCTTGGTTTCTCTTGACCATGATTGTAGCTCTTGGGAGATGTGCGGGGTCCCCTCCCGTGTCTCCCGCAGGAAGCACTGACTCTAACCTGAAAAACAGCCCTAATCTAACCAAGCATGAGGCTGTCGCCCAGAGGCTCCTATTTCAGCAGACACGTCTTCGGCTGCCACCACAGCTTCTGCAGCCCTTCCCCCTGACACTTTTCCCAGAGGCAGGACATCCTCTGGGACTCATAATACAAAATGGCAAAATCTAAAAAAAAATTAGTTCACAGAGCCCCAAAACAAAATCTCCCTACCATTTCTCTCTTCCCCCCTCACTCTCTCTAAATATCTTAAGCCTGCTTGCTGTCTAACCCCTCTGCTTTCAATAGTGTTTTTTAAGAGAATGATCTGAATGACAGAATTTTTGTATGACCCATTTTGCTGTGAGTATTCTGAAATTTAATTGACTTAAAAAAATGCTAGATGCAGACATGGTTTCTAGAGACATCCAAAAAACAGTACAAAAAATTGTTTTTCTCCTCTTTTGATTTTTTTGAAGTCTTAGACTAAATATAAAATGTTTTAGTCTTAAACCATGTGAGTAGAAATGGTTCAACTAAGACAGTACAGATCTAAATTTGTGTTTAAAATGACATGTCTTCGTAACAAAAGTTTTTATCCTATTGTATATTAAAGACCATGTTTATGTGTGTGTTTAAAGTTTGGTAAACACTAACTTTAAGGTTAAAAAATGTAACTTTAAGGCTACATTCTTACCAGGCAAAGTTAAATAAAAGAGTTTTCAACATAATGCTCATAAAGGTAAAATTAATTTGCATTTAAAGTCTGAGGTAAAAACTAGTTAAAAATCAATATATTTTAACTAAAAATTGTTCTGAAAATCCTGCCCACACCTAGGGCGTGTCTCCATCTTAAATGGGTGTAACCAAAGATATAAAAAAGACATTATTGATATGTAAAGCTCTCAAATACCTTCTCAATTAGAGGTAGAACTAGCCCAGGCAAATGAAAGATCACACAATGGTTATGCTAATGATTCTCATGCCTGAGGCTCTGGCAATGGTTGTTTGCCTTACCACATTTTATTGTGCTTAAATTGGTTAAAAAGCCTTAAAATGATATGAGAAAGACCTTCCAAAATTATAAAGATACTTAACCCAATTATAATCATCGAGTTATCAATTATAGTAAACTTCTAACTTGTTACAAGTTTTTTTTTTTCCACAAGTAAGTGATTACAGCTGTCAAGCCTTCACATGAAAAAGCATCTGCTTATATGGTAAGGTATTAAACTATAAGAAGTTCCTCCATATGCAACTTATGTGAATTAACGACATTCACATATTTTTCTACACTTATTTGGTATATCTCGTTTTGCCACTATAGGGATGCCTTTGTCAGCCAACCATTTAAAGATATTTCCCTTTATAACATCACCCATGCCACAGACATCCCTTACTACCCCCATGACAAATGGTTGTTGAGAAGGCCCACCAAATGCCTAGGCTCAATTAAGTAAAGAAAGAAATAAGGGGAGATACATCTCCCCAATATTCAGTTGGCTAAGGCACCAAACCTCTTTTTTATATAAAAAAAAAATTCAAATAAGATGCCCTGCTAACCATGGGAAGCAGATTCTTTGTGTTTCCTTCACAGGAATCCGAGGAAAAACCATCTGGACCCCTGCACACTCTGACATTGCCCACTAGATGGCCCGACTACAGTGGCACACTCCCCAAAACCCATGATATGACCTGACATGATCTGAAAAACCTGATTCACAGATTCCAAAGACAGAACGTTCTTATTGCCTGTCTGCCCTTCTTGATTCTGTTTTGCCCTTCACACTTTGGCAGTTCCAGCCCACTCTCTACAGTAAAGTGGAAGTCAGGTGGCTGACCTTCCCCATGGAGATAGACATACAGCATTTCATCCCCTGGCATTTCTCCTGGTCATCTGCATTGGACTGAGACTTCTATCGGACTTGCTGGTACACCCATTGGACACTTTACACAATTTTGCAGCAGCTTCCTTCCCTTCATGCTGCCATTTTTTCAAAGACTGACCCGCACTAGTTCATGGACTTTGCAGCCAGTTGCCTTGGGGACTGTACAGTGCCAAACAGCCCCTTCACTTGGCAGGCACATCCTCCCACCTGCAGGCCCTGCCCTTTGAGGTAGGAAATGTCCCTTCCCCCTGTTACTAGGCCCTGCCCTTTGAGGCAGGAGATGCCCCCCAGAGGCAGGAAATGCCCCTTTATGCACCAAGCCTTCCCTTGGCATCACACTGGCTCTTACTGCTACCCTACTTGTCCCTTCCTGTTTTGTTATATCATTCAGGTTTATGCCCAAAAGGTTTCTGCTCACCCCTACACTACTATTCCTCTGTCACAGATGAAGTCTTTTACAGACATTGAACCGTCTTAATGCAATGACTAGATAGAAAGATAGGAAAAGATGTAGAAATATTGTGAAGAGATGGTGGAGCTTGGCAGAGCTTAACCTATGAGATGAATCCCTCCAGGTAAGTCTCTCTCTCTACAGAGGGGTTGAGCACAGGGAGGACACATAAATCTCACCAGGTTGTAGCCATGTAAGTCTTCCCTTCCTCACAAAAACATCCTACATCTTCCCACCTGAGCATGGCATTCCTTAAAAAACATTTAAGCCTGCTCCATCCTAAATTTCCACTATGGCCATTAGGTAAAAAGAAAGGGGGAGATGCTGTGCAGATGTTCCCTCAGGCTAGTGCCAGTTCCCACAAGAGTTGGGACATTCTCAGAATGCCTATTGCGCCATGTTGTCCCCTTAGGCTAGTGCCTGTTCCCTCAAGAGTTAATATGATATTCTCAAAATGCCTTCCCAACCAATCCTGTCCCGGCTTGTCACTCCCAGTTTTTGCCCTATAAAGATCTTCTTCTTCCACCCCCCTGCCTCTCTTGCCCGCTTTTTACTTTGGTGATTAGATTCAGGGAAGGGTGCAGCATGAGGCGGCCATTTTGCTACCTCCACGTGGCCCGAACCACTGCGCTCTCACCCAACGGTGAGGTGCCTGAGCGAATAAAGAACTCTGTTCCCTCTCCACTCCGGATCTCTTCTCTCTCTCTCTCCTCCACATCACAGCCAACAAATGTGATAAAGAGCATCAGTTAGAGCAGTGAACCGGTAACATCAGGAGCCAGCCCTACCATGAAGCGGTATAAAAGGCAATTTAAGATGTTAGAGAAGTGACAAATTTCTCAGCTACTAATATATTTAGTCCTAAGAGACATTTTTATTTAGAGAACAATGTTCCTGAAGCACTTCCTCTTTCCAATTTTCTCTCTTACTGTATTTCCCTGCTTTATTGAGGAATCGAGGTGTGATTTACAAGTTAAATTGTAAGGTCTGCTACATAATGTGATGACTTGATACACATAGAAATTTTAAACATACCAGTTCAACATTGCACACCCATCTTTATTGCTGTAAAGGGCAGTGAATAACCTGACTAGCAGGCAGCTCACCGTATCCTACCAGACAACAGCACATAACATGCCCCAGGAGAACATCACATGTATCCAGCATCAAGGTAGCTCCGTGGTTGTTGTAGTGGTGCTAAGGTAGCTATTTTTTTATGTGTCTTTTGAGAAAGAGAGAGAGAGAGAGACAGAGAGAGAGAGAGAGAGAGCCCCTAAACAGTAGTACTGAGCAGAGCTACAGGAAGGGAAGAAAGGAAAGGAGGAGGGGTAAGAGAAAGAAAGGACGGGAAGACCTGTGAGATAGTGCACCTAGGGCTGACCCATGGCTTTCCCATGCTAACAAGCCAGATTCCTATAACTCAGGGATACACTATATTGTGGTTGCAGTTTTGTTATAGAACATAAAATTAAGGGTAAACCAATGAAGAGAACCAAATAGCAACATAAGGAAGTGATTCCTGTTGTTGTTGTTGTTGTTGTTTGTTCTTGCTTGGATAGGAGAGAGAGAAATTGAGAGAGAAGGAGAAGATAGAGAATAAGGAGAGAGAGAGAGAGAGAGAGAGAGAGAAAGACCTGCAGTCCTGCTTCACTACTCCATTCCCCCTACAGGTAGGGAACCAGGGGCTTCAACCTGAATCCCTACGTGGAGCCTTGTGCTGAGTTCTGTATGTGCTTAAAGCGGCCCAGCCCTTTCCCATAGGGAGTTTTTCACCTGCAGGTCTGCTATGCACCTTCTTAGGGTTTCAGTGTCCATCACCCCTCTGGCATGAACATGTGTATCACCAATCAAGAAGCTTGCCTAACTGTAACCACCACCAGTCTCCATTTCTGTTGAGATTCATTGAATTTGATGTGTGGAGATCTTACTCCTCTAATCACATATCTCATCCCCCCAAAAAATAAAATAAAGTCTCCATCCTAAGAATTGTGGCTAAGATCAGGCCGATTATGTGTGATACAAGACTCACAAGGATTCTCGTCTTTGATATTTTAAAGAGAACAATTGAACTAGATGTTATGCTGAGAACCAGTAAATAGGTTTTAACTATAATCTCAATTTCAATCAGAATAAATGAAAGCTCATTGGGTGTTTTAGAGTAGCCGATCACAGTTATCACACTAATGGGCAGGCCACACTAAGTCAAAGGAATGCCAATGACTTCTCTAACATTGAAAATAGTCATGTGTGTGTGGTCTAATTGAGCATGGTCAAAAGATTAGATTGATCTGATTCACTAATGCCTAATTTTATCACCCTCTGACCATGAAGGAACCACAAATATCAATCTCATTGTTCTAAAAAAAAAAAAAAAAGCTCAGGTACCTCTATATATACTGTCTAGCATTAAAAATTTTAGACACTTGACTATCCTTTTGAAAAACATGAAAACCCATCTCCTTGCCCCCAACTTTTTTGACATTTTCTGAAAGAGAGAGAGATCATTGAAGCTCTAAATTGATTTTTTTTTGCCTCCAGGGTTATTGCGGGGGCTCAATGCCTGCACCATGAATCCACTGCTCCCCTTTTTTTCTTTCTACTTTTGTTGCTCTTGTTGTTGTAGCCTTGTTGTGGTTATTATTGTTGTTGATGTCGTTCATTGTTGGATAGGACAGAGAGAAAAAGAGAGAGGAGGGGAAGACAGAGAGGGGGAGAGAAAGACAGACACTTGCAGACCTGCTTCACCGCCTGTGAAGTGACTCCCCTGCAGGTGGGGAGCCAGGGGCTCGAACTGGGATCCTTACTCCGGTCCTTGCGCTTTTCACCATGTACGCTTAACCCACTGCACTACAGCCCGACTCCTAAATTGATTGATTTATTTTTTTTTATCTAAGCATAAGGTCAATGAACATATTATTAAAATTCTTGAACTTGCAGAAGTAGAGTTCATTTCCCCAACTTCTTGGTTTGCTTTCCTTTGCTGGAGAGGAACACGGATGTGGTTGGATCACCCTGCATAGAGAGCTCAGCATGCTAGGTTCCTGCTGGTGGTACTTCTCTCTTTTCCTTTGCCTGAGATGAGTAGAGATGGGGGGGGGGCATCCAGTATCAATTTCCCCCGCATGTCAAGTTTGTACTGACCACAGGCTTGTGCAAACACTGGCCTAGTTATTCTGCATGGCATCTCCTCAAATACTGACTGGTGTCATTGAAACCAAAGTCCAGACACTAGAGAAATGAGGACATGGTCTATTTTATAGCAGCTGAGAGTGAGTGGGTACAGTGTTTGCTTACCATGGCAGCCATAAATCTGCTGAGGCCCCTATAAGAGTGTTACTCACTAGAGACCTTGCACCACAGTATCAGGGAACTTCTGGCTTTACTGCCCCTTATCAGTGCTGTGGCCTGATGTGGAACCTCCCTGCACTCAGTTTTTTCCCCTTATCAGTTGTTCTGCTTTTGTGCTGTTACAAACTGTCTTAAAATTCCTCTGATTTGGACCTAGTGGGGGTTGCACTGTTATATGAAAAACTGGGAAATGTTATGCATGTACAAACTATTGTATTTACTGTCAAATGCAAAACATTAATTCCCCAATAAAGAAATTTTAAAAATTCCTCTCATTTACTTTGATATGCACTAATAAAAGGCAAGAAACAGGGAGTCAGACAGTAGCACAGAGGGTTAAGTGTTCATGGTGCAAAATGCAAGGACTGGCATAAGGATTCTGGTTTGAGACCCCAACTCCCCGCCTGCAGGGGAGTCGCTTCACAGGCAGTAAAGCAGGTCTGCAGGTGTCTGTCTTTCTCTCACCCTCTCTGTCTTCCCCTCCTCTCTCCATTTCTCTCTGTCCTATCCAACAATGATGACAACAATAATAGCTACAACAATAAAACAACAAAGGCAACAAAAGGGAATAAATAAAATAAATATATTTTTTTTAACAGGTGAGAAACACAACGCTCTGGGCTTTCTCACTAGCAGTCATCTTTCAGGTTGTGGCTTGGTACCAGTCACACCCCAGGCTTCTTGATGTGACTTGAGTTTTGAGTAGTTATTCATTAATCTTGTCTTGGAGACATGAAAGAGAGGGAGTGGGGGGAGGAAGAGGGAGGGAGAGAGAGAGAGACAGGGAGAAGAGTACTGCTCAATTCTGACTTATGGTGGTACTAGAACAGATCATAGAGCCTCTGGAGTTTCAAACATTCAACTCTGGTATTTTCCTGCTGTTCATTCCCCAGACTCTAAATATTTGTTGAGCATCATATTTTTATTCTGTAGTAAAATAACTAGTATGTAGAGTTGTGACATAGGTGTTATTTATTGTTTAATTTTATGCTATTTTATTTATTTATTGGATAGAGACAGAAGGAAACTGAGCTGGATAGGGAATATGGAGAAAGAAAGAGACAGAAAGATACCTGCAGTACTGCATTTCCCCTTTGATGCTTCCCGCCAGCATGTGGGGAGTGGGGGTTTGAACCCAGGCCCTTGCTCATGGTAACACATGAGCCCAAGCACATGAGCCATCGGCCAGCCTTTATAACATAGGTTTTAGAATACTATTTTTCTTCTTTATATAACCATTTTCTTCATATAACCATGACAACATTTATTCAGTAAATTTTTAGTAGTAGTGTCGAAGAAGAAAAAGACACGTTTATATTACATATTGTGATATTTTTATTCAAAAATGAGTAACAGTGCTTTTCACAGATTGTAGTCATTTTATTTTATATTATATTATTTTCAAGTCATAATAATCATCAACCTATAAAATAAAAGTTAGAGTGAAATTTAGTTTTAAATACTTAGTACATGACTATCATTTGTGTGCAATTACCAATATAATAAAACCACATGTTTAAGGTCATTTTAAAATACATATTGTGGTCCATAAGTCAATCTATGTAATCCATCATATCAACAAAAAGAAAAAGATCACAGTGTCATATCAATTGATGCTGCAAAGGCATTTGACAAGATTCAACAGTCATTCATGAGAAAGACCCTCCAGAAACTGGAATTGGGGACGTTCCTCTACATAATAAAGACCATTCATGACAAACCCACATTGGCTTAATTCTCAATGAGCAAAAGTAGAAAAACAGTGGCAAAAGTCGCCCCACTCTCCAAAGAGTGGCCAGGTCATCACACACTGACGGGTCCTGAAATGAGCGCAGCCTAGAATGTTCCCAGCTGTGACCATGAGCTGTGAGCTCAGACCCGCAGGGATGCAGAGGCCACACAGGCTCCTGTGCTGAATGTGAATAGACACCTGCCCTGGGTGACTCTGATGGGGTTTACAGTTAATGGTATTTATATACTTTTCCCATATTTGAGAGCTCTCCTCTCTTTTTAAGTATTTTTCTTTATTATTGGGTAGAGACAGAAGGACATTGAGAGGGGAGAAAGAGACAGAGACAGCCCTGCTTCACCACATGTGAAGTTTTCTCCCTGCAGCTGAGAATAGGCCTACATTGGCCATCCTAGTTACTTCCAACATGAAGACCCAAATCTCACCTGCAGTATTCTTCCCTTTCGGTTCCTGAGTCTCAAACGCTTTCTTCTGAGAGGCTACCACACAGCTTCGCTGCAGCTGATGGCAGGTCAGTGCTGTGAACCGAAGCTGGGAACCTACACACACCAGCCCTGGGGCGACAGGGACAAGCACCGCCCTGGCTGCGCCCACCACCACCCCCAAGATTCACTGAGAAAATGCTTTTGAAAAGACAAATATTAATCAGTTATGTTTTTGTCATTGTGTTTATGGGGTGTCTGAGCTTGAACCCAGGAAGTGCTTACGGACGAGAAGTGTGCACACGGCCACTGAGCCACGACTCAAACCTTTCATTTTCATTTGGATGAAAGGGTCTCCTGTTCATAGTGTCTTGCGGGGCTTGGTGGATAAGGGTGCATTCTTTTTGCTTCCGGTGAGGCCAACCCACCTCGTTAATCCGCAAGCTGGCAGTCCTTATATGGCTTGAGCTGTCAGTGCTAACTAAGCTAAGTCCAACCTTGGCAAGAGCAATGACGCATGAGGACAGTTGAGTGACATAGTAGCTTAGTAGGTGCATAATTGTCCACAGTCCTGCTATAGGTCAGCATGAATCACCTCCGCACAGACACACACCTGCCTTTACTGCTGCACCAAGACAGTCAAGGGGGCCGAGTGGTGGCACACCAGGTTCAGCACACATAAAACTAAGTGCAAGAACCCATACAAGGATCTGGGTTCAAGGCCCCAGCTCCCTACCTGCAGGGGGGTCACTTCACAGGCGGTGAAGCAGGTCTGCAGGTGTCTGTCTTTCTCTCTCCCTCTCTGTCGCCCCCTCCTCTCTCCATTTGTCTCTGTCCTAGCCAATAAAATGTGGGGGGATGGCCACCAGCTACAGATTCATAGTGCCAACGCCAAGCCGCAGAGATAGCCCTGGGGGCAAATAAGTAAATAAGAAAAGTTGGGAATATGATCCTGATGTTCAATCTCAACTTGAAAAATAAAATCTTGCTATTCTGTTTCTTTTTTTCTCTGTTTTTTTTTTTTTAAGAAACTCTTTTCCCCTTGTTACCCTTGTTGTTTATCGCCGTTGTTGTTATTGTTGTGATTGCTGTCCTTGTTGTTGGATAGAACAGAGAGAAATGGAGAGAGGAGGGGAAGACAGAGAGGGGGAGAGAAAGACAGACACCTGCAGACCTGCTTCACCGCCTATGAAGCGACTCCCCTGCAGGTGGGGAGCCAGGGACTTGAGCCAGGATCTTTACTCCGGTCCTGGTGCTTTGCGCCACGTGCGCCTAACCCGCTGCACCACTGCCCGGTTCCCTCTGTCTCTGTTTTGATGGTCAACAAAGCAACCTGGAAGTAGGAACATTTTGGTATACTATGGAAGAGTATATTTGCAGAATATAAAACATACATCCAAAGAGAAAGAAAGGAAATAAGAGCTGGAGAAAGAAATTTTTTTTAAAAAGGATAATTTTTGACTTGCATACAGCCTGTGTACTGCTAATTCTCCAAATAAATTTCATGGTCAAATGAACTAGTAAATTCAGATTATTCCTAAATCATGTCTTCTTGGATTCGTGTGCATTCATAAACAGCAGGTTTATTTGTATCACTTTAGGAATATATCAAACAAGTGAAGAAAAAGAGTTTAAAGACACCAAAGGTTATATACTAGATCTATAACTATAAGATAAAAAGATGCAATCTACTGAATGGGATGTGCGTAGGAATATATTAAAATGGATCTAATCCCTGCTTCACTTCAGACTGCTTACTGTCTGCGAGACAGCACTTGGAGCACTGTGCATTTGGACATAATTAATTCTCATGCAGTCTTTAAAAGGAAGCACTCTTATGTAGTACTTGTACAGATGGAGAAATAGAGGAACAGAGAAGCTAAGGAGATGGTTCGATCGAATCACCTCTCAGGGGACAGAGAGAGAGAGGTGAACTTTGATCCTTTAATTCTACAGACTTGGCTTTTAATGTCTGATTACTGTCCAAGTAAAGGCCACTGGGAAATTTCTTTTGTTCTAATAAAAGTTTCATTCTCCTAAACAGATGTCAAGCGTTGGCAGTTAACCTCATAATTATTCAAAGACCACGTAAAGATTTGTTTATTCAGTGGTATGCCCATGTAGGGGGAGGGCTGAATTCTATAGTGAAATCTAAATAAGTCAAAACACACACTGTGATAGAAATATTTATGAATATATGGGATTAAAATACTAAAAATAATATTATAATAAATTAGATAATATATTTCTTAGGGGCCAGGCAGTGGAGCACCTGGTTAAGCGCACACATTACAGTGCACAAGGACCCAGGTTCAAGCCCCTGGTCCCCACCTGTAGGGGAAAAGCTTCACAAGTGGTAAAGCAGTGCTGCAGGTGTCTCTCTGTCTCTCTCCCTCTCTATCTTCCCCTCCTCTCTCTCTATGCATTAATAAATAAATAATGATATATTTTTTAATGATTAGTAGAAAATATATATACCTAGAGATGGAAATTATTAACTACATTGTGAATTTATGCATACTTACCTGTGTCATTGGCTCCGTATTTATATTCCCCTGGTGACTATAAATATTTTCCACAGGAGCACATACTTTTCAATAGCTAGTACAAATTAACCCTTATGAAGCAGAAAACTATAAGAAACGCTAAGTACTACAGGGGTAGATAGAATAATGGTTATGCAAAGAGGCTCTCATGCCTGAGGCTCCGAAGTCCCAGGTTCAATCCCCCGCACCACCATAAGCCAGAGCAGAGCAGTGCTCTAGTAAAATATAGATACAAGAAAAAAACAGAAAAAGCTAAGTACTTCATTTTAAATAGAGAATTGTGGTAGTACAGCTTGATATACAACTCCGAGAAATTAAATTACAGAAGGAAGTAATCTTTAGATGTATATATATTTATATTATCTAAGTATGAGTGAGACTGGCAAGAAGGCTCTCCTAGGCAGGCGCTGTTCAACCCTGCAGCCCCAGTGCCCTGGGGGAGTTTCTGTGCTGTGGCGTCTTTCTGTCGCCGTGAAATTACTGACTGACACCAAACACAAGAGCAAAAAGAATCTGAATGAAGGCGATGGACTTCTCGTTTCCAGCTCAGTGTGTAAGGAGCTTGAACAATCATTACTTTTAACCTCATTGTCAGTAGAACACTACAAAAACGGAAAACTAACAACTTCCACAAACTCATCAGAAAATCAAGGGCACAGACAAACATCCATCCTTCAACTCCCCTTCTACTTGAAAGACAGACAGACACGTAAAATGACAGAGTGCTTAGAGAAAGATATGGAGGAAAAACAAACACCTTTTGCCAGAGCCATTCCTTAGATACAACCTTCTAATCGGTCGTGAATGTTCACTGGGTTGAGGGTGTAAAAGGATCTGCGGTGTTGAAAATCCTGGAGTGGCGCAGCTAGAAGGTGATTCCTACATTTCCATACGTTTCCCCATTTTGAATTGTGTCAAGATCTTACACTGGAGACTGGAGGAAACCCCTTCCATATTTCCCGAGCTATATTGACATACCTCTTCCTGAACTAGGTTGTCATCACTGGAGACCATTTTCATCACATCTGAACAGACCCCGGGGGATCTTATTAGAACCTACTCTTACCTGAAAAAGGACTTAACTGATTTTAAAATATAGCTTAGTATAGACAGTTTGAGCTATCTACCGTGTTCAATGGATGTGAGAATTTTGCCCACAAACTAAAGATAGAAGATACTCTTCTTTTTTTAATGAATATATGATAATGACTTTTTTAATGAATATATGATAATGATGTATGCAATGAATATATGATATGACTTTTTTAATGAATATATGATAATGATGTATGCAATATCAAATGAAATAAGTATACTGAAATAATGTCTAAATCCATTTTTTAACAAAGTGGAGTATGGAGGGGCTTGTAAAAACTTTACATTTCTTTTACATTCACATGAAGTCATAGAAATTTTAGAGTATAAAGATCATTTTACCAGTTAAATTACCCTGGTGTCATATTAGACAGGGGGACAAGAAAAAACAGATTTTAAACATATATTAGGACGTATAATCAGGGGGTTGTATTTTTATGTGGAAAACTGAGAAAAAATATGCATGTACAAACTATTGTGTTTACTGTTAAAACAGAACTTGTAATCATATATTGTGATGGGATATTAAAATAGACATTATCTTCATTGGGAGAATAAAATTACTGACTAATCTTTCTTGGGAAAATTTATTAACAAGCTGAAAAAAATCATGACTAAATTTATTTTTTGAAATATTGGATTTATTTATTTGATAGAGACAGAGAAAAATTGAGAGAGGAGGAAGAGATTGGGAGAAAGAGAGATACCTGCAGCATGATTTCACCACTCTTTGTAGGTGGGGACCTGAGGCTTGAACCTGCATCCTTGTGAATCGTGGCATAAATCGTGTGTTCAGCCAGGCTCCTCTGAATCAATATATTTTATGCCTTAGTTCTACATAAAATAAATATGCCTTAGTTCTACATAAATTAAAATTTAAAGGGGCTGGGTAGTGACACGCTTGGTGGAGCAAACATTGTACCATGCACAAAGATCAAGGTTCAAGCCTCTAATTTGCACCTACTAGGAAAAGCTTCATGAATTATGAAACAGGGCTGCAGCTGTCACTCTCTATCTCCTCCTTCCCTCACAGTTTCTCTCTGTCTCTATTCAAGATAAATAAATCTTTAAAAATATATTTAAAAAATCCAATAGTGGTCTGGGAGATGACAGTGTAGATAAAGTACGAGGTCTCAGCCTCAGTGCCTCATAGTCCCTGTGCCACATTGATGCCTGGGTCTTCCATTCTATCTTTCTCATAAATAAGTAAATAAAATCTTATTAAAAAATTTTAATGGATCTCCAATGTAAAAAGTATTTGACGATGTGTAAATCGATATTTTAATATAAATTTGAAACAATCGTTTTAATATCAAATACAAATGTAAGCATACAAGATATTATAATTTTGAATATATTTAAATAATTCTATTTAATATTTGTTTATGTACTTAAATTTTTAAATCTTTATTTATTTATTGGATAGAGACAGACAGAAATTGAGAGGGAAAGGGGTGATACGGAGAGAGAGAGAGAGAGAGTCACCTGCAACGACTGCCACCTCTCCAGATTCAAAGGAGGTCTCGAAACTTTACATCAGGCTCAACCTGACGCTGTTGACTGGCTACGGAAGAAGGGCAAACACTAGAAGAAGAAGAAGAAGCCCTGCTTCACTACTCACAAAGCTTTCTCTCTGTAGGTGGAGAGCAGGGGCTCAAACTTGGGTCCTTGAACATTGCAACAGGTGTACTCAACCCGGTGTGCCATCATCAGGCCCCTTTTATTTATTTCTTTATTGAGGCCTTAATGCTTTACAGTATGTCATTGACAGATGCAGATAATATCATTATGTACCAGACCCCCAAAGCTGTCTTCCTACCCTCCTTCCATCTCCCTTCAGAGTCCTTTGCTGTGGTGCAGTGCCCCATGTCCATCCATGTCTCACTCTGTGCTCTCCTCCCTCCCAGAGTCCTTTGCTGTGGTGCAGTGCCCCATGTCCATCCATGTCTCACCCTGTGCTCTCCTCCCTCCCAGAGTCCTTTGCTGTGGTGCAGTGCCCCATGTCCATCCATGTCTCACCCTGTGCTCTCCTCCCTCCCAGAGTCCTTTGCTGTGGTGCAGTGCCCCATGTCCATCCATGTCTCACCCTGTGCTCTCCCTCCCTCCCAGAGTCCTTTGCTGTGGTGCAGTGCCCCATGTCCATCCATGGCTCACCCTGTGCTCTCCTCCCTCCCAGAGTCCTTTGCTGTGGTGCAGTACCCCATGTCCATCCATGTCTCACCCTGTGCTCTCCCTCCCTCCCAGAGTCCTTTGTTGTGGTGCAGTGCCCCATGTCCATCCATGTCTCACCCTGTGCTCTCCTCCCTCCCAGAGTCCTTTGCTGTGGTGCAGTGCCCCATGTCCATCCATGCCTCACCCTGTGCTCTCCTCCCTCCCAGAGTCCTTTGTGTGGTGCAGTGCCCCATGTCCATCCATGTCTCACCCTGTGCTCTCCTCCCTCCCAGAGTCCTTTGCTGTGGTGCAGTGCCCCATGTCCATCCATGTCTCACCCTGTGCTCTCCTCCCTCCCAGAGTCCTTTGCTGTGGTGCAGTGCCCCATGTCCATCCATGTCTCACCCTGTGCCCTCCTCCCTCCCAGAGTCCTTTGCTGTGGTGCAGTGCCCCATGTCCATCCATGGCTCACCCTGTGCTCTCCTCCCTCCCAGAGTCCTTTGCTGTGGTGCAGTACCCCATGTCCATCCATGTCTCACCCTGTGCTCTCCCTCCCTCCCAGAGTCCTTTGTTGTGGTGCAGTGCCCCATGTCCATCCATGTCTCACCCTGTGCTCTCCTCCCTCCCAGAGTCCTTTGCTGTGGTGCAGTGCCCCATGTCCATCCATGCCTCACCCTGTGCTCTCCTCCCTCCCAGAGTCCTTTGTGTGGTGCAGTGCCCCATGTCCATCCATGTGTCACTCTGTGCTCTCCTCCCTCCCAGAGTCCTTTGCTGTGGTGCAGTGCCCCATGTCCATCCATATCTCACTCTGTGCTCTCCTCCCTCCCAGAGTCCTTTGCTGTGGTGCAGTGCCCCATGTCCATCCATGTCTCACTCTGTGCTCTCCTCCCTCCCAGAGTCCTTTGCTGTGGTGCAGTGCCCTGTTGGTATGCATGAGACCCCTTCTGTTTCATTTGGTTTAAATCCCCTCTGCTTAACACTATTCTATTTACATAACCACTTCATTCTATTTACATAACCGCTGTTAACAAGCACCTCCCTCAAGGGCATTGGTTCAATCCCCACTGTTTCATGATATGTTTTTGCTCCACCCCCCCTCCTTGTCACACCCTGATCCCCTCTTTGTCACACTCTGATTTTCACCAGTCACTTTTCTCTCCACCCTCTCTATGTCACATCCTGTTTCCACCTTACTTGGCAAGTATATATAAAGACAGCATTGTGAGTTTTAGAGTACTGTACTTTAGTTTAGCTCGGCTTAGATTGTGCTGCGTCCTGCATGAATAAAGAGATACTGCCTACAGCTCAACCATGAATCCCTGGTCGTCTGTTACCCGCCTGTGAAGCCAGCCCGGCGAAAACAACATAACCCGTCGAAAACAACAGTGCCCCATGTCCATCCATGTCTCACTCTGTGCTCTCCTCCCTCCCAGAGTCCTTTGCTTTGGTGCAGTGCCCTATGTCCATCCATGTCTCACCCTGTGCTCTCCCTCCCCGTCCCTTCTTTATTAAGTCCAGATAATAAGTGAGATCATTTGGTAATTCTCCTCCTCTTTTTGGCTCACTTCACTCAGAATGGTGTGCTCAACTTTCAAGATGATACAAAAGAAACAACTTCATGACCTGTAACAGCTCAGTAATAATTCCTCCAGTAGATAAGCCACAGATATTTTTTTTTTAGCCACTCACATCTGATGTTGTACCTCTGGGTTGGTTCCAGGTTCTGTAAATTACATTAAATTTCTAATCACCAGAGAACTAGAGTAATGCTATATTAAATATAAGGCTGTTTTTATATAAATCTTATAGTAGTATGAGTGTATAAATGTGTTTCATATATGTGTGTGTATACTTGTATGTATCCCATATAGCTATGTAGTTAAAAATAAAATAATATGGGAAATACAAATAAAAACGACAATGACAGAGTATTTTACAGCCATATGAGAATGCTACTTGTCAGAAAAGACAACAACTCCAGGTGTTGGGTCTCACTGAGGGGAAGGGACTCTCCTGTATCAATGGGTGAAGTATAACTTAGCTTAACTCCATGGAAAAGAGCTGGGCACTGTGTCAGCATTCTAGAAACATACCTGTCCTATGCATGAGACAGAAGTCTCTCTCCTAGAGCTCAGTAACGTTAACACCAAGTAAACAAAGGCTGAATTAAAAAAATTGAAAAACAGGGAGTCGGGCTGTAGCGCAGTGGGTTAAGCGCAGGTGGCGCAAAGCACAAGGACCGGCATAAGGATCCCGGTTCAAACCCCGGCTCCCCACCTGCAGGGGAGTCGCTTCACAGGCGGTGAAGCAGGTCTGCAGGTGTCTGTCTTTCTCTCCCCCTCTCTGTCTTCCCCTCCTCTCTCCATTTCTCTCTGTCCTATCCAACAATGACAACAACAATAATAACTACAACAATAAAACAACAAGGGCAACAAAAGGGAATAAATAAATAAAATAAATATTAAAAAAAAATTTAAAAAGAAACTTTATAGAAGATGATATCCAGAGGTATATGAGAATGTCATATATTAGAAAGGACAGTAACAACAAATGTTGGAGAGGATGTGGAGAAAATGGACACTCCTGCACTACTGGTGGGAGTATAAATTGATCCAACCCTTTTGGAGACAATCTGGAGATTTCTCAGAACCCTAGAAATAAAACCGCCTTATGACCCAGCAATTTCTCTCCTAGGTATTTACCGAAAGGAAAGGAAAACACCTTTCAGAAGAGATCTGAATGGAACTGGAAATCATCAGTCTGAGTGAGCAAGTCCAAAAGAGAAGGACAAACACCGAATGGTCTCACTTATAATTGAGACCTAATAAGTAGGGACAGGGAGGGAGAAAAAAGTGAAACATGAACTGGGCTTGGCCTATTGCATCAAAGCAAGAAACTCTGGGGAGAGGGAGAGGGAGAGGGAGAGGGAGGAGCAGAAGAGAACTATGGGCCAGTGCTAATGAAATTCCGTGCTTGTGACTGTGACTGCACTGTGAGGCACCGGCCCCCGCTCTAAAAACAAAAGAAATTGAGAGTAAAAGTTATTGTACTGGGAGTCCGGCAGTAGCACAGGAGGCGCAAAGCGCAAGGATCCGCTTAAGGATCCCGGTTCGAGCCCCCGCTCCCCACGTGCAGGGGAGTCGCTTCACAGGCGGTGAAGCAGGTCTGCAGGTGTCTGTCTTTCTCTCCTCCCACCCAGTCTTCCCCTCCTCTCTCCATTTCTCTCTGTCCTATCCAACAATGACCACAACAATAATAACTACAACAAGAAAACAAGAGCAATAAAAAGAAGTAAATAAATAAACAAATATTTAACCAAAAAAGTAAAGAAGAAGGAGGAGAAGGAGAAGGAGGAGGAGGAGGAGGAGGAGGAGAAGGAGGAGGAGGAGCAGGAGGAGGAGGAGCAGGAGGAGGAGGAGCATGAGGAGGAGGAGCAGGAGGAGGAGGAGAGGAGGAGGAGGAGGAGGATGGGGAAGAGGAGGGGGATGGGGAGGGTGAGGAGGAGGAGGGGGAGGAGAAGGAGGGGGAGGAGAAGGAGGAGGAGGAGCAGGAGGAGGAGGAGGAGCAGGAGGGAGGAGGAGGAGCAGGAGGAGGAGGAGCGGGAGGAAGAGGAGGGGGAGGAGGAGGAGGGGAGGAGGAGGAGGAGGGGGAGGAGGGGAGGAGGAGGAGGAGGAGTTATTGCACTATTCTCGTATATTGCCGACACCCCTTTGTCTCCTCTGGATTTCAGCTACAACTATCTCTGGGTGTATTCATGGTATCTAGAATATGTATTTGTTTTGTCAATTTTGACATAAATATGTTCTGTCATTTTCATCTCTAATAATGAAAACTGTCAGGAGCTATGTCTCTCTCTTCTTTCTGTCTCTTTCTCTTTTTTTTTGTTATTTTTGTTATCACACCAATGCTAAAATGAATACATGCATTCATATAGTTGTGCACATATAAATGTACTTATTTATTTATTCCGTTTTTTTGCTTTTGGCTTTTTTGTGTTTGTTTGTTTTGTTTTTATTGTTGTTGTTGTTTTTGGATAGGACAGAGAAAAATCGGGAGAGGAGGGGAAGACAGAGAGGGAGAGAGAAAGACAGACACCTGCAGACCTGCTTCCCCTCCTGTGAAGCGACCTCCTCTGCAGATGGGGAGCTGAGGGCTAGAACCGTGATCTTTATGCTGGTCCTTACGTTTTGTGCCACCTGCACTTAACCTGCTGTGCTACCATCCTGACTCCTGAATGTACCTATTTTTGTGGAAAAATGACTGGGAGCTACTTTTTGGGCAAGTTTATAAATACTTTCATTTTGATAGCTGCATTCAATTTATACTATCTCTATACTTCCTTTAACTTGAACTTGTACTAAATAGCATACAAATTTCTTATCCACTGTTTCTTTGCCAACACTGATGCTATAAATACCTTTTTTTTTCAAAAACTATTGGATGAATAATGTCATATTAGTATAGTTTTCGGCAGCATTTATTAGGCCTATATGAGTTGGTTATTTACAGTTTTCATGAGCAAATCTGGCAGATATGATTGTTGGGCTAACGTCAAGGGCATTTCTTCCCAGGCACATGCTCTCTGGGTTGGAGAGAACTCGACCAGAGCCAACCTGGGCTGCTGCTTACTCAGTGATGCAGGAGAGAAACCAGGAACTCGTGGCAGAGCAGGAACGCAATGCCATGCATTTATTGATCAGAGTCAATGCCTTTATATATATATCTTTACCGGAAGTGGCAAGTCAGAAAAGGAAATGGCTAGGAGACGGGGTAAGAAAAGAACACGAAGGTAGAAAGCTTCCATAGCAGCTGTTGTGAAGGTTCTCCTTCTTCTAGCATTTGCCCTTCTTCCGTAGCCAGTCAACAGCGTCGGGTTGAGCCTGATGTAAAGTTTCGACACCTCCTTTGAATCTGGAGAGGTGGCAGTCGTTGACTATGTGGGTCATAGTCTGTCTGGAGCCGCAGGGGCAGTTCGGGTCGTCTCTGGCTCCCCAGCGATGGAACATAGCGGCGCACCGGCCATGGCCTGTTCAATAGCGATTGAGGAGGGCCCGATCATAACGTGCTAGGTCAAAGCCGGGTGGACGCTCGCAGGGGTCTGTGATGTGGTGTTTGTTCTTTACCTCAGCTGACTGCCAACTCTGTTTCCAAGAGACTGGAACAGAGAAGTTAAGTGTAGGCGCAGGGGACCAGATTGGGTCACGAGACGTCAAGCGTTGGACAGGGTGGGCGAAGATATCCACGTATATTGGCAGGTCCGGTCGAGCGTAGACGTGGGAAATGAACTTAGGTGAAGGTTCTAACCAGTGGGATTAAACCAATACCCTGCAGGCAACATGGGTCTCATGCAAAACAGTGATTATGTAAACAGACGACAGCATCAGAAATGGAGCAGAGCAGGGGGGCTGCCCGACATATGATTTGAAAAACTGTATTTGATTTTTCTCAAAACTTTTGTGTTATAGTTTATCACTAAGTGCTATGCACACTGCTAAAAAAAGTCCCTTAAAAATTACAATCTATACACACAATGAAATAATATGCAGCTATTAAGAATAATGAATCCATGGTGTGGGAGGTGGCGCAGTGGCTAAGACATTGGATTCTCAAGCATGGGGTCCTGAGTTCGATGTCTGGCAGCACATGTACCAGAGTGGTATCTGGTTCTTTCTCTCGTATCTCTCTCAGTAATTAATAAATAAAATCTTTATAAAAGAAGGATAATTAATCCATCATCTCTGACCCATTTGAATGAAGTTTGAAGGAATTATTTTAAGAGAGAGAAGTCAGAAAGAGAAAGATGAGTATGGGTTGACCCTACTCATAAACGGAATGAGAGAGAAGAACAAAAAGGCAAACACAAAGGAGACTGGGTTTAGTGTATTGCAGGAAAGTAAAAGACTTCATGGAGGGAGGTCTTAAGCTCATTTGTAGGGGGTGGGCGTAGGGACATAGACCTATAGTGATAGGGATTATGTTAATCTATGACCTAGTAATTTAGCAAGAACAGCTATTCTCACAAAAAGTCCCTTCTTGCACAATGTTTAAATTATTCAGGATGTGTGTTTACTCTACAGATGATTCTGTTGTTTAATGACAATCTTCATGGTTTCTGATGATGTGACAAATTTAGGAAAGCAGAGAAATGATCATAAACACAATACCCAAAGCAGTTATCACATAAAGGTTGGTGGATGATTGACTAATACAACATTTGAAAAGCTTCTGAAAAGAATACAAATTTCAAAGGAAATAAAAGAACAAGCCCAAAACAAGAAAAATATGTGCAATAAGATTGATAAAAGAAACACTTTCCTATATACACTCAATCTTTACAGAACATAAAGAAGTACCATAGAGATTTTCATACATATGTATGTACTTATATACAGGCTTTGGTAACAAACACTTAAACTTACAGACATAAGAATCTTATGAGTAATATTTTGAAGATACTTGCATATCTATAAAGTTATATAAAATATGTAAAGTCATTGATCCAGAAATTCTACTGGGATTTTATATGAAAGAATTGAATAACTACATTGCAATGCTCATGTTCACATTATTATATAATTGTAATACTGTTCATAAAGGCAGATCTTTTAATATAGGCAAAATGGATTTTATATGGAAAGGAAAGTTACCACCGATGAATTTGATTTGACATATAAAAATGGACAAGGGAAATTTCATGTGAAAAAGCGTATTAACAATTCACATTCATTCCACTTTAAATATGTAGATTTAAAATTTCAGTGGTGTCAAAAAGTTTCATGTCTGTGCAGTTTAAAGATAATTAATCCTGGTATTGAAGCAAAATAGACACACAGATCAATGGGACAAAATTTCAAGCTTAGAAATAATTCTAAACAGATATAAAAATTAATATATGACAGTTAACATATGTTCTGAACCTTAAATGGAGAAAGAATTAGGGTCTGGGCAGTGGTGCAGTGGATTAAGTGCACATAGTACCAAGCACAAGGATCCCAGTTCAAGCTCTTGGCTCCCCACCTACAGGGGTGGGGGGGTCTCTTCACAAGTGGTGAAGCAGGTCTGCAGGTGTCTATCTTTCTCTCCCCCTTCTATATATTTCTTTCCCCTCTATCTTCTCCTCCCCTCTCAATTTCTCTCTGTCCTATCAAAAGAGAAAGAAAGAAAGAAAGAGAGAGAGAGAGAGAGAGAGAGAGAGAGAAAGAAAGAAAGAAAGAAAGAGGAAGAAAGAAAAAGAGAAGGAAAAAGAAAAATGACTACAGAAGCTGTGGATTCATAGCGTAGTCACTGAACCCCAGCAATAACCCTGGAGGCAAATAAATAAATAAATAAATAAATAGATAGATAGAGAAAAAGTATCTTTTCAAAGAATGACATTGGGAAAATTCCATGAAGACTAGCAGAACAGTAAAACAGGGCCACTTCTTTATGTGCACCAAAGTCAGTAAGCATCAGAGACCCAGATACTAGACCAGACACTATAAACCACATAGAGAAAGCACTTCAGAACTCTCCATGATGTTGGTTTCTGAAATATCTTTGGAGACTAAAACTCAACAGCAAGGAAAATCGAAAGCTAAAATAGACCAATGGTACCACATCAGACCAAAAAGCTTCTACACACAAAAAATAAGTAAATAAAAAAGGAGAACTCTCCACCAAATTAGGAAGTCATCCTATGTATAGGGAACATATATTTATGTGACACATGTCTGCTGACTGAAAGACAGGAATAAATCACAAAACTTAAACCAAACAATCCCATTAATACAGGAATGAAAGATCCTAACACACTCTTCCCCCAAAGAATAAGTTCAGACCAGCAACAGGAATGTGGGAAACAAGTGTTCAGATTCACAGGTGATGACTGAAAAGCAAATCAAAATAACAAGGGCGTCCCTACCTCTTCATATCTGTGACTAAAAGAACAGAAGCAACTGCTGAGGATGCTGATGGCAGAAGTGGAATAGAGGGGGGTGGGCAGGCTTTTTACAACATTGACAATGTGCATAGTTGCATTTCCTGTGGAAAACAATCTGGTGATCCTTTAAAATATTAAAAATGAAGCTACTGGGGGCCAGGTGGTGTCGCACCTGGGTGAGCGCACACGTTACAATGTGCAAGGACCCAGGTTCAAGCCCCCAGTCCCCACCTGCAGGGGGAAAGCTTCACCAGTGGTGAATCAGGGTTGCAGGTGTCTCTCTGTCTTTCACCCTCTCTTAACTCCTCATTCCCTCTTGACTTCTGACTGTCTATCCAATAAATAAATAAATATAACTAAAAAAATTAAAAATGGAGCTACCATGATATCTGGCAATTCTTTCCCGAAGTATTGGACCCAAAACATCACAAGAGTCTGTGTTCCAGTGGATCAAGGCACAAGTTTGTTTATTTAAAAAAAGCACTATGGGAAAGAGAGAGACAGGCTGGAGTATGGATTGACTTGCCAACGCCCATGTTCAGCAGGGAAACAATTACAGAAGCCAGACTTTCCACCTTCTGCAACCCACAATGACCCTGGATCCATATTCACAGAGGGATAAAGAATAGGAAAGCTTCCAATGGAAGGGAGGGAATGTGGGGTTCTGGTGGTGGGGTTTGTGTGGAATTATACCCCTCTTAGCCTATAGTCTTATCAATATTTCCATTTTATAAATTAAAAAATTAAAAATCAATTTGTAAAAGCCTTTATTTCAAAGCAACCCAAATGCTGGCAGACAGGTGGACTTTTCAGGAAGTTGTATGTCTATATACACAGTGGGATGCTATTCAACTGTGAGAAATCTGATCTTTCCCCTGTTGTTGCAATTTGGATGGAAGTAGAAGAAACTATCAGGTGAAGTCAGTGAGATTATGAAAGACTTATTGCATATTTTAGGTGGGGCTGTGCAAAAGAAAAGCAAATAGAGAGTAAGCTTAGAGGGAGTAGGGCGGTAGCACAGCGGAGTTAAGAGCCAGTGGCACAAAACACAAGGACTGGCGGAAGGATCCCGGTTCGAACCCCTGGGGGCTCCCCACCTGCAGGGGAGTCACTTCACAAGTAGTGAAGCAGGTCTGCAGGTGTCTGTCTTTCTCTCCCCCTTTCTGTCTTCCCCTTCTCTCTCCATTTCTCTCTGTCCTAGCCAATAACGACAACAAGAATAACCACAACAATAAAACAAGGGCAACAAAAGGGAATAAATAAATAAATATTGAAATGAATAAATAAATAAAAGAGAGTAAGCTTAGGTATAGCTTGTAGCAGATGCTAGCATGATGCCAACCAGACTTCCCTGGACAGACAGCCCCACCAATGTGACCTGGAAATCCACTTCCCCAGAGCCCTTCCCCACTAGGGAAAGAGAGAGACAGGCTGGGAGTATGGATTGACCTGTCAACGCCCAGGTTCAGTGGGGAAGCAATTACAGAAGCCAGACCTTCCACCTTCTGCATCCCACAATGACCCTGGGTCCATGCTCCCAGAGGGCTAAAGAATACAAAAGCTATGAGGGGAGGGGATGGGATACAGAGTTCTGGTGGTGGGAATTGTGTGGAGTTGTACCCCTCTTATAATATGGTTTTATCAGTGTTTCCTTTTTATAAATAAAATAATATTTTAAAGATGTATAATGCACTCACAAATTAACTTATTAGAGTTGTGGTTTTTTCTAATATTTATATTAACAAAAAGAGTACTTGATGTATAGATTGTCATTCATTCAGTTCAACAATAAAAAAATAAAATGTTTAACCTTTTATTAATTTAATTTTGGTGTCAAAACCTGAAACAACAATGACGTTTTCAGAATCTAAAGAAGCAATTACACAAGAGTTAGAAAACTTGTCGTCTTTATTCACTTTATCCTATTGATCACTAAATTTATTCTATTAGTAAAGTACTAAAGGTCTTCCATTTTGTAGGTCAGAAAACTGAAAGAAAAGAATACTAATTTCTGTTACATATTTAAACTCTGATTCCATTGATGTGAGTTTTTCCCATGGTTCAATATGTTCAGTTCTTATGAATACAAGCACAGTTTATTTACTATTGAACGGTGTGTTCACAGAGTTTGCCTTAAAAGTTCAGGAATTTGAAACGTGTTGCAAACAAATTAAGATCAATTCTGTAAAATTTGTCAAGCTTGAGTCTTTATTAGAATGACTAATTACCTGTATCATTTGATTGAGAGAACATATGATTCTGAGCTCAGCAAGAGGTATGTAAAACCATTAACTGTTTCTCCCTCTAGATAGAAGGAGTGATGGATGTGCAAACCTGCGCTCAGCGGGGACCGTCTTTATAACGATGCCCTGAGGGGAAGTGGAACATGCTTGAAAAGAACACTGTTAAATGAGCGTAATATGATTCTGCTGTCCTCCTCATGGACTTATTCTCCATAGGCCTTGATTTTTGAAACGCTAGCTGCAACTTCTATTTGACTCATACAATAGTGTATCTCACCCTCTCTGCGATTGCTCTCATAAAGGCTAACATTGAACTATAGTGAGTGTCAAGAATACAACTCAGTTACCTTTTGAATTTCATCATGAACTCTGGTATGATCAAAAGTCATTTTGCATCACAGACTGGGATTTTTAAAGGGGCTATAGTAGATCTGGCTAACATGGAAATCAATATCAAATGTATTAAGTGTTGTTTTTCATAATATTCCCTATGTCAATAGTGTCATATATTGGAAGGAAGTTAAGTGGGCCCTCACATCTGGAACTTATGTTTCTTATCCTGACATCACGAGAAGTTTCCTACAGTATTCAGTAGAAACCCTGTAATTATGAACAATTAATACTCTTCTGTGCTAATGCAAATCCCATAGTCATTCTATTCATAACTCTATTAAATATCACAAGAGAATTTTAGTTTGAAGTCACAGGAATTATTTCTAAAAATATATAAATCTAGTCAAAAATTTTTAGCCGTGTTGACTAATCTATAAGAGGTGGGGAATGGGAGAAATCAAGAAGAGACTGGTACTAGGGACTTGGCAACATTTGCTATTTTAGTCTAAATGTACTACGGATACCTCAGTTTTTGAGGTTAAATAAGGGTCTGAGCCAGACAGAATCAAGTAGAAAATCATTTCAAATCTTGTTTTTTTGTTAAATGTTTTATCTTCTTAAATTTTTTATTTAATTTATTTGTTATTGGGTAGAAACAGAAAGAAATTGAGAAGGGAAGGGGAAGACAGAAAGGAATTGAGACAGACACTGCAGCTCTACTTCACCACTCCCGAAGCTTCCCCCTAATTAATATTTTTAATTATGATTAGTGATTTAATATTGATTTACAAAAATTAAAAGATAACAGGAATATAATTCCACACCATTCCCACCACCAGAGTTCTGTGTCTCCATTCCCTCCTTTGGAAACTTCAGTGGTTCTCCCAAGGTTTCAGATATGCATTGACTATTATTACTATAACTATCTGTCTATCATCTATCTATCTATTCTATCTAATCTATCTTTTTGCCCATTTTTCTTATGGTCTTGCCTTCTTTTCCTTTCTAAGTTACACCTACACTTATTACTAGTTCTGAATGAAAAATCTTTTTTTGCATAACCATTAAGCTATATCCTCTCCCCAAGAATGATTTATCTATTATGAGAGAGAGAGAAAAATGAGAGAGACAGAAAGTAAAACCAAAGTAACAAACAAACAAACCAAACTTACTGAGCTCTGGATTAAAACCACATTGGGTATCAAACCTGTAACCTCTAGAGTGCTTTAATAGGCTGAGCTGTATCTGGTTTAGGGTGTTGTATTTTAGGTATTATTTGAATTAAAATTACTTTCAGTCCTAAAGTATGCAAAGGAGGAGTTACTTAATCTCACACATTTGTATACAACTGTTTTTATCACTTAAATAAGATTTATTTACTAAGGAGAGAGAGAGAGAGAGTATAACTCTGGCACATCTAATATCAGGGAATGAACCAGCGAGCACATGCTTGAGAGTCTAACAATTTATCCAGCATGTCACCTACCTGGCCTACAATTGCTTTTAATTCCAGCTGCAAGTCTGTAGGCTAGATCAGAAAGCAAATACAGTTCTTATTAGGCTTTTGCCTTTGTTCACATATGATCACAATTTGTGTTTGAGATAATGGTGCTGGGAAAGTACACACTGTTTGGTTTGAGATGTATAATGAATAAAATCATCTTTACAGATGAATTAGGTGCATTATATGTGTGAATGATTATCATTTGTTTGAGGTTTCTGTCCCAATGGAAGAACAATATTGTGTTTAATAACATGGGCAACAGTCAGAAGGATTAGGTACAGAGATGAACCATTTGTTCTTGGAAATAACTGCGTTTTCAGTGCCTTGTGCATATTCCCCAGGACAAGAAAATGAGACAGACGCAGGGAGATGAGTAAGGAGCCTGGCTAGCTGGAGAGGTAGGGATCGGGGAAGGTTTTATGATGAGAGTCACCATCTGGGCAAATGCTTATTACTGGTAGGACATAAGAACTGATATTTGCCTAAATGGATTTTGTACTAATAAGAAGAACTTGAGGGTCGAAATTTCTTTGTAATTTTTGGGATAGCAAACCTTAATTAAGATGAAGAAAAAAATAGAAATCTAGGGATTATGCATATAGATTATTTAAATATATAGAGAGAGTTACACAGAGAGAGAGAGAGGACTGAAAATAGTATGTAGTTGTCGGTCAAGGGATGATTTTTTTTTAAAGATAGAATAACAGATGGTGAACATAAGATGTTCTATATGACATAATTATCTAGTAGAACTTGAAAATATGAAATTTCCTCTTCATCATTAAAATGAATTGGAACAAATTTGTTTGATATTTTAAGAGCCTGCATATGTCTTGATCATCGCAGATATAGATTGTTGGGCCTGAGTATGGAGGTGAAAGACACATTTTCAAAAATATCATTTTCTTTTCTTTTATTATTATTTTTATCTGCCATCAGTGTTATGGCAGGAGCTCAGTGCCTGCACTAGGAATCCGCTGCTCCTGGCAGTCATTCTCATTCTTTTTCCCTTTTTACTTTTTTCCCCATCATTTTATCCAGTAGGAGAGAGAAATTGAGAGGGAAGAGAGGAGAAAGAGAGAAAAGGAGACACACTGCAGACTTGCTTCTCTGTGCGCCCTGAAGGTGAAAGCTGGTGGTGGGGGTGTCGAACCCAGGTCTTTGTGGAACATATTCAGTATGCTTACTCTGGTGCACCACCGCCAGGCCCCCAACATAAAATTTTCTTGTTATTTTCTTAAATAACTAAAAATTGTGTTGAGATTAATAGATAATAATGCCAAAGGGTCCATAATGAAAATCTCTCTTCTATACATATAACTCTTTAGTTGAAAATGCAGACACATACATCTGAAAATTGAAATGGCCAAAAACATAGCACCAAAGAGACTTGCTGTTAAGAGAGAGAAATCAGAAGAACCAAATATTAATGTAATGTGAATAGCAGGGGGCTGGATGGTGGCACACCTGGTTGGGGACACATGTCACAATGTGCAAGGAGGCAGGTTCGAGCCCCTAGGCCCCAGCTGCAGGGGGAAACATTTCATGAGAGGTGAAGGAGGTCTACAGGAGTCTCTCTCTCTCTCTCTCTATATATATATATATATATATATAACCCCTTCCTCAAAATTTCTGTCTGTCTCTATCAAATAAATAAAGATAATTTAATAAATAAAATGAATAGCACAGCTCAGAACAAAACATTCAGATAATATCATTAGTATATGTATAAAATATGCAATTTATAGCATACAAATACGTTAAATAATTATTGTAGATTTATATACCTTTTGGAATAGATTTCTTTTGTGTACGGGGTTTTTAGGTCAAGCACAATTTCCCTGTCACCGACTGTTTTTTGTTTTGTTTTGTCAAGAGAGCCAGAGAGGAGAGACAGCACAACACCAGAACCTGTTCCTTTTCCACAGAACTTCCATCTGGGTAGGTGTCCACATTGGGCCCTGTGCATAGAAAGCCACACAACGTGGTCTGGGGGGGTGGCACAGTAGATGAAGTGTTGGACTCTCAAGCATGAGGTCCTGAGTTCACGACCCGGCAGCACATGTACCAGAGTGATGTCTGGTTCTCTCTCTCCTTCTAGCCCTCTCATTAATAAAAAAAAAAAAAAAAATAGATTTAAAACATTTAAAAAAGAAAGCCACACACCTCATCTGCTATGTTGTTGCTCGACCTCTTCTGATACATTTTAGTATTTTCAAGGACACAAGATTTGGCCATCCAGAGCTAGATTTTTGAAAAACTGAACTCAGATCACAAGCACACGTTAACCCATCATCAAGAGTATTAAATCTGGCCAAGGAAAGCTGGCAATTCTAGGGCAGATTCCCTGCAAAGACTCTAACACATTTCTGAATTCTGAACTAAAACATGGTGCAAGGTACGAAAAGTAAACTCGAAAAGGGAATCTCGGTAGACACATGGCTCACTACAAGGATAACTTTCTTTTTTCATTTTTACTGAGAGTATGGATAAAATTTTAGCTGTTCATTTTCCAAAACAGGGGTTAAAACAAGCTGAAAATGTTGTCTGAAAATTATTAGAGCCCTCAAAATAGATCCGTTGGATAGAGTAACTGCTTCACCACATGCGTAAATCAGGTTTGAACCCAAGACCAGGCAGTGGAGGTAGCTTTAGTGTTGTGATGCCTTCCTGTCTCCGTCTCTGTCTTCTTCTTTTTTCTCTCTCTCTATACAGACACACTCACACACACACACACACACACACACACACACACACACACACGCACGCACATATATACTGCCTGCCTGGAGTATATATATATATATATATATATTTATGTATGCTGATAACAAAATACAAAATCTATTAAAGTCAATAATCTATATTATCTAGTTAGGATTTCTCTATCAGAGAAATGAAACTTTATTTTATGAATCACTAAAACATTATTAAATTTATAATCAGGACAAATGAACTGTCACCAGACATTGTGTTCTGATATTTGTCAATGAGAGGAATTTGGTTAAGCCAATTAAAATAATGTGCTTTATAAAACAGTCTTGTAAAATTGTTATCCATAATCATGCATTCAGAGCACTACCCTAAATAATAATGCATGCTTAATTCAAGTTAGTGAACAAGTCTTGAGTTTCTTAGCATTTATTAAACTTCTGTGGAAATGCTTTCATACATTGAAAATTTAAACAGGAAAAAAGTATCCAACTGTATAGGATCAAAAACAAAGTCAAGGAGGGGGAGCCAGGTGGTAATGCAGCGGGATAAGCGCACGTGGCACAAAGCGCAAAGACTAGTGTAAGGATCCGGGTTCGAGCCCCCGGCTCCCCACCTGCAGGGGAGTCGCTTCACAGGCGGTGAAGCAGGTCTGCAGGTGTCTGTCTTTCTCTCCCCCTCTCTGTCTTCCCCTCCTCTCTCTATTTCTCTCTTTCCTATCAAACAAGGACAGCAGTAACAACAACAGTAATAACAACAACGACAAACAACAAGGGCAACAAAAGGGAAAAAATAAAAAAATTAAAAGTTAAAAAAAATGAAGTCGGGAGTCGGGCTGTAGCGCAGCAGGTTAAGCGCAGGTGGCACAAAGCACAAGGACCGGCATAAGGATCCCGGTTCGAACCCCGGCTCCCCACCTGCAGGGGAGTCGCTTCACAGGCAGTGAAGCATGTCTGCAGGTGTCTATCTTTCTCTCCTCCTCTCTGTTTTCCCCTCCTCTCTCCATTTCTCTCTGTCCTATCCAACAACGACAACAACAATAATAACTACAACAATAAAAAAAAAAACAAGGGCAACAAAAGGGAATAAATAAATAAAATAAATATTTTAAAAAAAATGAAGTCAAGAACCACTGAGATTTGGCAGGACCCAGGTTCGAGTCTCCAGTCCACCATATGGGAATACTATGACACTGGGGAACATTTCAGTGTTGTGGTGTCTCTCACTCTCTCTCCATGAATAAATCAGTCCTAATCATAAAGCTTTAGGACAATAAAAAACAAAAACAATGAAGGTTTTAGAGTGATTAAATATTCAACACATCTTTTGAAAAGACAGGGAAGTAATGAAACAATAAAATTTAAACTTACAAACATTTTGAAATATATGTCGGAGTGTATGCTCATAAGAACAAAAGCATAAATGGAGATCGTTCATGATGTGCTGATGATGTACTGCTCAAGGAAAGAAATGTTTGGGTACCAGGAAATGTTAAGATTGCATACGCTAATCGGGTGGATATTAAATAGCTCAGCGATGTGGATCTGGAACATTTATCAAACGTGAAGTATGGAGAGACAGCATGTCGGTTATGCAAAAAGACTCTTGTGCCTGAGATATTGAGGACCTAGGTTCAGTCTCCAGGCCACACTTTAGACCATAGCAGATCAGTGCTTTGTTCTTAGCCTCTCTCTCTCTCTCTCTCTCTGTCTCTCTGTGTGTGTGTGTGTGTGTGTGTGTGTGTGTTGCATTCTCTGCATTTCTTTCATTAAAATAAATAAATGAATTAATTTTTAAAATGTAAAGTATGAGTCTCACACATTAGTTTAAAATGTATTCCCTGTGCCGCTTCATTTTTGAGACACTTCTCTTGCCTAGAATGAAGCCATGGCTTGATGTGCCCAACGAATCCAGAGACCCGAGGTCCAGGGCAGGTGCATCTTTGAGAGCGTAGGTATCAGCAAGCACAAGCGCCTGGACGCCAGCCCCTGCCCCCACCTGCAGGGGTGGTTTCACAAGAGGTGTGTCTTGCTGGTCTAACTTTCTCTCTTCCATTCTCCACTCCCCTCTCAGTTTCTCTCTATCCTATCTAATAAAATGGGCAGGGGGGTAAAATGACTGCTTGGAGTGGAGCATTCACAGTGCCAGCACCCAGCTCCAGGTGGAGGGAAAAAAACAATAAATAAATAATCAAATAAATAAAATGGAAACATAACATTGTATCTTAAAAAAAAAAAAGAAACTTATTAAACTCTTTCAAGGCACGTTTTGTTTCACTTGAGTCTTTACAAATTTGAAGCCATCGCAGATGAAATTCAGAGCATCTGGAATCTGTGTGGTCCGGCGGCCCTCAAGTCTTCTGTCCACCTCAGCCTTCCCCTTCCCATCCCAGCCAAGCATCCACATTCCGCAGGAGCTGACATGCTTGATCTTGATGCGTCACAGCCCAAATGAAGTCTCTGCACCATGCAAACGACTGTACACCCTGTCATTTCCTTTATTTATTTATTTTTTATATTTATTTATTTTCCATTTTGTTGCCCTTGTTGTTGTAGTTATTATTGTTGTTGTTATTGATGTCGTCGTTGTTGGATAGGACAGTGAGAAATGGAGAGAGGAGGGAAAGACAGAGAGGGGGAGAGAAAGACAGACACCTGCAGACCTGCTTCACCGCAGGAGCTCGAACCCGGGATCCTTAAGCAGGTCCTTACACTTCACATCATGTGAGCTTAACCCACTGCGCTATAATAGATATAGTCTCTCTCTCTCTCTCTCTCTCTCTCTCTCTCTCTCTCTCTGTCTCTTCCTCATTTTTCATTTCTCTTCCTCTTCCTCTCTAATGATACAGAATTTTAGACAAAGAGGGCAAGGACACAGCACAAAGGGTTCCTTAAGAAACTTTCATGCTTAAGGCTTGGAGGTGCCAGGCTCAGGCAGCATTACCATCGTAAATTAGATCTGAGCAATGCTCTAGTCAAAATAAACAAACAAGCGGGGCCAGGCGGTAGCACACTGGATGAAGGGAACATGGTACAAAGCACAAGGACCCCTGCAAAGACCCTGGTTCGAGTCCCCGGATCCCCACCTGCAGAGAGGTCGCTTTACAAGCGGTGAAATAGGTCTGCAGGTGTCTTTCTCCATCTCTATCTACCCTCCTCACTCAATTTCTCTCTGTCTTAACTAATAATAATAATAATAATAAATGGAAAAATATGGCCTCCAGAACAGTGGATTCATCGTGTGGCACTGGGCCCTATCGATAACTCTGGAGGCAATTTTTTTTAAAGGAAATAAATAAATAGAAGAAATGGGTATGGGTCACAAAGTATCCTTTCAGCTATATTGTAAGAGCATGAAGTCCTCAGTCCATTCCCCAGCTCAGTTTCTATTTTTCAAAGACCGACACCTTACATGTCAAACTAGCTAAATGCTATGGCACAAGAACCGAAAGTTCTTATTTAAACATGATTTGAAGGGTGAGGGAGATAGCATCATGGTTAGGCAAAGAGAGTTTCCTGACTCAGCCCTCAAGCTCTCAGGTTCAATCCCCCCATCACCATAAGCCTGAGCTGAGCAGTGCTCTGGTAAAAATAAAAAATAAAAATTATAAACAAACAAACATGTTTTGAATATCCTTCTTTATAAAATAATTTTTCATAACTGAAGTATCGAAATGAATCGTGACTGTAAATAAGCCAAAATATTCAATAAATAAAAATGCAGACATCTACAATAATCTTTACAAAAAGACAAAGCAGACATGAAGTTGAAATGTCCAGCTGATACCATAGTTCCACAGACTGTGTGCTTGGCTCTGTCATTCCTCATGGAGGTTCAACCACTGGACCTACCACACTGGAGGAAGCTTTCTGTTAATATCTTTTCCTCTCTCTTCCTGTTTCTTTCTCTGCCTGAGAAAATCGGCCCAGAGATATGAAGCCCTGGAATAAAAACAAAGCAAAGCAAATCAAAGCCAAGAACAAAACAAAAATAAAAATGATTTAGTCACTAATGTTATCCCAACTCCCTTGTATGAAATTTCTTTGAGAGGAAATATTACACATAAATACTGCTCTTTAGTCAAACATCATAGCCCACATTCAGCTTTTTTAATATAAAGACTAACATGAAGATATGAATAATGATATAAATGAAAAATGATTCATTGGATTGGCAATGCAGTAAAAATTGTTACTGCGTGCAAACAAAAACACCGTGTCAGCTATTTGTAAATTGTTGACAGTATTGCCTCAGATTTCTTCCTAGTTACAAAGAAGGAAAACATATTCCTTACAGAATAAAGACTTGGCCAGCTATTCTCATACAAACAAGAGGTGGACATCAGCACCCCTTACTTGCTTAGGGGCAATATTGTTTAGACCTGACAACAGGTAGAAAGAGCTTTCTAGCAAACAGTGTCGCTGTGGCATGGTTTGCCAAAATTTTTCACCTGAAGATTATCACCTCTTCAGACTTAATATCCAGCTTAGAAGTAAAACAAAGTTTGAGGAAAATTTAAAATGGGATTATCAGGAAAGGAAGAGAGGCAAATCTTTTTTGTGGAGGAAATTCTGAAAGACTTTATTTTAAAGAGGGTATCTTTTCATATAATAACAAAGGCAGAGTTTAATATAGGTATCAAAATGAACAAAAGCATGCCATTTACTCTACAATATTTTTTGAATCCTAATTAAAAAATAAATGGAAAGGTATTTTGGCAGATGCCTGAAAGAAATTCAAATTAGACTGTATGTTGACACTAGAAATTATTATTGTTCAGGTAATATAGGAATGTTGTGGTTACATAGGAAACACGGTATCCACGGTCATGTTGGAAGAACATGTAATCATGACCTAATGCAGAAAAGCTTTTTTAAAGTTCATGAACTGCTCTTGTCTGGGAGATGCTTGTGTGAGCACGTGCACAAATGTGTGTGTACATGTCATCAGTATGTGAGTAGGAGTCAGAAGAAACATAAATATTGATGAATCAGGAAATTTTGGCAAAATGTTAAAGAATTTTAATAGAAGTAATGAATACAATATGCTGATTTTTTTTAGCCTTTCCCTTTTTATATACTTCTTACTCTCTTAATTGTAGGATGAAAATGAGATACATCAAAGCATTTTTTGAATCAGCTCATCAAGATGACGGCAGCTAGTCATTTCACCTTAAGACACTTATTGCTCATGTTTTGGTGAATCAGAACTTAAGGGACAGGGACAGTTTATGTGTGGGTGCATACCCCACACCACATAGCAAATTTTATGGAAAAAGCTTTCTTGTCTCCATTTATCTGTTTCTCTATATTAATTTTAAAAAGCTGCCTGAAATCTGACGTACAGGTGGGTCCAAGTTATTGTCTGGGGAGATGATGTTATGGAGAGGGTTAAAGAATAGGAAAGCTATCAAGGGAAGGGATGGGATACAGAGTTCTGGTGGTGGGAATTGTGTTATCCTATGTTTTTGCCAGTGTTTCCTTTTTATAAATAAAAAATAATAATAAAACTTTTTTTAAAAACGGGGGGGGGACTGCCACAAGCAGTGGAATTGTACCTCTGTAAAACCTGAGTTGTACACAAATAACATAAAGTAATAAATGAACAAATATGTAAACTAGGCATATTTTACAAAATATGTAATGTAAGTTTCTGCACAAAATGTCAGGACACCCATGAAGGTCAGATACTATATGGGCAATATAGTAAGTTAAGTACCTGCTGGATTTATTTCCATTCTCTTTTGAATATTTTTAAATTTACCATCCTCACTCTTATTTGTAAAACTTACAAAATCATTTTAATTTCAAGATTTTACATATAAGTTCTTTTGTTTTCCATCAAATTGAACAAGGTTTTGTTCCTGGGGTGAAAATAAAATTACTTCTGTTTCTCATTGTTTCACTCTTGCTTAGAGATTTTCACTGAAAACCATACCATGCCTGTTGATATGAACTTCAGTAGATGATAATAAGTAGATTTTAAAAAATTAAACACAGAAATCATACCTGATAAATAATGCTTTCTGAGCAGCAGTAATCACTTCAGTTTTTGTTTTGAAAATAAAGTCTTTTTGCGTAGTCGAATTCCACTTGTTTTGATATATTGCAGTATGAGATATGTTGAAAACAAAATATATTCCATTTAAAATTAAGGTGATATTCTAAGAGTACCTGTGCTTATTTTAAAATATGTACTTTACTGCCTATTGAAAATTAATAAATGTTTCTTGAAATTTTGCATTTAAAAATAAATGCTATGACTTAGGTCTATGAAAAGTACATGTAGACAAAATGGAAAAATAATGTTGCTGTGTTTTTAGCTGAATGTCATGGTCAAGTACTGTTTACTACTACCATGGGAAGGATAGAATGAAGTGTATAAGAAATAAAAAGGCAAAAGCAACCCCATGTGTAAAAATCTCAAGGAAGTTCATGTCTAATCACCTAAGAGTCCACATTTGGGTGAGATAAAACCTTGTGACCAGAAAGAATTTCAGTGAAGACTCTCAGTGGTGATAGAAATAAAATGAAGAGTAAAACAACAACATATTTTTATGTTGAGATTCACTTCTGATTGATGGAAAACGTTCAAATTTTATTAAAAAAAATAATCCCAAAATGTATCAGTCTCATTTAAAAAAAAATTTTTTTGTCTTGCAAATAAATCCCCAAGCATTTGCAACTAGAAGGCCAGCCTCTGCAGAACACTTTATAAATAACTGCATTTAAAATATTGGTGAACAACACTTCTTCTAAAATAGAGTAAGAGTTGTCTGTAATGAAAAACTAACACAGATTTGACGTTTATTTAATTTAGGAGGCAGTAGGAAGGACATTTGATATGGGTTTTCAAATCTACGGATTTGAAAATGAACG
Organism: Erinaceus europaeus; assembly: GCF_950295315.1. Classification (NCBI taxonomy): domain Eukaryota; kingdom Metazoa; phylum Chordata; class Mammalia; order Eulipotyphla; family Erinaceidae; genus Erinaceus; species Erinaceus europaeus. The sequence goes on from NC_080165.1 coordinate 4,486,963, forward strand.
TTCTATTTAATCAGAAATAAATCACAATTGCTATATTTGGCTAGGCTTTACAGCTAGTGACTTTGGTTTTTAAAAGTGCATCTGATTAAAGAAATAGACTCAAGACTCGGAGGTGGTGCCCCTGGTTGAGCACACACATCACAGTTCACAAGGACCCAGGTTTAAGTGCCCAACCCCACCTTAGGATATCTGAATGAACTTGAGAATATAACTTAGCATTACAAATATCTACTGCATCACATTGAAGCTACCATTATCTTCATAGCCACTGGATTCTCACAGCGACCAGGTATGATAATAAAAATAAGGCAATCTCTATCCAGGACCTTTGTTGAGTGTCTGTTATGTGGCATCTGTCATCCTGAGAATGACACCATTTTTGGTGGTGTTGGGTATTGAATCTAGAACCTCTCATCCCTCAGTCATGAAAATCTTTGTGTAAATTGCTGTTTGTCCACTGATTCTTACTGTCTAATACTTTAGGTAGATGTTTTTATTTAATCCTGAACAAGTCAATAAATTCTGTGTTGTTATTTCCATTTTTACACATTACAAGTTGGATAGATAGTAGGTAATTTATTCAAGATTGAACAAGTAGCAGACTGGGAACTTAGTCGACTTGAATCCAGTACTGTGTAAAAGGCTAGAAAACCATCTTAAAGGTTTGGTCGAAATGCCAATACTTTGCTGTTCTATTCATGGGTACAGTTTTCTTTGTTTTTGAGGAAAAAAGATGTCGGGTTTCCTGTGATCTGCAAAATATTGCTAGTGGGTGTATCATTTCTGTGAAAGTTAGAGTATATTAAAGTCTTCAAAGACTCACTTCTGCAAATTGTTGACCATCAAATGGATGTGAAAAGCTACAGGGAAATATTCTCAAATAGAAGTGACTTTTCTATTAAGGAAAACCACATGTGACTCCAGTAAGACACTGTACGTGTGCCATCTGACTTAGAGCCACCTACCACTGCCTTTACTTCTAGGTATTTCTCATCTATGCTATATTTGTTTTATTTTAACTGTTGTTGCTTTTCCATAGATATTTAACATTTGAAATAAGAAACAGTAAATTACTATTCCCATCTATTTTTTAATAGGCTTTTGTCTAGTAAGCACCTGATTTGGAAGAAAGTCTACTTTCTGACCAGCTGAAAAGAACTGGAAAGAAAAAGAAAAAAAAAAATAGTCAAGCTTTCCAAGAATACAGGTCTCTCCCCGCTTAAACTGTTCCAAACCACACTCACTTATAATCATAGACCAAAAAAGAAGAAAAAAAAATCTTGACTTTTTCCCTGTAAAGTCTTTTAATCCTCTATGCCAAGGGCTACAGCCCAAGGCAGACACAGAACTAGAATTTCTGTTCTCCTGTCTCTGGCTATAAGAAAAGTCTGTAAACCAATTTCCAGACTGTGTTAAAAGTAGTTTAACTGTCAGAAGGAAAAAGAAAGGTGCCTTTGATGTTTGCTATTTGAGATTAAACATTTGGTTTTTATATGCATCCTTTGTAGGGGCATTAAACTAGGACCAGCCACTCGTAGCTGAGTCTCACTTTGTCTTTGCTAACTGACACTCCATAGCACATAGTTTCTGGTGGTTGCTTCTGGTATTTTTAAGCTCACAAATGTGGCCTGTAATTAAAATTCATTTGAAGGAAAGTCCACTTCACAGTTTATTCAAAATATTGAGAGCATTTATTTTGTGGAATCCCCTTCAGGTGACCTAAGCTAAGCAGATGTGATCCTTCAACAACCTGCCCTTAACACTCTAGTTACTCAACTATTGAGAGTATCCAGTGTTTTCATTACTTTCCTTTAAACATACGTATTACTACATGTGCACAAAATTTAAAAATTAATTATGACAGGGGGCCGGGTGTTGGTGCACCTGATTAAACAGGCATAGTACAAAGCACAAGGATACTGGTTTGAGCCCCTGGCTCCCCACCTGTAGGGGCTCACTTCACAATCAATGAAGCAGGCCTTCAGGTGTCTATTTCCCCCTCTCTCTCTCTCTCTCTCTCTCTCTCTCTCTCTCTCCCTCCTCTCTCGATTTCACTCTGTCCTCTCCAATAAAGTGGAAATAATGGCCACCAGAAGCGGTGTATTGGTAGTACAGGCACTGAGCTTCAGTCATACCTCTGGAGGCAAATATATATATATATATATATATATATATATATATATATATATATTCACTATATATATATTCACTATATATATATTCACAATATAAAGCTGTTTTGTTTTTATTGAGGGGGCAAATGCTTTACCTTGCAGTCACTGACACATGAGTATAATTTCATTGTGTAAGCCCCCTTTCTCTGTCTCCTCCTCCCCTCTCAATTTCTCTCTGTCTCTACCCAATAATAAATAACTAATTTTTTAGATATAGAGATTAATAATTTACCATAAATCATAATTCATGACATGATATACCAAAAACGATTGTTGCCCATTTAAGGCATCGTGTTGGAGAAGGCTAGAGATCATAGAATTCGAAACAGCTGCTTTCAGTGAATCCCTGAGGAGTGGGAGGGACTGCACTCTAGCAGGGAGGCAGCTCTAAGCAGATGTGGAAATCATCCAACTTGAATGACTTGAATCTTGAATGCTAGACTGGCTAAGTCTTCTCTTCTCATGCTGAGAATTGACTTGGTCAGAGATATGTAGCCATTCAGAAAGCAGGAGGAATCTACATGTTGATGGGAAAATCAGGGGCTGGGAGGTGGTGCTCCTGGATAAGTGCTCACATTACTGTGCATAAGAACTCGGGTTCAAGCCCCTGGTCCCCATCTGCAGGGGGAAAGCTTGACAAGTAGTGAACCAGGTCTGCAGGTGTCTCTCTCCCTATGTCCTCCTCCCCTCTCAATGTCTCTCTGACACTATCCAATAATAATTAAAAATATTTTAGGGAAATCATAGTGTGGCCATTTTTATAAAGCTAGAACCGTGTAGCTGCTGCGGGACTATGCCAGGCAAGGAGAGTACCAGGCAAGTGAAACATGGAAGCCAGGCCAAGGGCTGTTCACTCCTCACCCTGCCACCTCATACATGGGAAAAATTCAGTATTGTAGACACAGCAACAACTGCAGCTACTCAGAAGAGTTAACCTGACATAGAAGTAACAAAGAAAAGAAAAGAGAAGTCTTGGAAGTCTTTGTAAAAACAACTCACTGAAAATGAATTCCAGGCATGGGTGGAGGTGTACCCAGCAGAACACAGATCTGACCATGCATGTTCTGCACAGGGAAGCTTTCTAATCAGTGCAGTACTACAGGTGTCTATTTTTCTTTTCAATTATCTTTAGTTATTTATTGGATAGAAACAGCCAGAAACTGAGAGGGAAGGAGAGATGAAAAATGATAGAGACAGACAGACACCTGCAACCCTGCTTCACCACTCACAAAGCTTCCCTCTTGCAGGTGGGGACCAAGGGCTTGAACCTGGGTCCTTGTGCACAGTAACATGTGCGCTCAACCAGGTGCACCATCACCCGGCCCCCAGGTGTCTCTTTCGATCTACCGATCTACTTCTCTCTCTCTCTCTCTCTCTCTCTCTCTCTCTCTCTCATAAAAAGAAACATGAAAATGGTGATTGCCAGGAGGAACCACTCAGGGAGTCAGGGACTGAGCCCCAGTGATAATGGGACGGGGGTAGAAAGAGGAGAGAGAATTTGGGACTCACTAAATAATTTAGAAGATCAGTCAGAATTTTGACATATGACCCAGAAATTACAGTAATGAAGGAGGTAGCTTAGTGATGGAGAAAGGATTTGCCTGGTAGAAATCACAAGTTCTATCTTTGACACCATAGATATCGGGGATGTCCTGATTCTCTCTTATAAACTAAATTAATTTAAGTAAATTAGATAATTCTAAAGAAACAAAGGAAAAACATACAAGCTATAAAAAAAAAAAAAGGAAGGAACGAACGAAAGAACAGAAAGGACCACACAACCACAAGGTTCTTTTCTAGGGAGATAAAGTTAAAAACTGTATAAATTCCAAGCTGGTTGTGAAAAGTACATTGAATGAAATAATAGTGGTATCTTGTACGCATCATGAATTGATTGCAAAAGGCACACGGATTGCCCAAATCAGAGAGTAACAAATGACTGGCAAAGCAGTTGGACCAGGGGCCGGAGTTCTGGTGCATATTGGGCCCTTCTATGGTCTGGCCCCGCCCCCACCTTCTCCCCAATACATAGCATTAACTTTTCCTTAAATATTTTATTTATTTATTTTACTTATGTTGATTTATTCTGCATGGAGACAAAGAGCAAAGAGAAACTAAAAGGAAACAGGAGATAGGAAGGGAGAGATGAATGGAGGACCCCCAACACTTCATCTGCCCTGTTCCAGCCTTTAGGTCCATGATTGGTGAACAATTTGTTTGGCTTTGTATGTTAACTCTCTTTTCAGCCACCAGGTTCCAGATGCCAGCAGGATAAGACCAGACTTTCCTGGACAGACGACCCCACCAATATGTCCTGAAACCCAGCTTCCCCAGAGCCCTGCCCCACTAGAGAAAGAGAGAGACAGGCTGGGAGTGTGGATCCACCTGTCAACGCCCATGTTCAGTGGGGAAGCAATTACAGAAGCCAGACCTTCCACCTTCTGCATCCCACAATGACCCTGGGTCCATGCTCCCAGAGGGATAAAGAATAGGAAAGCTGTCAGGGGAGGGGATGGGATACAGAGTTCTGGTGGTGGGAATTGTGTGAAGTTGTAACCCCCTTATCCTATGGTTTCGTCAATATTTCCTTTTTATAAATAAATTTTTTAAAAAAAGAAAGAAAGAGAGAAACACCTGAGCACTGCTTTACCACTTGTGAAACTTCACCCAATAGGTGGGAACTGGAAACTTGAACCCAGGTCCTTGGGTGATGTAATAAACGCATTCAAACGGGTGCCTCACAGCCTGCCCCCACCATTTCTAGTTCTTCCCCAGCCCAGCCACGGTAGGCATCAGCATCTGGACTCTCAATTCTCTATTTGCAATAATGACAGTATCACACTGACTTGATTGCTGCTGGACCTCTGTAATAAGCTTTAAAGGAAGTTGGTATCTTTTACCTCATACCTCCTTTTTTCACCTCTGGTCTTCAACCCTCAGGGATATGCATTCCATACGGATCATAGGGTTTCTTTATCATTTTCTGCAAGAACACCGTTGGAAATTGTCCACGGGATTGCACTGCCCCACTGTCAGTCTGCAATGTCATTGGAATACCGAGGTGCAGAACCACCAATGACCACAGTGGTCTGTAAGTTGAAGTATATCTACATTTTCTTTAAAACAAAGTTTTATAGTTTTCAGGGAAGAGATCTCACATTTCTATTGAGTTTATTATTAAAAGTTTGATTCTTTTTTGAAGTCATTTATTGGGATTAATTTTGGAACTGTTTATCATTAAAAGTGTTGTGGTAAAATCAGTGGTTTTTTTAGGCTTTTGATCCAAAACCTTTTTTTGTGAAATAGTCATTAGTTTGCAAACATCACTGTTTATTTCTTAGGTTTTTATAAATAAAAAATCAGACATTATGTAACTAAAGAGGATTTTTCTTATTTCTTTCTACTCTGGACCCCCCCCCCCCGTTTCCCCCTTACTTGGCAATAGACTCTAGCTTAAAGTTTAATAAAAATGACATGCAAGGGCATCTTTGTCTTGCTTGTGCTAAGGATGAAATGATTCTTTAAGTTTTATATTAGCTATATATATTTTTTAAATCAGTCCTTTAATCCTCTTTATTTTCCTCCAGAAAAGACATTTATTTTGTTTTGTTACCTCTATCAAATTGATCATAAAGTTTTTGTTGTCCACTAATGTAAATTATTCATTAATTGACTTTTTAAAATTTCTTTATTGCAGGATTAGTGTTTTATAGTCATCGCTAAATATAATACATGTACATGCATAACATTTTGCAGTTTACCACTCAACAATACATCCCCTACTAGGTCTTCTGCCCTCCTGTTCCAGGACCTGAACCCTCCCCCCACCCACCCCAGAGTCTTTCTCGTTGGTACAATACACCAACTCCAGTCCAAGTTCTGCTGTGTGTTTTCCCTTCTGGTCTTGTTTTTCAACTTCTGTCTATGAGTGAGATCATGCCATACTCATCTGTCTCTTTCTGAATTATCTCACTACACATGATTCCTTCAAGCTCTATCCAAGATGGTCTGAAAACAGTTAAATCACCATTTTTAATAGCTAAGTGGTATTCCATAGTGTATATACACCACAACTTGCTCAGCCACTCATCTGCTGTTGGACACTTGGGTTGCTTCCAGGTTTTGGCTATTACAGATTGTGCTGCTAAGAACATAGGTGTACACAAATCTTTTTGGATGGCTATGTTAGGTTCCTTAGGATATATCCCCAGGAGAGGAATTGCAGGGTCATAGGGCAGGTCCATTTCTAATCTTCAGAGAGTTCTCCAGACTGCTCTCCACAGAGGTTGGACCAATTTATATTCCTACCAGCAGTGCAGAAGGGTTCCTTTGGCCCCTCTCCAGCATTTGTTGTTGCTGTTCTTTTTGATGTATGCCATTCTCACAGGAGTGAAGTGGTATCTCATTATTGTCTTTATTTGAATTTCTCTGACCATCCATGACTTGGAGCATTTTTTCATTTGTTTATCAGTCTTTTAGATCTCTTCTGTGGTGAATATTCTGTTCATATCCTTTCCCCATTTTTGGATGGGGTCATTTTTCTTGTTGTTGAGTTTGGCAAACTCTTCATATATCTTGACTATTAGCTTCTTGTCTGATGCATTATGGCATGTAAAGATCTCCCATTCTGTGAGGGGGTCTCTTGGTTTGGGTAGTGGTTTCTTTTGCTGTGCAGAAGTTGTTTTTTTTTTTAATTTGATATAGTCCAATGGTTTATTTTTGTTTTAGTTTTCTTTGTAAATGCATTCATTTCATTGAAGATGTCTTTAAAATTTATGCGGAAAAGAGTTCTGCCAATATTTTCCTCTAAGTAGCTGATAGTTTCTGGTCTAACATCCAAGTCCTTGATCCACTTGGACTTTACTTTTGTGTTTGGTGAAATATAGTGGTTCAGTTTTATTCTTCTGCATGTTTCAACCCATTTTTCCCGACACCATTTGGTGAGGAGACTCCCCTTCCCCCATTCAATAGACTGGATACCTTTGTCAAAGATTAGATGTCCATAGGTGTGGGAGCTTACTTCTGGGTTCTCAATTCTATTCCACTGGTCAGTGTCTCTATTTATGTTCCTGTACCAGGCAAGAGAAGGAATACAACAAGACAAGACTTGGACCTCTTTGGGAACCCACCAAGTCACAGGTGGGTGCAAAGACGTATGTGTGGCTCATGGACAGAGAGGGAAGTAAGGAGAGATTCCTGGTGCTAACAGCCTGTATCTACCAGGCAGTGACTGGTAACAGTTCTGCAGTTTATCAGTTGAGGTGCCACCTCCAGTTTGAGTTTATTAATGGAAAGACTGCTGAAGGGAGGAGAGGAGCCCCCCCCCCAAGGCTCACCAAATGCAACTGAAAGTCTCCACTGCTACTGTCTTTTGGAGGCTGGAGCAGCAGCCAGAGCCCCTGTGCTGACATCAAGGGCAGAGACCTGACCAAGAAACTCGGAAGACTTATACTCCTGGTGTTCGGGAAGTGGGGTTGTATAGTGGGAGCTTTTCCACAATGTTCTCTTCATGAATTTGGAAACATGTTGAATCATTGCCTCAGAACCCACAGAGTACAAACAAGATTTTTTACTTTTATTTTTGTTAGAAACTCACGAGGCCAAGTGTACTTCTAGCTTGGATCTGGCTGCTGGCAGAGCAGCTCCATTGAGCCATGCTGGATTTGGACCCTTGGGGTGTGGGAGTCCCTTTGCATAACCACTGTGCTACCTCTCCCCCATGCTGTTTTATCTTTTGGTCAGGAATGAGTAATTAAGCTAAGAAACCTACTTATAGTTAAAAAGCCCTCAGGCTCCAGTAGCCTACAGGGAAGAAAAAGAACATAAGAGGGTTTAACAACCACTGTGCTTCAACTCAGAGATTGAGATAACATTGAATCAACTCTTAATTTCTACAACAGTGAACTCTTTAAGTACCTTATTTAGACACAAGTTAATCCAGGCAAGTGTAATTAGTGGATTGAAAAGAACTGAGAGAGGGACCTCATTAATTGACTTTGATTTTATTTTCAATATTTATTAATTCAACCATTTGTGATGTTCTCTTTTGCTTTTGCCTTTTTTCTGATGTGGGGGGGGGGCGATATCCAACCCCCCTTCTGGGAACTTGCTGAAGCAGACCACATAGAGAGCAAAGCTTGGCCAATCAGTAGCTTTTTGTCCTAGGAGAATATTTTGGGTCTGAATGGTGTGAATTGCAGTGGACAGCTTGTGGCTACCTGGCCAAGGAATTCAAGTTCCCAGAGAGTACAGTCTTCTGCCAAGACTTCCCTAGTCCTGCTGCCAATGTTATGCTTAGATTGAGTCTTCAGAGACAACAGGACCAACAAGATGCACAGGAACAGGATCCTGTTAGACCAGAAGCTATCAAATATTTAGAAGAAAACATTGGCATAACTCTACATAGATCAATGTTATATGGGCTGGTGATTATAACAACTGCCTCATGCATGCCAACTCTGTGGTCTGCCACTGCACCATGTTCCTGGCCCTTTCATCTATCCTCCCTCCTTCCCTTGCTCCCTCCTTCCCTCTCTCCCTCCTTCCTTCTCTCCTACCCTCCTTTCCTTCTTCCCTTCCTTCCTTCTTCATTCTTCCTTCTTTCCTTCCTTCTTCATTCCAGTAATATTAAGGCATTCAACTCCAGAATTTCTGTTTTTTTATTTTGTTTTATTAATTCTGCCTTTTCATTTATAAACATATTTGGTAAAAACCTCATATTTTCATGCAGTTGTTTATGTATTTTTACTATTCTTTTTTTTTTTTTTTAGGCCCTCCCTTCAAGCTAAGAGTTAAGTCAGTGATTGGAACTGAGAATGAAATCCTGTGGTTTGGGTGTTGGAGTCTCTCTATTCCTGCTTCTCCCAGTGATAGTAGCTCCACATGTCAGACTCCAAATAATTATAATTATAATTATTTATTTCTAGGTACACTATATGTTTCTGCTCATCTTTGGTTCATGGTGGTGCTGGGGATTGAAGGCTCAGGCATGAGTGTCTCTTTGCATAACCGTTATGCTATCTACCCTCACCCACACTATGTATTTCTTAGGTTTCTGTTTATTATCTGGAAACAATGAACTAGATTGCTTCTTATTAAAAGCCCAGTGACTTACTAGTTAGAGGTAAAGAGAGGAGACCCTCCCGAGTTCTCTAATGCATCAGCCGTGTGCAGGCCACAGATGACCATGGGCATCTTTCCACGCTGTTGTGACACTTGTTTGCCTGAGGAGACTTCCCAGAGCAATAATTGATTCATTGCTTGTGTACTCCTTAGAGTTCAGTTATCTCTCTAATGTGATACAACTAATTAGAAATTGTGTTGCAAAATGTAGTTGCCTTTACTGAAGTGATCAATTATATAGTGAGGGCCCTGCAGGCATTTGGTTCAGCATGCACTCCGCAGTAGTCCTGCTTATTACAGATGATGGCCTAGTGCTTGTTTCTGGCAGGCCTAGACAGGGTCTATGCATCACTAATACATCAGCTGTGTCTACACTGACGCCACAGGCCAGGCTGGAAGGTGAAGGCTGGGTATCTAGAAAAAAAAATATCAGCCTTCCTAAGTTATAACCTATTTGTTCCGTTGCATCTGGTGCACTGGATAACACATGTGTGGTCAAGACTTCAGTTTGCCCTCATGAGGCTTCTTGCAGTTTGACTGAGGATATCCTTAATGAAATGTGCAAGCCAGTGGAAAGGGGTTGGCTGCTAACCTCTGCCAGACAGATCAGAGGGACAGCTAACCAGTGTGCAGACTGGTAAAGTCACCATCACTGAGGACGGGGTGAGTGTGGACAGATAGGAGTGGGTGTTGGTAGCTGAGTATTTATAATCCTACCATGTCTCTAGTATCTTGTGAGTAAGGTACGCAGAGTCTTTTGGCTGTGATGTGTTAGTGTCAGCCTGCAGATGATTTCCTGAAAATGCTGAAATGGTCCTTCCTTAAGAGCCAAATATATTGTTACTATTCACAACAGTGACAAAGTGTCCTCCCAGTAGCAGTGGATAAGTGTAACTACTGATCAGTGTAAAAAATCTAAGGTCTTCACATTGGGTTTTCTAATGATAATAGTGACTAGAGATATTAAAATATCAACTATGTATTAAGTAACTCTAAAATTTATTTCATTTTCATCAAAGTTAAAAATCATTCCATGGCACTAGGGATACAGCATAGTGGTTATTCAAAGAGCATTCATACCCAAGGCTCTGAGTTCCCAGGTTCAATCCCCTGCACCACCATAAGCCAGAACTGAGCAGTGCTCTGTTAAAGAAAAAAAAAATTCACTTCATTTATTCATGTCTAAATAAAGACCATTTTCACAACAAAATACTCCAGAAAGTAAATATTGTATCCACTAAAATATTGTATCCACATGTAGCCCTAATGTCCAGCAGATAGTTTCATCAATCAATCAAATATCTGCAAATGTAAAACTAACAGAAGTTCAATACTTGCTGATGCTTGATAGTGTCTAGTAAATCTCTGCTTTCTATATACTTCCCTTTTGAATTCATAATAGAAACTAAAATTCACAATGAGAAAATCACATTATCTACTTTTCCTCGCCAACAACTTAGAAGTGATTCCTTATACATACTCCTGTTAGAACACTGCCCTTATCGCTCACTGCTGAATATCCCTGATTCAAATATACTTCACAAAACGATTATAATTTACTTTCTCCAATAAGAAATTCATGTTCAGTGGTTTAGTGGAAAGAAAAGACTCATTTACTTGTTCATTTCAAATAATTTCCCACAAACTCATGGCAATTATATTAGCTCTCTCCAAATATGAGAATGGAAAGTCCGGGAGCAGAGATCTCATTTAGCAAGACAAATGATGTGGAAGTTTTACACCTCAAACAGCTCAGGAAATTCATTTCACATTTTCTCAATTTGGCTTTTAAACTCTGGAAGCACTGGATGGTAAGAGTTATTAGACAAAAAAAAAAAATAGATAAACTAACTTTTTGTTTTTTAGAAACAACATGGATGAAATGAAAAACAAAGCATTTACAACATCTCTTTTTAATGTCAGTGACAAAACAGCAACAAACATTGGAGAAAAATAGCTCCAATTTTGAAAAAAGTTCAACTGTGGATAAAATGTAGTCAGTATCATGTTATGCTAGAGAGAACTATTACATGGGGGAAAAAGTTAGTGAATAACACACATTTTATTTTAAAAAATAGCTGCAGCCATTTCAACCTTAATCTGCCATCAGCACACTGATCAGTCAATAGCCTTCCACATCAGTCCAAGGAGACTCCCGCACACTGAAGCCAGGTTTGGAATTTAACGTTTTAGCATCAATTTACACTCTAATTAAAAAAAAGCTTTCTTTTAGCACAGTGTTTTGTTTTTTGTTGTTGTTGTTTTTTTTTTGCACACTCAAGGGACTACAGACTAGTGTAAACATGACTTTATACACATGCATAGGAAGCCAAAAACTCCAGGCTCCTTGTTTTATTGTGAGAGACATGATTACTATGATCTGGATAAAAGCCTACATTATCACCTAAGTGTGTCTAAATGTTTTTCCAGAAATATATATTTAGAATTAACGGAATAAACGTTCAGATACTGACTCCCTCATTTTCTAGCTGCATAACCTTAAAACACCATTTACTAGGGTGTGGGAGGTAGCATAATAGTTACGCAGAAGTCTTTTATAGGAGGTGGGGCCTATAGTGCACTGGGTTAAGGGCACATAGTGCAAAGCCTGAGGGATCACAGTTGGGGGGAGGGGAGGGGACGGGGAGGGGGAGGGGCAGAGGAAAGGGGGTGGGGCTTGGTTGACATGCATAGTCATTAAGCTATCTCTCTCAGCCTTAAGTGTGATGACAATTTAACGACTTAAAAATTTCAGTGAATAGGTTACTATTGTTAGGGTGGTGGCACACCTGGTTGAGTGCACATGTTATAATGCACAAGGACCTGGGTTCAGACCCTTCAACCCCCACCTGCAAGGGCCAAGTTTTACAAGTGGTGAAACAGGGCTGCAGGTGTCTCTCTGTCTCTCTCTCTATCACCCTCTTCTCTATCTATTTCTGGCTGTCTCTATCCAATCAATAAATAAAGATACTTTTTTTTAAAGAAAGGTTAAGATTTTTTAATGAAAATGTGCATTTTCAATGTGTTAAAATACTTTGTTTTTAGTGAATAGAGAAAGAGAGAAATTGAGAGGGAAGTGAGGGGTGGAGATAGGGAGAGAGAGGTTTACAGACATCTGTGGCATTGTTCACTATTAATGAAGCTTCCCCTGTAGGTCCGGGCAGGGCTTTAACTCAGGTCCTTGCCCATTGCAATGTGGACCCTCATTCAGTTGAACCACCTAGCAGCCCATGAATATATATTTTTAAACTGCTAATATATTTTATATAGTTTTTTTTTTCTTATTTTCAATTAGTCGTGATTGGAGAAGAGAAAGAAAGAGAACCAGACATCACTCTGGAAGTTTCTCGGCTGGGTATTGAACACAGAACCTCATGCCCGAGAGTCCAACGCATGATATACTGTGACACCTCTCGGATGTTAAAAATTAATATTTCTAGGGAGTTGGGAGGTAATGCAGAGGGTTAAGCGCATGTGGTGCAAAGCACAAGGACCGGTGTAGGGATCCCGGTTCGAGTCCCCGGCTCCCCACCTGCAGGGGAGTCTCATCACAGGTGGTGAAGCAGGTCTGCAGGTGTCTGTCTTTCTCTCCCCTTCTCTTTGTTCCCTTCCTCTCTCCATTTCTCTCTGTCCTATCCAACAACGATGACAACAATTATAACTACAATAAAAAAGCAAGGGCAACAAAAGGAAATAAATAAATATGTTTTTAAATTAATATTTCTAAATGATAAATGTTAGAGTTTCCATAGGAAACGTGCAACTAGAGTTATGTAATCTGCAACAACAAACACAAAAAACTAGTCTTTGTTTTCCTTTGTCTGCCTGTGTAATATAAGCAGATTTTTTGCGTGTGTGTGTTTCAGATACATTATATAATAGTACTCTTGTGTATAGTACAAAGCTTATTTTTAGTTATCTTGAGCTCATCCATACTTCTGTAATTCTTAACGTTTAATAAAGGGATTTTGAATAAAATATAGAATGATCATTTTGCATAGTTGTATTAGGAAATGCTGTTTTCCATGAAACACCTGGCTGTGTTAGTCTCGTGCCTTCTGCTGTATCTGTACAGCCTGTGAACAGCAGCCCTGTGCTGGAGACACGCTTCAGGCGCATGTCATAAAACCAGCATGTGCAGGGAGTGCAGGAAGCTCAGCCCTGGGAGGCCGGCCCTGCCCTCCTGGGAGCTCCAGTGGTGCCTATCCACCCACCCTTGGCTGGCTTGCCTGCTCTCTCCACTTGTTCTGGCAAACAATACCTAGCTTTATAGCCTAAAAGGGACTTTTTGTCCTGTTTAGTTGGTTAATCCATTTGGTAGCTTTTTCTTTTCTTTCTTTCTTTTTTTTTTTTAATTTTTATTTATAAAAAGGAAACATTGACAAAACCATAGGATAAGAGGGGTAGAGGGGTACAGCTCCACACAATTCCCACCACCAGAACCCCATATCCCATCTCTTCCCCTGGTAGCTTTCCTATTCTTTATCCCTCTGGGAGCATGGACCCAGAGTCATTGTGGGATGCAGAAGGTGGAAGGTCTGGCTTCTGTAATTGCTTCCCCGCTGAACATGGGTGTTGACAGGTGGATCCATACTCCCAGCCTGTCTCTCTCTTTCCCTAGTGCGGCGGTGTGGGTCACCCTCAGCTCTCTATCTCCCTTGGCCACTGTGGAGACTGGGGAAGCCCCTGGGGGTCTAGGGAAAGGAACCTGAATACAGGAGTGAGCACGCAGAGATAGACTCGAACCCCAGGGAGTGCATCAGAGAGCAAACTAGCTTTATTGTCGCAAGCAAGGGTATTTATATATTTATGTTGGGGAGGGATGCGTGTAGCAGACTAATCACATTTAGTTTTAGCAATCATTCCATATATGGTGAGTCAGGGTTTCAGTGGCCAGTAACACAGGGTATGAGGAACAAGGAACAAGGATGTTTATCAGGAAACTGAAACCAACAGCTATTAGCGGTCAGGGTATTCTTTTCAAGGGACCCTTTTTCGGGGACAATGGTCATGATCTGTTCGGTTTCTCATCGTCAGGGTCCCCTAGGTGTCATTCCCACAGGGCAGGGCTCTGGGGAGCGGGACTCCAGGACACCTTGGTGGGGTTGTCTGCCCAGGGAAGTCCAGTTGGCATCATGGTAGCATCTGAAACCTGGTGGCTGAAAAAAAAAGTTAACATATAAAGCCATATAAAGTGTTGACTAATCATGAACCTAAAGGCTAGAATACTGCAGATGAAGATTTGGGGTCTCCGTTTTGAAGAGAGCTAGTAGGCTTATTACCTTTTTCTATGATGAATTCATATAATGTTTGTATTTCTCAGTCTAAGTATAAGGACCTCTAGGTTTTACCCAGACTGTTGTACCTGGGAATACGCTATCTGTTTATAGAGTGCCACAGTTTCCATATGCCACATCTTCACCCATTTAGTCATTAGTGAGTACCTACTGCTTTTAATATTTGCCTATTCCAAGTAATACTACAGTTAACGTGTGCCTACGCTCCCTTGAAGTATTGTCTATTTTCCTGATAAATTGCCGGGATAGCCTGAGGGTACTTCTTCCCGAGCTAGTGCTCTCGGGGTTGGAGAGAACTCAACTGGAGCTGATCTAGGCTGCTGTGTGGGAGAGGGATCAGGAACTCGTGCTGCACCAACTTCCGCAGGAGATACACTCTGGAACTCTCGGAGCCGGAAAGCAATTTCCAAGTGTCTTTAATCAGAAGAGCAGCTGTTTTTATACTCTCCAAGTAGGGTGGAAACAGGATGTGATATAGAGAGGGTGGAGAGAAAAGTGACTGGTGAAAATCAGAGTGTGACAAAGAAGGGATCAGTGTGTGACAAGGAGGGGGTGGAGCAGGAGAGAATCCTATCATAGAACCATCAATGCCCTGGAGTGCTTTATGTAAAAGTGATTTATGTAAATAGACCAAAGCTTTGGATCAGTAAAATCCCTATATAGGCATATGGTTAAGCAGAAACCAGGGGGAGATGGCAACTACCCAACAATAAATAACCAGCTATCAGATAACTGCATCTCTACAAAAAATATTTAAAGTACCTGGCTGTAAAGTAGAGAGCTTTGAAAATATCAACAAGGCTAATTTTGTACTTTCTATACGTCACTTTAACTACCATATTGACTTAGCAAATGCAATCCAGAGAATGCCTCCAAAAGCAGTAACAGTGTGAAGAAGTGAAACAACCAGAGGACTTGTATATACACTTTTATGAAGACTATGATGTGCATTTATGGAGATATAGATTTATGTTTGCAGGGGTCAGGCAGTGATGCACCTGGCTGAGCTCACATGGCATCCTGCACAAGGATTTGGGGTTTAAAATACCCTCCCGCCCATGCACAATGGCCAACCTGTAGGGAGAAGGCTTTACTAGTGGTGAAGTAGGTCTCACTTTTCTCTCCCTGTCTTTTTCTCTCTCCTGCTTTTTAATTTCTTTCTGTCCTATCAGATAAAAGAAAGGGAAGAAGGAAGAAAGAAAGGAAGGAAAAAAGAAAGGAAGGAAGGAAAATAGAAAGAGAAGAATAGATCAGGGAAGCAGTGAGTTTGTTGTGCAGGCAGTAATTTAAATAATAACCATGTGTAAAATATGTATAACAGGTTCTTAGTTTTGCAGATTCCAAGGAATAATTGCAGGTAGGGTACAGTTTACTAATAAAAGAACATATTAATTTTGACGTTGGTTGTGAACTTGTATCTAACCCCCCTATGTTGACCAAATGATACAGCTCGTGGAACCCATCATTTTAGCAAACATCAGTGTTGGCTTTTTCTCTTCCTGTCTTCTATCCTGAGAACACCACCCAGTGTGTGGTGATCAATTCCCTTATGCTTACCAACTGTTCCCCTCTGCTGGGGAGGGTTGCATGACACAACTCCTAAAAGAACACATCAGTGTCAGGATGGTTTAAGACTCTCTGTACCAAATCTCTCTAAAAGGCAGTGTTTACTTTCCTATGGAGACAAAACGAAGCGAAATGTAAAAATAACAGTGGTTTTCATGGACTATGTGATTACAAATATGATGATGTGCAGAGTTCACTAAGTTGTAATCATTTAAAGTTCAAATGCTAATTGGCACTGGATCACCATCAAGCAAAGGGAAGGTCCTGATGGAGTCCTGGGTTCTGTTCAAGGTCGTGCGCGGGCTTGATTTGCGGAGCAAATCTCCAACAAAGTCACACACACACGGCCTTAACCTGAATCTCCTGGGTTTTCCCCCATCTGTAAAAAATTATGTTAATAACACATGTTTATTTGCAAAAGACTATGGTATGTTCAGAGTAAAAGAAAAAGTCCTAAGTGCAAATACTGTTAGTATTATACTTATTAATTGTTGAGGATGGCTCGGTGCACCTTTGCTATTTAATAATCCTGCCTGCAGCTGTAAAAACACAGTACTGGATGGCTGAGAACTTACAAGGAAGACAACTGATGGAGGGGCCATTTGGTAGAAGCAGAGTGAGAAACAGAAACAAATTATATGGATCATTAAGGCAGTGATAAGTAAGATATTTCCATATCTACAATAAAAAAAAGGAAAAAAGAAAAAAAAAGGAGGGGCTCTTTCTTTTCCCTTTCCTTTCAATAACTGATATCTACCACTTTACCTTAATCCTGTCACTGTCCTTCCCTTTCATAGACCTTGATTTTATGTTGGGCATTATTGTATTTTTATTTGTCAATAAAAACAAATATATAAAATCATGATAATGCTAAAAGGAAACAGGTAATTAAAGGCAGCAAGTATCAGTGATGTGGCTGTGAAAGTTGCCTATTTCCCTTTGTCTAGTCCTATATTAACAGCATTGGTTAACTTAGACAATAAATTGAATATTCGTTTCTCTTCAGCTACACTCCTTCTGATACTCTTGGTCCATATATGAGCATATTTACTATGACCAAATCTGTTTACACCATCAATTCTTACTGTCAAAATTTTCAGAATATGTGTGAATTCTCTGACATGCTAACACAAAAAGCTGTTTGTGGAGAAGGTTGGGTAAGGGGCATGTGGTGGTGTGTCCAGTTGATTGCACACATCACAGTGCACAAGGACCAAGGTTCAAGCCCCTGGTCCCCACCTGCAGGGGGAAAGCTTTACAAGTGGTGAAGCAGGGCTGCAGGTGTCTCTCTGTCTCTCACCCTCCCTTTCTCTCTCAATTTCTGACTATATCCAATAAATAAGTAAAGATACTTTTTAAAAAGAGAGAGAGAGAGAAAGAGAGAGAAAGTTGGATAAGTTACCATTCTGAACTGGGAGTGAGAGGACTACAGTTAAACTATCTTCCTTGTTACATATTTCCATTTTCCACAAGCAGATGAATTAAACTATTTTTATAAAATGTCCTTTAGTGGAAAGTAAAAGTAGTTTACATTCCAGAAGATTATTACATATTCTCCAGCAGTGAAAGAGGCAGTGATGGAAGACGAGGACATTGAGAGAGGTGGATTTTCAACGTCTGTCTTGTCTACATTTCTGTTGCTTCTACTTTTCATTAACTGGCTTTTGTTTCCCCTCCAGGGCTATTGCTGGGGCTCGGTGCCTGCATTAGGAATTCACTGCTCCTGAAGGCCATTTTTGCTGCCCTTGTCTTTGTTATTTTATTGTTGTAGTAGCTGTTGCTATTGTTTTTGGATAGGATAGAGAAAAATGGCGAGAGAAGGGGAAGACAGAGAGGGGGAGAGAAAGACAGACACCTGCAGACCTGCTTCACTGCTTGTGAAGTGACCCCCTTTCGGGGGGGGGGGGAGCCGGGGCTTGAACCTGGTCCCTATGCTTCCTGCCATGAGCACCTAACCTGCTGCACTACTGCCTGGGCCCCCTTTTCATTAACTCTTGACTGAAAAAAAATCCTGTTCCTCTTCTTTCATTTTAGTTGTTTTTTTATTATTTAAATTATCTTAGTTTTTTTTATAGTTTCTTATTTATTTATTGGATTCAGATGAAGAGAAATTGACAGAGAAAAAGAAAATAGAGAAGGAAAAGTAGGGAGAGAGAAAGAGAGAGAGAGAGACCTGTAGCCCTACTTCACCACTCATAAAGCTTTCCCCCTGCAGGTGGGGACCTGGGGCTTGAACCCAGGAACTTGTGTATTGTAAAATGTTCATTCAATCTGTATTCCACCAGCAAGATCCTTCATTTTATTTCTGAATTCTCCTCTTCCACTTTCTTCCTGTCTTTCTGGACTATAGAGTTTGGCCACTTAATTAAATAGAACAAATGTCACAAATGTCATTGAATGTTGCCAGTGAAAATAACACTGATGCCATTAAGTCAAACACTATTCACATTTTATTTTATTTTATTTTATTTTATTTTATTTTAGCTTTATAAACAGTGGTCACCAAAAAATCTTACAAATGTCCTATTATAAATACATTTGGTTTGGGGGTTGGGCAGTAGCACAGTGGGTTAAGCGCACATGGCGTCAAGTTCAAGGACTGGCTTTAAGGATCCCAGTTCGAGCCCCCGGCTCCCCACCTGCAGGGGAGTCACTTCACAGGCGGTGAAGCAGGTCTGCAGGTGTCTGTCTTTCTCTCCCCCTCTCTGTCTTGCCCTCCTCTTTCCATTTCTCTCTGCCCAATCCAACAACGACAACAACAACAATAACTACAACAACAATAAAAAAAAAAGAGCAACAAATGGGAAATAAAAAATAAGTAAATACATTTGGTTTTAACCTCATTTGTAGATAACTGGGTTACTGTTATTCTTTTAGTAATATAGCACTATCACCTTGAATTCATGGAAAGATGTTTTTCCCTTACTTCATCTACTTCATCCACATCCTTCATTCATTTATTCTTCCTACTCACCCTCTACTCTGCTACATTCTTTTAATCGTATATGTTAGGCCTTTTTTTTTCTAGACAGACTTTTTAAAATACGCATGTATTGTTTTTATTTCACATGTCAGAGATAAAGTGAAAGGTGAGGATTCAGAGAGAAAGACACCTGCATCTTTGCTTGGCTACTAGTGAGGTTCCCTCCCTACAGGGGGACGGGAGCTGGAACTCAAGTCTCTGCTCTAGGGTCACATGAGCTTAACCAGGTGTAGCCCCGCTCAGCCCCTCCAGACACTCTTATGAACACTTATTATTCTGGAACATCTTACTCTTTCTATTGGTACCCTGATCACTGACTTCTGAAATCTATTTGAGAGCTAGAAAGAGTTGTATTCTTTTTTTTTTTTAATTTCAAATCACCCTGTGGAGAGTTTAACGGTCAACATCACAGCTGTTGCCAAAAGGCTCAGTGTCCCCTCCCCCCAGGAGAAGGATCTGCAGGCACTGCCACCCACGACCTAGGCCCTTCTCCACCACCATGCCACTTCCCCGAAGCCCTCTCCACCTCCCTGTTCTCCTCTCCCCCTAGAGGTCTGGGGGTGACTAAGAAGTGGCGGGCTAAATAAACAACGGGATACCACTCAGTTTCCACACCTGTGGGGTTACATAATCCTTGTGGGATTTATTTTTAAGTATTGGAGACAGAGAAGCAGAGAGAGAGAGAGAGAGAGAGAGAGAGGAGAGGGTGACCAAGAGAAGACAGACCCCACAGCCCATGAATCTTCTCCTTGCAGGATGGTTTCATGTGTGGGTGGGAACACATACCTGACTTCTACCCACACGGACAGTCCGCTGTGTGCTCACCTGAGCAGTGGGTCTCTTTTGCCTTCACAGCACTCAAACAACACACCATCAAGGGAGCTTTGGTGTTACAGTCTCTCTCTCTCTCTCCCTCTCATCTCTCTCTCTCTCTCTCAATGAAGGGAGCTTTGGTGTTACAGTATCTCTCTCTTTCTCTCTCTCTCTCTCTGTCTCTCTCCCTCTTTCTCAATGAAGGGAGATTTGGTGTTAGAGTATCTCTCTCTTTCTCTCTCTATCTCTCTCAATGAAGGGAGATTTGGTGTTAGAGTATTTCTCTCTCTCTCTTTCTCTCTCTCTCTCTGTCTCTCTCCCTCTCTCAATGAAGGGAGCTTTGGTGTTAGAGTATCTCTCTCTATCTCTCTCAATGAAGGGAGATTTGGTGTTAGAGTATTTCTCTCTCTCTCTTTCTCTCTCTCTCTCTGTCTCTCTCCCTCTCTCAATGAAGGGAGCTTTGGTGTTAGAGTATTTCTCTCTCTCTTTTTTTCTCTCTTGCTCTCTGTCTCTCTCCCTCTCTCTCAATGAAGGGAGCTTTGGTGTTAGAGTATCTCTCTCTCTCCATCTCTCTCAATGAAGGGAGATTTGGTGTTAGAGTATTTTTTTCTCTGTCTCTTTCTCTATCTCTCTCTGTCTCTCTCCCTCTCTCTCAATGAAGGGAGCTTTGGTGTTACAGTATCTCTCTCTCTCTCTCTCTCTCTCTCTCAGTGAAGGAAGCTTTGTTGTTACAGTATTTCTCTCTCCCTCCCTCTCTCTCAATGAAGGGAGCTTTGGTATTACAGTATCTCTCTCTTTCTCTCTCTCTCTCTCTGTCTCTCTCCCTCTTTCTCAATGAAGGGAGATTTGGTGTTAGAGTATCTCTCTCTTTCTCTCTCTATCTCTCTCAATGAAGGGAGATTTGGTGTTAGAGTATTTCTCTCTCTCTCTCTTTCTCTCTCTCTCTCTGTCTCTCTCCCTCTCTCAATGAAGGGAGCTTTGGTGTTAGAGTATCTCTCTCTATCTCTCTCAATGAAGGGAGATTTGGTGTTAGAGTATTTCTCTCTCTCTCTTTCTCTCTCTCTCTCTGTCTCTCTCCCTCTCTCAATGAAGGGAGCTTTGGTGTTAGAGTATTTCTCTCTCTCTTTTTTTCTCTCTTGCTCTCTGTCTCTCTCCCTCTCTCTCAATGAAGGGAGCTTTGGTGTTAGAGTATCTCTCTCTCTCCATCTCTCTCAATGAAGGGAGATTTGGTGTTAGAGTATTTTTTTCTCTGTCTCTTTCTCTATCTCTCTCTGTCTCTCTCCCTCTCTCTCAATGAAGGGAGCTTTGGTGTTACAGTATCTCTCTCTCTCTCTCTCTCTCAGTGAAGGAAGCTTTGTTGTTACAGTATTTCTCTCTCCCTCCCTCTCTCTCAATGAAGGGAGCTTTGGTATTACAGTATCTCTCTCTTTCTCTCTCTCTCTCTCTGTCTCTCTCCCTCTTTCTCAATGAAGGGAGATTTGGTGTTAGAGTATCTCTCTCTTTCTCTCTCTATCTCTCTCAATGAAGGGAGATTTGGTGTTAGAGTATTTCTCTCTCTCTCTCTTTCTCTCTCTCTCTCTGTCTCTCTCCCTCTCTCAATGAAGGGAGCTTTGGTGTTAGAGTATCTCTCTCTATCTCTCTCAATGAAGGGAGATTTGGTGTTAGAGTATTTCTCTCTCTCTCTTTCTCTCTCTCTCTCTGTCTCTCTCCCTCTCTCAATGAAGGGAGCTTTGGTGTTAGAGTATTTCTCTCTCTCTTTTTTTCTCTCTTGCTCTCTGTCTCTCTCCCTCTCTCTCAATGAAGGGAGCTTTGGTGTTAGAGTATCTCTCTCTCTCCATCTCTCTCAATGAAGGGAGATTTGGTGTTAGAGTATTTTTTTCTCTGTCTCTTTCTCTATCTCTCTCTGTCTCTCTCCCTCTCTCTCAATGAAGGGAGCTTTGGTGTTACAGTATCTCTCTCTCTCTCTCTCTCTCTCTCTCTCTCTCAGTGAAGGAAGCTTTGTTGTTACAGTATTTCTCTCTCCCTCCCTCTCTCTCAATGAAGGGAGCTTTGGTATTACAGTATCTCTCTCTTTCTCTCTCTCTCTCTCTGTCTCTCTCCCTCTTTCTCAATGAAGGGAGATTTGGTGTTAGAGTATCTCTCTCTTTCTCTCTCTATCTCTCTCAATGAAGGGAGATTTGGTGTTAGAGTATTTCTCTCTCTCTCTCTTTCTCTCTCTCTCTCTGTCTCTCTCCCTCTCTCAATGAAGGGAGCTTTGGTGTTAGAGTATCTCTCTCTATCTCTCTCAATGAAGGGAGCTTTGGTGTTAGAGTATTTCTCTCTCTCTCTTTTTCTCTCTCGCTCTCTGTCTCTCTCCCTCTCTCTCAATGAAGGGAGCTTTGGTGTTACAGTATCTCTCTCTCTCTCCATCTCTCTCAATGAAGGGAGATTTTGGTGTTAGAGTATTTTTCTCTCTCTCTCTTTCTCTCTCTCTGTCTCTCTCTCTCTCTCTCAGTGAAGGAAGCTTTGTTGTTACAGTATTTCTCTACCCCACCCCACCCCTGCTCTAGGAAAAGGTGGCCTAGAATGTGAAGCCCTGGCAACGACTAGTATCTGTGCTCTACCAGTTGAGTCGTCTCCTGAGCCCTAGGTGCATTTTAAAATAGCAAAATGATGTATCAAGTATAGTTACATTGATATTTATATTTCGTATATTATCTAAATACTTAAAGACGGAAGGAAAACACCGTGCAAATATATTCACATAAATAAACCATACATATCCCGCCCGCACCATAAGAAAAGTTGGGCAGAAGGGCGGGGCGGTAGCACAGAGGGTTAAGCGCACATAGTGTGAAGCGTGAGGACCGGCTCCAGGATCCGGGTTCGAGCCCCTGGATCCCCACCTGCAGGGGAGTCACTTTACAGGAGGTGAAGCCGGTCTGCAGGTGTCTGTCTTTCTCTCCCCATCTCTGTCCTCCCCACCCACTTACAATTTCTTTCTGTCCTATCCAATAACAAAAAGGAAAAACTGGCCTCCAGAAGCAGTGGCTTCGCAGTGCAGGCACCAGCCCCAGTGATAACCCCGGAGGCAAAAACAAAAGCAACACCAGAAAAAGTTCAGCTGGGCAGTGAGGGCCAGGGGCCAGTGCACACACCACCTCGCACAAGGACCTGGGTTTGATCTTCACTTGTGGCAAAGAAGGTCTGCAGGTGTCTATCTCTCGCTCCCTCTCTAGCTCCCTGTCATCTTTCAATTTCTCTCGGTCCTGTCTTATAAAAATTATGGAGGAAGAGGGCACCAGGAGTGATGGTTTCATAGTGATGGCACTGAACCCCAGTGATCAACTTGGGGCCAAAAAAATAAAAACAGAGAAAGTTGAGCTGCTTTCATCTTGTTAAAGCCTCGTCATATATGAAATATGTGCCTTGCAAACATGCAATCTCACTGCTCTGGGTTGGTTTGTTTAATGTTGTTTTCACTGAGCTGGATTCGCGGGCAGGGGACAGAGACGACCAGAGACTCATGGCTGAGTGGGGAGCAGTATTTCTTTATTGACATGGAACACAGCGGAATCTAAGCTATCTCTAATCACAATCTTGTCCTTCTCTACCTTTCCTCTCTCTCCTCCAGCGGAAGAGTCAGGAACCAAGGAAATACATAGGATGGGGCCGGGGAGAAGGAAGAAGCACCAACTAGCAAGGACTAAAGCAAAATCTCCAGGAGGTGGGGGAGTGAGACCAAACCAATGTAACAGAATGACCATGTAAATAGACCACAACGCCAAGCTATGTAACAGAATGACCGTGTAAACAGACCACAACGTCAAGCAGTGGAACTTGAATAGTGTGCTGCCTGGCCTTGAGTTCAAGCTAGTTTCCAGCCCAGCACCCCCTCTCCCGGCTGCACCCCCTTGCATTGAATGAAGCTCTGGAGCTCCTGGTCTCTTAAGTTTCTTTCTTTCTTCCTTTCTTTCTTTCTTCCTTCCTTCCTTCCTTCCTTTCTTTCTTTCTTTCTTTCTTTTTCTCTTTCTTTTAGTGATAGTTTGATTTGATTTCATTTTTTTAATTTCTTTATTGGGGAATTAATGTTTTACATTTGACAGTAAATACAATAGTTTGTACATGCATAATGTTCCTCAGTTTTCCATATAACAATACAACCCCCACTAAGTCCTTTGTCATCCTTCTTGGACCTGTACTCTCTCCCTCCCCACCCACCCCAGAGTCTTTTACTTTGGTGCAATACACCAGTCTCTTGTTTCTCTTTGAAAATGCATATTATAGGGCAGCAGAGAGAACACGAGAGGGGGTCATAGCTTTATCACAGTGTAGGAGCTTCCTGTGGGGTTGGCTTCTGTGTGGTGCTGCGGGGGCTTGAACCTGGGTGACAAGCAAGATTGGACACCAAGATTGTCACCTTACCTGATGAGTTCTATTTTTTTGGTCCCACATGGTTAAATCAAAGAAGACTTGTAGGGAAAGAGGACTATCAGCGATAAGGAGACTTATCACAGTATTAGCTTAAACCATCAAGACAACAAAGCATACTTAATAGAATTTTTTTTTTCCTAATGGATGAAGCATAACTGACAGACCTGACAAGAGAGATAAGCAGATGCATATTAAAGTCCAAATGTCAATGTTCCTCCCTCACGAGTAACTGGAGAGTTGATCATCCAGTCTAATGAAGTCACATCTGAAAAGCTTAGGCACAAACAGCACATCTTTACTGTTGCGTAAATGGTGTCTGACTAAAATAGTTCATGCCCTGCTGCGTATGCAAAGGCTTATTAAATACAAAAAAGGTTATTTCCTGTCCACCACAATACTGTACTGGAAATCAAGAACAAAAATTTTGAAGGTAAAACCCTTATGTCATAAGACATAAAATGCCCTTCAAATTATTGAATGAGTCAAAGGAGAAATCGTCTCAATTATAAATAATTGGAACTGGTGGGTAAGTATAGATTCAAAATGATTAGACACAGTAAAAATAATGCTTTGTCCATGTCAAGAGAACACTAGTAGAATGGAAGAAATCCTATTAAAACAGTAACAACAAAATTTGAAAAGGCCAACTTAAGAAGACATGAGAAACATATATTCTGAGAACAAAAGATTACTGAATTTAAAGAATCAAAATATCATCTGTATGAATTGTCCTCTTGATTAATTAATGATTAAATGTTTAAAGGACACATGGCATTATGTCAATAAAAACTAGTTTCATTTCTATATCCTAGAGATAAACTATTGAACATCAATTTAAAAAGACAATTTCAGTTCAGTAACAACAAAATATGAAAAGGCCAACTTAACAAGACATGAGAAAGATATATTCTGAAAATACAATATTACTGGATTTAAAGAATGAAAATATCACCTGTATGAATATTGTCTCTGACTATGACTACAGACAAAGAATGACTTTCAGTCACATTCTCAGAAATAACTCCTCTCTTTCTTTTTTCTTTCTTTCTTTCTGTCATTACCAGGGCTTTCTACTCCAGGCCAGTTTTCTCAGATAGAGCTCAAGACGCTGAGAACAACACCACACACTGAAGTTTCCCCCCGTGTGGGACCCAGGCTTGAATGTGGTCCCACTCATGGCAAAGCAGGCACGGTATCCAGTAGAGTCATTTTGTTGGTCCAAGTACGTCTTTCTCTTATTTTCATCCAAAGAGGAAAAAAAGGCTCTAAAATGCATACAGAGTTCCAAAGGATGCATGAAAAATGAAAGAAAAAAATGGTAAGATGAATACAAATTTGGAGAACTTGTGTTTTCAAGTGCTACAATAAAGTCACTGGGCTACATTAAATGCAAAGTCAAATTTAGAAGAAAACTAGGTTAATATAGTCAGTGACTCAGAATGGAGAGACCCTATTGAAACCCCTGCTTAACCCCGGGTGAACCAAGTGTCACTGAAGATGTACAGTCACCTTAAACGGAAGTGGCTGGTTTGTTGTTGTTGTTTGTTTGTTTGTTTTAAATTATTTATTTAATTTTTGAGAGAGATGCAGAGAGAGACACACACAGAGAGAAAGACCAGAGCACGGCTCAGCTCTGGCTTATGGTGGTACAGGGGATTGAACCTGGGACTTAGAAGCCTCAGGCATGAGAGTCTGTTTGCATAACCATTATGCTGTCTCTCCTGCCCATGACTGTTTTTAACTTTCAACAGAGGGTACTGGTCCAACAAAATAAGCCATCAAGAGGAGGAAGAGACTAATGAACTGTTAGCTTCTCGCCATAAAGACAAACTCATTTGAAATAAGCAGCACACTAAGTGTCAAAGTTGTAACTGCACATGGACAAATGAAAGAATTTAAGAGATCGCTGAGATCTTGGGTTAGGCAAATATTCCTTCTAATGTGTTCAAAAGAACACTGGCTAAAAAAATGTCCACAATAAACTGAACTTACAATATTTAAAGGAAACAGTTAGCAGAGTGGCTGTGCAGAAATCTCTGATTACTGAAGATTTCAGGCCCCAGGTGTGATCTCTAGCTCCACCCTAAGCTAGCTGAACAGTACTCTTTCTGGCAAAATAATACTAATAGTAATGAGAATATTAATAGCAGTAACAATAATGTTAGCCAGAATATGTCATGACTTTTCCGACATCCCAATATAGCAAATGTTTTTGACAATTAGATAGGAAAAAAATCTGTCTTTGAAATGCGTAGTTGCCGTAAGGAACACTTCATAAATGGAAACATATGTAAAGTGGATTTTCAGTAGAAAGCATGGAGTAACATGCTAACAATCCATGTTAGTAACACTAACAATCCATGAAGTTGATAAAAGTAGAAAAGATTAAGAACAGCCAATATTTCTGAATTTCATAAGCAACATAAGCTCATTCATTGTGGTTAGGACCAGAAAATGACACATAGACTTTCCAAGCAGTTTATGCTCTTAAAAAGAAAACAAAAAACAACAACCTTTTAGGGACCTATCGATCTCAGTTAGGAAAGTATGACCTTTCCCAAGCATGAGGTCCTGGGTTTAAGCTCTGACACCACATGGAAACACTATAAATGAAAATAAGAGAAATTCCAGAGAGAAGACTGTGTCTACGGTGTGTCTCTGCAATAATCTGATAAAGAATCAAATATTTGGGGGGAAGGGTGAAAGAATCAAATACTTGGCTATAAACAGTGGTACTGGACAAGAAAAGGCCTGTGAGACACATTATGCATATTAAGACACACACTGATTACCTAGTGCAGTGGCTGACTTCCTATGTAGTTTCCCTAAAAGAAATGAAACTATGGGCGAACGAAATCGCACTTTCAGAGTGCTAGCTTTGCTCTTGTGTCCACCTGGAGTTCAAACCCAGGTTTCACAGCACAGAAGAAGGTTCCGTGCTGCAGTGCTCCTTCCCTCTGGCTCCGTTTCTTTGTGAAAAAAGTAAGTCCTAACATAGTGAAAAAGGAAAAAAAAAAAATCAATCTACATAGGAACTACTGCACAACTTACAGCCACAGTGTTATTCATTTTAAAAAAATATTTATATACTTATTCCCTTTTGTTGCCCTTGTTTTATTGTTGTAGTTGTTGTTGTTGTTGTTGATGTCATCGTTGTTGGATAGGACAGAGAGAAATGGAGAGAGGAGGGGAAGACAGAAAAGGGGAGAGAAAGACAGACACCTGCAGACCTGCTTCACCACGACTCCCCTGCAGGTGGTGAGCTGGGGTCTCAAACCTGGATCCTTACCACCAATCCTTCACACCCACCGTGCGCTTAAGCCGCTGTGCTATGGTCCGACTCCTCACAGTGTTATTCATAATTACCAAAATGTTTTTGATCGCTCAACAAAAAGTGAATGAATAAAAGAGAAGCTGACTTCCATTAATAGAAATAAAATAATATTGAACACGTATTGGGATCAGATTGTCTATGCGTTTACTGTGACAGAGACCGGACCATATGGTGCCTCGTATTCAAAGAACACTTCATTTTAATCCTTTTTTTTGTCTTTATTTTTTTATCTTATTTTATTTTATTTATTTATGTTTGGATAGTGACAGAAATTGAGAGGAGAGGGTGATAGAGAGGGAGAGAGACAGAGAGACACCTGCAGCCCTGCTTCACCACTAGTGAAGCTCCCCCCGTGCTGGTGGGGACCTGGGCCCGAACCTGGGACCTTGTGCGCTTTAATGTGAGCACTCCACCCGGTACACCACCACCCTGACCCCCGAAGCATTTCACTTTACTGAACGGCCTGCCTGGCTACAAGCTTTTGACATTTCGAGATCACTTTCATTTCATAAAGTTTTTAGTGAAACAGTGAGAAACATCTCTACACTATAGATGTGAAAATTAAAGGCTTCTGATGTTACCTTACACATTTTAAGAGTTTACAAATATATCAGGGAAATCATGTTTGTTAGAACATTTATTTCTTAAGAGGAATGGCAAAAAAAAAAAAAAAAAAAAGCTATTTGCTGATGGGGGGAGGTGTTTCCAGGAGCACACAGACCTTGCAGGCACAAGACCTTAATTTAGTCAGGGACCTAGGAAAGTGCCAAGTGCAGAGACCAGACTCGCAGCGCTCTGTGAAACATTGATCCAAGCTGCTGATTTAGCTGCAGACAGTATGCAGGACATCCTCGATCCAATCCCTGGTGCCACATCAAATAAATAAATGAATGCATAATAAAAACGTTTTTGAAATTAAACCAGGCAGTATAACTTACAAAGGCTTGTTAGTTTTATTTATGCACAAAAGTACATAGTCTCCTGTGGTCCGGGAGGTGGCACAGTGGTAAAGCATTGGATTCTCAAGCGTGAGTTCAGTCCCTGGCAGCACATGTACCAGAGTGATGTCTGGTTCTTTCTGGCCTCCTGGGCTTGGGGGTTCACCACAAGAGAAGCAGAGCCGGCCACTGACTCCACAGCCATTAAGAAAGCAAACCCCAGGTGTCTCCTACCCCTTTGGAAGCTTGGATTAGGTGACCTGGTCCTGCAGCTCAGATTCTGTTAGGAACCTTTTCAGGCGCCAGTTCAGGAATTTTGAGCATAAGCTGATTCCACATCCTTAGAATGGAAAGGGAAAGAGCACTAAAGAAATCTCAAGATCTGAAGGCCAGAGACAGGGAGGGACAGACAGACAGAGAAGTAGTGACCAAACAGAGCACTTCCCTTCCCTTTGTATGGTGCCCCATACTGTACCTTCTGATTCCAGCCCATACCCTCAACTGTGCGTGAGCAAGGACACACAGTCTCCTTATTAACTGACTCATACATCTCTGCATATAATCTGTTTATTTTGATCTTTTTAACCTGTTTCTATCTTTGTGTTTCTCATACATTAAAATTTTCTGAGTACCATCAGCAAGGTAGGTAGTATAATTTTATTTCATTTTTCATTTAATTTTTAGATCGTGCACATAATTCTAGGTTGCAGGTTTTTTTTTTCCCCTGGAATATTACACTTGAAACTGTGTCTTTAAAACAAATGTTTGTGTCACCTTATAGATTTCTTTGTAAGAAAATCTAGGGCGCTAATAAGTAAGAATTTATACAGTAAAGAAATGTAAAATGTAGTGACTGAAAGTTGTGTGGAGTATTAAAGGGATTACTAGATGTTTCTATCAGACTGTTGATTAAAATCATTCCATTTTAGTTCAAAAACTATAAAAGACAAGACCCAAATTTTATCATTAGAAGACTTACCATTCACTGATGGATTTTACGTTATATCACAATTGAAATGAAACCAACCCACTAACTGCCTGGGAGCCTGAACCAGACGCATAAAATGGGGAGACTCTTATTTTTCTAGAGTTTGAAAAACTGACATTTCAGAAGTTCATAGATGAAAACCAACCTTGAAAACTGTAACACATTAACAGGAAAGTTAGACAAGACAAAAAAAAAAAAGACACAGGAGAGTATCTTAACCGTGCCAAAGAAGACAGTCCCATTTTCAGTACATGGAATAATACTGTAAGGATTGCAGTCAATGTAGCCATGATACCCATTTGATAAAATGTAATCTTGTAACATTTTATTGAGAAAGATGAACAGGAATGAAAAAAAGAATGAAAGATGTATTTTTAGTTTTATTTAATTTTGCCTTGTACATATTATTCCAACCTATATAATCTTTGACCTATATAATCAAATGACCATGAATGATACTCACCACAGATGGGAGACCTCAGCCCACCCACAGCTATATATATCTAGCATGTCAGTTTGTTCTTGTTAGCATGCCAGAATCCACATTTTTGCAGGGGTGGCTGTAGGCGGGTGGTAGCGCACAGATGTTTTCCTTAAAACAGAAAGTATATTCCAAAGACTGTGAATAAATGCTCTTCAACACTAGGGATAAGAATACAAATAACAGGGATTGAAAAAAAATGTTTGGCTGTTATACACTCCTCAAAATAGCTAAAAGCACATTTAACACAATTTTTGTCAAATTAGATGATTCACATATGAGGCAAATTTTTTCTCCTTTGGAGAATTATGAAGAAGCCTATTTTGGGTTATTCATAACAAGATTCGCATTTGAGTTTACATGAGAACTGGTCAAATGCAATTTCAATTATTTCTTGCTGTTGTTTACATAGAAGAATAACTACAAATATTGTATGTGATCTTAGCAAACCATCGCAATTACATAGACTTTGTTACTTCAAAGTGGATTTTATATGTTTACTGACAGGAAATAATATGAAACTTAAACCTCATAGAAACAAACAGAAGTACTGATACTTATGTTTTAAAAAGTGATTGTACTATCAACTAAAACAAAGTTATATACTCTCAATACTCTAGATAGTTTGAATATTTGTATCTCTATCAAGTTTTCCCAGAATATTATAATACATCAATATTTTCCAGTGATAGATTAGAAGCTGAGTTGCCTCAACTGAAAACCGCTTCAAAGGGGCTCTTATTGGCTTAATCTGTTGAGCACACACATTACAATGCATAAGGACCACCTGGGTTCAAGCCCTCTCTCCCCACTTGCAGGAGGGAGGCTTCAGAAGCAAGGGAGGAAGTCTATATCCTTTCTCTATCATTTCCTATCTTGCTCCCCTCTCTCAATTTCTCTCTTGTTAAATAATTTTTTTTAAAAAAAGGAAAAGATAAAATGACTGCCAGGAGTAGTGGTTTCGTAGTGCCAGCATTGAGCCCCAGTGTCAGTAAAATAATAATAATAATAATAATAAAATAGATAATTTTGATATTAACATATAGAACTCTGTTAGTAATTGTATACAAGTTTGCGTTGAAACTCCATTTATATTTATTATAACACTTTAAGACTTTAATCAAGTCTAGCACTTCATGGTTCTATTTTTCTTTGACATTTGAATTGTTCAAACAAAATTTACATGTAGACTTCTTAAAAGTTAAAACATGGAAAGGGTAAGCTTATTTACTAAAATCTTAAAGTGTTGTAAGGAAGCCGAATTGAATTTCAGAGAAAGTACAGTCACAACAACCATCTAGTGACTGTCTGTATACAGTTGTCATGACTCTGCTCACGGCTAATGATTATATTATATGCCCAGTGAAGTTGAATTTGCTGTGCAAAGACACTTAGTGACACTTGATTTTTCTTCAATATAAATCTTAAAAGCAGGGAGTCGGGCTGTAGCGCAGCGGGTTAATCGCAGGTGGCGCAAAGCACAAGGACCGGCTTAAGGATCCCGGTTCGAACCCCGGCTCCCCACCTGCAGGGGAGTCGCTTCACAGGTGGTGAAGCAGGTCGGCAGGTGTCTGTCTTTCTCTCCTCCTCTCTGTCTTCCCCTCCTCTCTCCATTTCTCTCTGTCCTATCAAACAACGACAACAAGAATAATAACTACAACAATAAAACAACAAGGGCAACAAAAGGGAATAAATAAATAAAATTTTTTTAAAATGTTAAAAGCTGTAATTAATTCACTTTTTACACAGGCAATGCAAAACTGTGGAATAATGCATCATTTTTTTCAACCATATTGTTTCAGGCATTTAGGTTACTAGTAGTTCTACTTTATTTCTACTTGCATGTACTAAATAATCACCACGACTCACTTTTCTAGTGACTGGAGTTTTGCCTCGGAAGAGAGAAAATAATTAACATAAAGATCTTTTGGATTGTTGCTCTAAGTCTTTCAAGTCAGTGACTCCTTGGAAAGGCCTAAGTCACACTATAGGCACTTATCTCAGTCTTCAAATCTTGTCACTTCACGTCAGATATCCACTTTAGTTCTCGATTACAAAGCATAATGTATTACACATCTGAAAAGCTGCGAATGAGGGCATTCTTGCATATGAGGACATGTTTACTCTGCTGGGTATGCTCTACCGGGACTCTTTGAGTAACTGTGTATAGGAGGATGATTGCAATGATGTCAATCCTTTTCAATTCAGTTTATCTTTCCATTTACTGGAGTCTGGAGCTACTTTCTTCAACAGTTAGAGGTTTTTTGTTTGTTTTGTTTTGTTTTTGCAGTAAACATCTTTAACTTTGTTAAATTTATTCCTAGGTGTCTCATTCTTTGTGTGCTGTTGTAATAGAATCGCTTACTTGACTTCTTCAAGTTCATTGCTTTTGCAAAGTACAGAGACCTAATATGTGCTTGTGTGCAAATGTAAATAGCCAGTGATAAAAAAGAGTTAGGCAAGTTCAGAATATGATCTAACCAAAGGAAGATGTCTTTCGTCTGAGCAAAAACATGACTGTAAATTTGATAGTGCTTCCTCATATTTATAAGTCAAATATTTGACAGTCATGATTTAAATCCAAAACTCCTGTTGACATTTGTGTGTGTGTGTGTGTGTGTGTGTGTGTGTGTGTGTTTGTGTGTATTATCTACAATTCTCATTGTCAGTGACCTAATATTAAAATAGATACACTTTTATTTTAATAGACCTTGTATCACCACAAAAGTTGTTTTATTTCTTTTATTTTTCATTTTACTAGTGATTTAATATTGATTTACAAAACCCTGAGATGACAGGGGTCTAAATTAATTCCACACCATTCCCACCAACAGTGTTTGGTGTCCCCATCCCCTCCAGTGGAAACTTCTATAACTTTCCCAAGGTCTCCGATATGAGTTAACTATCATTTCTATAGCAATCTGCCTATATTTATACACATTTGCCCAGTTTTCTATTGTCTTTCTTTCTCTTCCTTTTTAATTCACAGCTACATTTATTGTTTCTTCCCAATGTGAGTGACCTCCTTTTTTTTCTTCTCTCTCTATGTCCTGACGTAATTGGAGATCAGAGTCCTCTGGTCATCTTTCCTAACATTCTTCCCCCTTTCTGGGAGTATGGACCAAAATTTTGTATGGCGTGAACCAGGTGGGAGTTCTGGCTTCTGTAATTGCTTCTCTGCTGGACATAGATGTTGGCAGGTGTATCCATAATCCCAGCCTGCTTCTAACTTTCCCTAGTGGGGTAGCACTTTGGAGAAGGAAGGTTCCAAGACATGTTGGAATACACCTTTATTGTATCTGTCACTCTAGATGTAACAAAGTTTAAGTGGAAATTAAGACAGAACAGGTGAAGCTGGTAGGACTAATTTTAACATAAAATACGGAATATGTATACTTGTTTCTTTCAGAGGTCAAAACAGAGTGTGAGTGATTACTACAGGTAATACTAAGAAACTTTTCTCCTTAGTTTCTTGGAAATTGTACTAACCTCTTAGAAACTTTTTATGCCGGTTATGGGGGGGAGTTACACACAGAATTGGTCTGAAATTTTAATTCATTTGCAACGTGATGAATATGCTATTGAAACTAGATTTATTGCTTTGAAAGAAATGATTATAGAAACAAATAACTCTTCATGCAAAGTAGACATATCATGCAATACATTTTATTATATAGAATGCAAACTTGAATATTGAATTCTATATAAACATATCTGAATTATTAACAAACTTTCTTGTTAAGTATGATAATTTTTTGACAGCACAAAAACATATGTGCAGCTGTATTCTAAGTAGTAAAATCCTGATACTAGCTCTCAATATGTAAAACCATGTAGACAATAATTACTTTATCTCAGTGAAAACTATATATACTCTAGGTTTTATGAGCTCGTTTAGTACACAAAACTGAGCTTTGTTTAAGATGCCATATTTCAAAAGCAATCACTTTCTTTTTTTTTAATATTTTATTTATATTTATTTATTCCCTTTTGTTGCCCTTGTTGTTTTATTGTTGTAGTTATTATTGTTGTTGTTGTCGTTGTTGGATAGGACAGAGAGAAATGGAGAGAGGAGGGGAAGACAGAGAGGAGGAGAGAAAGATAGACACCTGCAGACCTGCTTCACTGCCTGTGAAGCGACTCCCCTGCAGGTGGGGAGCCGGGGTTCAAACCGGGATCCTTATGCCGGTCCTTGTGAGCAATCACTTTCAAAAGGACACACGTGTAACTTAATTTGAAAGTAAAGTCTAGTAACTACTGGAAAAGAGGTACAAATAACACATAAAGAATAGTTAAAAGTTGTGTTTTATTTTCCCATCAGGAACATTAAGAATTTTTGTGCTGAGATGTCACATAAGAGCAGTATTTAATTTTTTTAAATTTATGATTGTAGTAGTCTACATTATAGGATTACAGGGTATAATTACACATCATACCCACCATCCAAGTTCTGTTTTCCCATCCTTCCATCTCCCAAAGATGACCACTGCAGTTTTCACAAGTCTGAGGTACAGTTTTCTTGCTTTCTTTTTTGTAAGTTCATGTGTTCATTTTTTGTAAGTTCATGTGCTTTCTAGATTCCACATATGAGTGAGATCATCTGGTAGCTGTCTTTCATCTCTTGACTTACTTCACTAAGCATCATCACATCCAGTTCCATTCATCTTTC
Organism: Erinaceus europaeus; assembly: GCF_950295315.1. Taxonomy (NCBI): domain Eukaryota; kingdom Metazoa; phylum Chordata; class Mammalia; order Eulipotyphla; family Erinaceidae; genus Erinaceus; species Erinaceus europaeus. The sequence goes on from NC_080165.1 coordinate 4,521,741, forward strand.
CATTTTTGTTAGAGTCTTTTTCTTCTGTAGAGATTAATGTGATGCTATTGTCAGAGAATATATTTGGGAGTGGTGTCCTCTCCAATTTTCTTTTAATGTCTGAGGAGAACTGGTGTTAGTTCTTCTCTGAAAGTTTCATAGAATTCATCGGTAACAACTTCTGAGACTGAACTTCTCTTCTAGGGGAGATTTTTGATTCCTGATTCTGTGTCTGTATGAGAAATTTCCCTGTTAAGTATCTAGTTCCTGTATTGTTAGATGGTACAATTTTAGGAATTCATCCATTTCATCTATGGTTGTCTAATTTATTCATATAAAGGTGTTCATAGTACCCTCAAATAATTCTTTGCATCCCCCAAACTTCTGTTTTAATTTCACCTTTCTCATTCCTGATTGCTTCTCTCTTTATTCAGTATCTTTTCAAATTATTAGCTCTTGGTCTCACTAATGTTTTCAGTCATCTTTCTTGTGTCTATTTTATGAATTTCTGCTCTGATTTTGACCATTTCTCTTCTCCTGTTGGCTTTTGGGTTTCTTTGCTGATCTTTGTCTACTTGATTCAGTTGTGATGTTAGACAGCTTACATGAGATCTTTGTTTTTTGTTCTTAGGACTTTGTTTTTTCTCTTAGGACTGCTTTTACTGCATCCCTATGATCTGGTGGTGGGTCTCTTCATTCTTGTTCTCCAGGTAGCTTTTAAGTCTTCTTTTGGTTTCTTCAGTAACATAGGTGCTATTCAGAAGAATATCGTTTAACCTCCCTGTTTTAGGGGAATTCCTGATTTATTTTTTATAGTTTATTTTTTAAAATATTTTTATTATTATTTTTATATTTATTTATTTTCCCTTTTGTTGCCCTTGTTGTTTTACGTTGTTGCAGTAGTTATTATTGTTATTGATGTCATCATTGTTGGACAGGACAGAAAGAAATGGATAGAGAAGAGGAAGACAGAGTGGGGAGAGAGAAAGACACCTGCAGACCTGCTTCACCACCTGTGAAGTGACTCCCCTGCAGGTGGGGACCTGGGGGCTCAAACCTGGATCCTCACGTGGGCCCTTGTGCTTTGTGCCATGTGAGCTTAACCCACTGAGCTACTGCCCAACTCCCTATAGTTGATTTTTAACTTCATAGCTTCATCTTCTGAAAAAAATATTTTTATGAATTCAATGTTCACATATTTATTAAGGCTGCCTTTGTGTTTTCAACCTATGTTCTATACTTGAGAATGTTCCCTGCATACTTGAAAAGAACGTGTGTTCTGTGTTGTGTGGATGAAAGCTTCTGCATGTATCTGCTGTGTTGACCTCATCTATGGCTTCCCTTCAAGGTCTCTACTTCCGTGTTGCTTTTTATCTTGATCTTTCTCTTGCTGTGAGTCCTGCTTTTTTAATCTATTTAGTCACTCTGGCTTTTTAATTAGTGAATTTAAACCATTTACGTTTAGGGTCATTAATGGTATAATGAGGTTTACCTGTAACAGTTCTGATTTTTGTTTGGAATTATTCTGTTTTTGTTGCTACTTTTCCTCTTTGTTTCTACTGATTGTTTTGTGTGGATGGTTTTCCACACTACTTACATACTGCATATCAGCTTTCTACTCTTTTATGTGCTATATTTTGTTTAGTGGTTACCATGTGCATTGTGCTTACACCATCTACTACTCTTTTTTTACTACTCTTTTTTTTACACCAACTACTACATCTTTTTTTAGCTTACACCATCTACTACTCTTTGTTTTGGGTTGGGTTTGATTTATAATATTTGATTGTGTTGCTCTTTCTCTCTCTCTCTCTCTCCCCCCCCCCCCTCTCTCTCTCTCACTATCTACCTATATATCTCTCTCTTTCTGTTGCTGCTTTTTGCTCCCCAAGTTCCAATCTCTGATTACCTCTTTAATTGGAATTCCTTTGCTTCTTCGTTTCATATGAGACTCCTTCTACTAATTCTCTCAAGGCAAGATTAGCAATGGCAAAATCCTTCAGCTTCTGAATGTTTGAGAGGATCTGCACTTTCCCCTCACATTTTATCATAATTTGGCTGGCAGTTTTTCTTCTTTGAATAGTTTAAATATATCATTCCACTTCTTTCTTGCCTCACAAGTTTGTGATGAAAAATCCCATGAAAACCTGATAGTCTTCTGTCAGTCTTTCAGTTCCTTCCTTTCCCTGGCAGCCTTGAATTTTTTCCCCGTATCTTTATTTTTAGATAGTTTTATTATAATGGGCATGGTATTGGTCACTTTGAGTTCAGTAACCTAAGTGTTCATTCATACTCCTGGATTTCTATGTTTTGAGTTCAGTTGTGGATGATTTTCTGTCATGATTTCTTTGGTTATGTTCTCTGTGTCTACTTCCTCAGGTGTTACTCTGTTTCTTAGATTAATTTTTCTAATGGAACCTGTAATTTCATAGAAGACTGCTTCTTTTTTCTCAAAACTTTTTCTTTTCAGATTTCTTTGAAATCACAAATTGCGGTGAGTGTATCTTCTAGCATGTTGATGTTTTCTCCTCAACACTATTTAGTCTGCTTTATATACCTTTTGCCTGAGCCTGAGCTGTGTCCTCCAAGCCTTGTAACTCTGTTCACAGTTCTTCTTTTGTGGTTTCTAACCATTTTTGTAGTTTTTCTTTTATGTTTTGTAGTTCCATAATAGAATGGCCTTTAAATTCTTGGTTTTGTTTTTGCGTGTTTATTTTGGATTCTTGGATGTTTTCAGAATAAGTTTTCTGAAATCCGTCTCTGGTATTTTTTCTAAACATATGTCTCCATCACAGCTGCCTTTTGAATCTGTCTAGATGTATGCTTTTAAGCTTGGGTTCAGTAGATAGCTGAAGCCATAGATGGTGCTGTGGCTGTGTTGCTGGGTGTTTGTGCTTGTATGTATATTGTTGAGGTCGAGAGGGAAGGGAGATTCTGTTGGCACAGATATGGAGCACAGTTTTGGTGCTGTGGCTGATAGTGTGGCGGGCTGTTGCCTTTTTTTTTTTTCTTAAGTAACTTCTGCTTGTGGCTAGGCTGATCCAACCTTTGAGGGAGAAGGTGCCACCCGGAAATAAGAGTGGTTACAGGTATGGCTCAGAAAGGTGTGAGCAGGGCTTTGGTTTTAAAACCTGGAGGCTGAGGGAGCTAAGGCTCTTTTCCGGGACTGCCACCAACATCTCTCACACCTACTCTCTCTCTTCTTGGATCACTATGTGACCACCAAAGTGTAAGCGTTTTCTCTCTCTCTCTCTCTCTCTCTCTCTCTCTCCCTAACATGTAAAGGTTTTCTAATAAAATTTGACATACCTGGAAATCATGCTTTTCCTTCAGTTCTTTGCTGAAGAGAGAAAGAGAGAGAACCAGACATCACTCTGGTACACGTGCCACAGGGGATTGAAGTCAGGACCTCAAGCTTTAGAGTCTGGTGCCTTAGCCACTGAGCCACCTCCTGGACCAAATAAGAAAAATGATTGATGAACCTTTAAAATAGGGGGGAAAGCAGTGTCGTTCTTCCCTTCCCCCCCTGCCCCCCAACATACTGTTTTCAGTTCCTGGCACATTTTTCTCCTGGTACACTTGGCAGGCTGAAGTCACAGATCAGACACCCCAGAAGGGACTCCTGTCCTGCTGGTAACTGCAGATCCTCAGTGAGTAGCTTTGGGAATGGCCTGGCTACCCTAGGGACCACATCCACCCTCAGAGCTGGTCTCTCTCCCCCTAGTCACTCCGGGACCATGTGTGGCTGCATCCGCCTGTGGCTGAATGAATTTCTTTGGGAGTCTCAGTTGCAGGTTGGGATCATTTCAAGTACTTTTTTCTTGTTGCTTTATCTAGTTGGTGGGAGAGAACTGTGATGTTGCTGCTCCTTTGTGGTCATGTCTCTGTGGAAATCCTTTTATTGTTATTTTTCTTCAATAACCAGATCTCAATAAGCAAATCAGAGGAGAAATGCGAGCATATAGAGGGAATAAGCATGAAGCACTTGCTTGGCATGTTACAAACGTGGTTGGTTATGCATTGTAACGTAATCCCTACATTGACTATTTGAAATAAAGAACAATATTTTTATGCAAGGGATGAATTACACTACTAATGACTACTGAAGAATAATGATCCTCTCCACCCCCCTTTTGTTTCTTGGTAATTGTCACCAGGGTTGCTGTTGAGGATGGACGCCAGCACTATGAATCTACAACTCCAGGCGGCCATTTGATTTCCTTCCTGCCTGCCTTCCTTCCTTTCTTTCTTCTTTCTTTCTTTCTTTCTTTCTTTCTTTCTTTATTTTAAAAAGGAGACATTGGGGAGTCAGGTGGTCACACAGCAGGTTAAGGGCACGTGGCACAAAGCACAAGGACTGACATAAGGATCCCAGTTCAAGTCCCCGGCTCCCCACCTGCAGGGGAGTCACTTTACAGGCAGTGAAGCGGGTCTGCAGGTGTCTGTCTTTCTCTCAGCCTATCAGTTGTTCCCCTCCTCTCTCCATGTCTCTCTGTCCTATTCAACAACAACAACATCAATAACAATAATAACTACAGCAATAAAACAACAAGGGCAACAAAAGGGAATAAATAAATAAATATTAAGAAAAAAAGTTAGACATTAACAAAACCATAGGATAAGAGGGGTACATCTCCACACAATTCCCCCCACCAGAACTCTGTATCACATTCCCTGACAACTTTCCTATTCTTTATCCCTCTGGGAGCATGGACCCAAGGTCATTGTGGGGTACAGAAGGTGGAAGGTCTGGTTTCTGTAATTGCTTCCCCGCTGAACATCGGCATTGACAGGTGGATCCATACCGCCAGCCTGCCTCTCTCTTTCCCTAGTGGGGAAGGACTCTGGGGAGGCCAAGCTCCAGGACACATTGGTGGGGTTGTCTGTCCAGGGAGTATAGTCACATCCTGCTAGCATCTGGAACCTGGTGGCTGAAAAGAGAGTTAACATACAAAGCCAAACAAATTGTTGACCAATCATGGATCTAAAGGCTGGAATCCAAGGACCTAAAGGCTGGATCCCAAGCACATTTTTTAGGAGAATAGAACAAATGCTACAAATGTTTATCTGGAACCAGAAAAGACCTAGAATTGACAAAACAATCTTGAAAAAAAAGAACAGAACTGGAGGCATCACATTCCCAGATCACAAATTGTATTATAGGGCCATTGTCATCAAAACTGCTTGTTAGTGGAACATGAATAGACACACTGACCAGTGGAATAGAATTGAGAGCCCAGAAGTGATCCCTCTCACCTATGGACATCTAATCTTTGACAAAGGGGCCCAGACTATTACATGGGGAAAGTAGAGTCTCTTCAACAAATGGTGTTGGAAACAATGGGTTGAAACATGCAGAAGAATGAAAGTGAACCACTGTATTTCACCAAATACAAAAGTAAATCCCAAGTGGATCAAGGACTTGGATGTTAGACCACAAACTATCAGATACTTAGAAGAAAATATTGGCAGAACTCTTTTCCGTATAAATTTTAAAGACATCTTCAATGAAATGAATGCATTTACAAAGAAGACTAAAACAAAAATAAACCACTGGACTATCTCAAATTTTAAAAAAAAGCTTCTTCACAGCAAAAGAAACACTACCCAAACCAAGAGACCCCTCACAGAATGGGAGAAGATCTTTACATGCCATACATCAGATAAGAGTTTAATAACCAACATATATAAAGAGCTTGCCAAACTCAACAACAAGACAACAAATAACCCCATCCAAAAATGGGGGAAGGACATGGACAGAATATTCACCACAAAAGAGATCCAAAAGGCTGAGAAACACATGAAAAAATGCTCCAAGTCTCTGATTGTCAGAGAAATGCAAATAAAGACAACAATGAGATACTACTTCACTCCTGTGAGAATGTCATACATCATAAAAGGTAACAGCAGCAAATGCTGGAGAGGGTGTGGGGTCGAAGGAACCCTCCTGCACTGCTGGTGGGAATGTAAATTGGTCCAACCTCTGTGGAGAACAGTCTGGAGAACTCTCAGAAGGCTAGAAATGGACCTACCCTATGATCCTGTAATTCCCCTCCTGGGGATATATCCTAAGGAACCCAACATATCCATCCAAAAAGATCTGTGTACACATATGTTCTTGGCAGCACAATCTGTAATAGCCAAAACCTGGAAACAACCCAGGTGTTCAACAACAGATGAGTGGCTGAGCAAGTTGTGGTCTAGATACACAATGGCGTACTACTGAGCTGTAAAAAGTGATGACTTCACCCTTTTCAGCTGATCTTGGATGGACCTTGAAAAATTCATGTTAAGTGAAATAAGTCAGAAACAGAAGGATGAATATGGGATGATCTCACTCTCAGGCCGAAGTTGAAAACAAGATCAAGAAAGAAAACACAAGTAGAACCTGAACTGGAATTGGCGTATTGCACCAAAGTAAAAGACTCTGGGGTGGGTGGGTGGGGAGAATACAGGTCCAAGAAGGATTCAGAGGACCTAGTGGGGGTTGTATTGTTATATGGGAAACTGGGGAATGTTATGCATGTACAAACTATTGTACTTACTGTTGAATGTAAAACATTAATTCCCCAATAAAAAATAAAAATAAATAAAATAAAGGCTAGAATAGTGCAAATGAAGAGTTGGGGGGTCCTCCTTTTTGTAGATAGCTAGTAGACATATTTTACTTATATTCCAAAGGGCCTGTAGCTATACTCGTTTTTTTTTTCTCTGAGCCTGAAATCTCATATATATATATATATATATATATATATATATATATATATATATATATATCTGATAGGTGCATCCAAGTTATTGCTGGGGAGGTGATGTCATTGCTGGAAAAGGGACAGAAAGCTGCATCAGGGAAGAGAGTAGCTCCCTAATACGGAGGAGGGGTATAAATATTGTTGACTGTAAACCCCATCAATTCTTTGTGCTCTGGGGCCCATATTCAGCTTAGAAGCCTGTGTAACCTCTGCATCCCTATGATCTGAGCTCACATGAAAAGAAGCAAGGATAAAGAAAGGATTCTTCCTCTGTTTTTTTTTTAATTTCTGTTTTATTTGATAAGACAGAGAGAAATTGAGTGTGGGAGGGAGACACACACACAGAGTAGAACCTGCAGCCCTCCTTCACCACTCGTGAGGCTCCCCCTGCAGGTGGCGAGCTGCGTTTCTTGCACATGGTAACGTGTGTACTTAACCCACTGCACCACCACCTGAGACTGCCCTTTTGCACAGGGAGAGAACGGTTCATCTGCAACATTCTTTTTACTCACTGTCAATTTGAGAATCAAATCATAAAATATTTTAAAAGCCTATGAAATAGCAGAAGGAGATGAAAAATTTAAGGAACATAGTAAGATAAGAATATTCCTTCTCCTCACTGCTATAAATATTGCATCTCCTTGAGGCTGTACATAAAGAACTCTGTTTCAACTCTAGTTATATTTGATGGCAACCAATTCAGCGTCTAATTAGATATATGACCTTGGGAAAATAATTCACATTCTCTGACACACTGTTCTTTCATATGTAAATTCCTAGGATTGAAATGTATGTTTCTTAAGGTCCAATCATCTTTAACATTCTGATGGAAGTAGCTGTTTTCTTTACTTACAGCATAGAAAGAAAGACATGTTGTAGAGCTGGACAGGTGAGAAAATGGCTAGTTCATTTGAAATGTGTAAAACTTTATTTTTGATGATTTGAAACCATCTTTAACATGCTACTTTTTTTCAAACATTTTTTATTTATTTATTATGGGATAAAGACAGAAAGAAATTGAGAGGATATAGGGAGAGAGGGAGAGACACAGAGAGATACCTTCAACCCTGCTTCACCACTTGTGAAGTTTTCTCCCAGCAGGTGGGGACCAGGGGCTTGAATCCAGGCCCTTGGACACTTAGTGTGAGCACTTAGCCAGGTGTGCCACTACCTGGCCCCCATGTCAGGTTTTTAATGCTTAAAATTCTAGTGAATGTTTATTCCTTCTTATTAACCAACCTTTCTAAATGCCAAATGAAACATGATTTTCTATTTGTTGATTTTATTGTTGTTTTTGCTATTCTCTATGATCAGCATAACAGAATCCAGACTGAGCAGTAACGTGCCAATATAGGACACATGTTGCCATGTGCAATAGCTTAGACTCAAGGCCCCAGTCCCCACCTGTAGTGGTGAAGTTTTCACAAGCAGTGGGCAGTGCCCCTTTCTCTTTCCTCTCTCTAATTAACTTTATTAGAATAAAAATAATAGTGGCTTGGAATGGTGGAGTCATTCTACAGGCAAAGAGCCCTACTGATAACCCTAGTGTCAAGAGAGAAGAGAGAGGGAGACAGAGAGATAGAGAGAGAGAAAGAGAGACTTACAAAGCCTGAAAAAGTATAAAAGTACAACTTGATTTGTTCATCTTTGCTTTGTTAATTCTGAGCCTTGGTGCCTCCACTATGACTGTACTGCTCCCAGTGGCCTCTTATTTTTTTTCCTTTTTGCTTTGATAAAGAATAAAAGGCACAGAGACAGAGGAATAGGAAGAGAGAAGGGGGGAGAGAGGAAGATAGAGAGAGAGAATGGAGAGGCTCCTGCAACAGTGCTCCACCACTTATACCTACCAGGTAGCTATGCAGTCTGCTCTGGGCTCCCTGCCTCCCTGGCCACAGGGACAAGTGTCACAGCAGTTTAGCTCTCCAGGGAGTCCTGGGGTAACTCTGCGTGCTGGGAGTGACGTGCATGGAGAGAATCTCAGACTAATTCAACTCTGGGGGTGGCCTCCAAAAGGTGGGCAACCCATTTATTTAAAGGAAAGGCAGACAGATATTCCCGTGACTCAGGGGAAGGTTGAGGTTACCATTAAGCCAAACACAGAGCAAAGCAGTACACAGTCACATTTTGACCAGCAAGCTGTTTGGTCACAAGCTTTACAATGTACATTTTTCCAGAGGTAGATTGCAGGCACTATAGGGCAGCAGGGGTGAAAGGGAGGCAGCTGAGCAAGCAGGATGGTTGCTAGTGGTTGTAAGGTTAACCACACACAGTAATCGATGGCTTTTAATTAAAGAAGGAAGTGGGGGAGGTGTTATGTGTATAAAGGTCCCCATGTCTGGGGGTCCAGCCATCACAAATTCCAGAGAATGGGGGAACCTGCAATTGTCTCAACCCAAAGGGAGACTTGGGGGTCAACCCACTAGGACATCATGGAAAAAAATGGCCTGGACTTTGCGCAACAGTGGGCCCATTCTCCAACTTAGGTATAGGCCTTGAACCTTGGTGTTCCATACATGGACAATAATATGTCTCCCTTCCACGGCGTGCCACCATCCAGCCCCTAAAGGACAATTTAATCTAAGTAAATTTCTACAGTTATATATCCATCTATCAACAAATCATTTTATTCATAAATTTACTTTATGCTATTCTATATACATAACTTATCACAATCTTATTAGTAGACTTTAGTTTCCTTCCGATCTAATACTTTAAAGAGTTACTGAGTTATTTATTTGAGAGAATGAGAACTAGGTTTTCACTCTGGAAAATGTAGATGCTAGGAGTCTAGCTCAGGAGTTCATGCTGATAAGTCAGTCATGATAGTCACCTTGGGGACAACCCCTGTACTATTGGTGATTCACTCCTATAGCTATGGTTAAGAGAAGCTACACTTTAAATCAAATAAAAAATTAATTAGGCATTACTGGTTAGACAACAGTCACTGTAGTTAAATTATATTCACTAAATAATGTTTAAAATATACAAGTAAATAATATATATGTAGAGAGAGAGTTTGCACATTCACTGACAAAAGATAATCAGATGTCAGTATTGATGAATATACTCAGAAGCAAACTGAAGATACATTTGGAAATACATTGTAGGGAATTGTGAGGATATGGTAGAGCTTGGCAAGACCCTCCATCAAAAGATGGGTGCCTGAGGGGCACAACCAATCCTATCAGTCTCTCTCTACTAAGAGGTTGAGCAAGGAAGGACACGGCCTCCAGGATCTGCCCTGCCTATCAGCTTCTCTGCCTCACAATAGCCCATGCCCTTATTATCTACATAATCATTGTTTTGTCTGAAAGTCTCCTCTCTACTTCCCCATCCATTCCATTCATTTGATCATATCTGATCTCTCTGCCTTCAGGACCCCTCTCTGGCTGCTGGTTACTGATAACCTTTCTTCCTTGTTCCTTTAACTGATTAAACCTCTTGATCAACAATTACTGGAAAAGTCCTGACCCTCCCCAGACCTTTTGCCTCCCTACCACATATGGTATACACATGTCACTTCCTCCTGCAACCCCTTATAAGCCCTGCTTTGCTGTTCAATAAACGGATTGTCCATGAAACATTCCCCTGGTGATCTCTTATTACATCTCTAGCTACAAACACAGAGAAAGACCCAGTTGGCTCACTCCTACTGCCCCAGAACATTCTTCTGCACCGCCACATTTGGTGTGCAACAGAGTGGGTAAGCCAGGAGTTTGTGCCCGGGAAGAGGCCTCTCCAGGAGAAGTCCAACAATACTTTCTTGGACTGTGAATGTGGTTTAGTCAGTCAGTTATCTGTCAGCAGGACGCAACTGTCCCCACAACTGCAAGTCCTGCTGCCAGTACCCCTTCCTGAGAACAGACTCTACAGCTCCCCACTTGCCTTCACCTTGACTATTGGACTCCACGGCTCAGGGCTTTCTCCCAGATTCCTCAATCACCCCTTTCTGTTGAAGCTTCTGGTCATCTGCCCTCCCATGCTCAGTCAGTAAAGCCTTGTGACTGTCACTCAAAACCACAAATCAAATAATAATCTGGATATACTGGTTCAGGACTTCAGGTTAAAAGTTATGGCAAGTATCCAAGGAATCTAACTTCTTTAATGTACAAATGATTCAAAAAATACTTTTAAACAAAAACACTTTCTCTGTGCCCCAGATTTATATATTTCAAAGAAAGAAATAAAGATTCTTCACACACTAGTGAGTTCTGAAAAAAAAAAGGTCATAATTTAAAATATATACATGTGGGGGTCGGGTGGTAGCAAAGCGGGTGAAGCGCATGTGGTACAAAGAACAAGGACCTGCAGAAGGATCCCGGTTCAAGCCCCCGTATCCCCACCTTCAGGGGCATCACTTCTCAGGTGGTGAAGCAGGTCTGCAGGTGTCTCTTTTTCTCTCCCCCTCTCTGTCTTCCCCTTCTCTTTCCATTTCTCTCTGTCCTATCCACCAATGAATGACATGAAAAACAATAATAATAACTACAATAAGGCTACAACAAGGGCAACAAAAGGGGAAAAAATGGTCTCCAGGAGCAGTGGATTCATGGTGCAGGCATTGAGGCCCAGCAATAACCCTGGAGGAAAAAAAACAAACAACAGCAACAACAACAAAATATGTAATATATGCACAGACATTTGTGTGAATAAATGATTAAATCATTGGAAAAACAATGAACTATTATGTATAACTAATAGAAAGATATAAAGAGAGAGGAAAGATAGAGAGCAGATACATAGAGGTAGACTAGATATACAGATATTGGCTGAGCACTTTCTCTATGCCCTGGTTTTGAACTCTATTTTCAATAGCTACATTCATCATAATTTCCTCAGATTTCTCAGTTTGCCATATGATCTAATATTCCAGTCACTCTGTGTCATTGCTATGCTATGTTAATGATTTATATTATCTTTGGGATTTCAAAATAGTGCCTTTGCGATCTGCACATTCTGTATCTTCCTACTTAATCTTCTTTTTTAATTTTTACTATCTATGATAATTTATTTTATACTATCTTGTTACATACTATCATATCAGATCTCCATAAATTTAGGTTTAATGTAAATTTAATGTATAATGCAGTGCCTAGAGGACTCTATAACCACTAAGCTACCTAAAAATTCCTCAAACATGGACAGGGATAAAGAATAACAGCTCCTGAGAGGCAAAAGTCCTGGGTTGATTCTTAACCCCTGATATAGGAAAGGGAGACATTATCTCACTGAAGTTCAGTGGCTGTGCAATATTGAGGTGGAATGTAGAACGCATCGACTCAGTTGTCTTTATTCATATCCAAAAGCTCTTCACTCAAGTGTACATTGCTTGTTCTGCTTCCGGCTTGAATCCTTTTGAAATCTGGAATTCTTGATTTATTATAAGGTGTGCTGGTAGAAAGACTCCAGTCCTAACCTTGCCCTCAATGTGTATCAACAATGGTAAGGAATGTTCCATTCTCCAAAAGGAGTTTGAACAACATACTCTACCTACTACCCAAGGAAGATGGGTCCTGAAATAAGTGCAGCCTGGAATGTTCCTAGCCATGACCACAGAATGTGAGCTCAGACCTACAGGGAAGCAGAGGTTACACAGGCTCCTGTGCTGAATATGGGCCACAGACCAAATTGATGAGGTTTACGGTTAACAATATTTATATACTTTCCCCATATTGGGAGCTACTCTCTTCCATGATACAGCTTTCTAGTCCTATTTCCAACTATAACACCATCTCCCCAGACAAAACCCTGTGTCCACCTGCATATTGGATGTCAGGCTCAGGCAGAAACCAGTAAAGCCATCGTTCCCTTGGAATAGACCTAAAATAGACCTACTAGCTTTTTCCAAAATGAAGTCCTCAACTCTTCATTCACAATATTCTTGGCTTTAGGTTCATGATTAAGCAACAATTTGTTCTACTCTATATCTTAACTCTTTTTCAGCCAGCAGGTTCCGGATGACACCATGATGCCAACCAGACTTGCCTGGGCAGACAACCCCACCAATGTGTCCTGAACCCCCACCTCCCCAGAGCCCTGCCCCACTAGGGAAAGAAAGAGACAGGCTGGGAGTATGGAGCAACCTGCCAATGCCTGTGTTCAGTGTCCACTTCCGTTTATCTTGTCCATCTCCAAAACTCTCTCTTTTTACAGTGTCTGACTGGAAGACGCTTTGAAGAGGGTTAAACCGGGAATGGCTGCTGGCTATGATAACATCACCCCAGAACTCATTCTTAACTTGGGCCCCGTGGCAAAGAAGTGGCTCGCTTCATTCCTGTCCCACATCTTGGAATCTGAGTCTATGCCCAAAGTTTGGCGTCGTGCGAAGATTATAGCGGTTTTGAAACCAAAGAAAGACCCAACACTGGCCGCCAGCTATAAACCAATTTCTCTCCTCTCCTTGTGTTACAAACTCCTTGAGAGGCTGCTTCTATCACGTATTTCTCCTCTTACAGAGAAATTCCTATCACCCGCCCAAGCTGGTTTCTGCCCAGGAAGATCTACCTGCGAACAAGTCCTGGCCCTCTCAACTTACATTGAAAATGGATTCCAGAAGAATTTAAAGACGGGTGCTGTCTTTGTTGATCTCACAGCAGCCTATGACACAGTCTGGCACCGTGGCCTCCTAGTCAAGATCTCAAGATGCCTGCCTCCATGGGTGGCCAACACTATATCGTTTCTTCTCCAAAACAGACGATTCTGGGTGCATCTGGGTGACAAGTCTAGCAGATGGAGACTTGTCTCAAGTGGCCTCCCCGAGGGCTCTGTTCTGGCTCCTACGCTATTTAATATTTACATCAATGACCTTCCAGAAACTTCTTCAAGGAAGTTCATCTATGCCGATGACATCTGCTGTGCAAATCAGGCATCCAAGTTTGACATCCTCGAGGAAACACTCACGAAAGACATGTCTCTGATATCTGATTACTGTAAAAAATGGCAACTAATCCCTAGCACTGCAAAAATGGTATCATCTGTTCCATCTACACCATGCCTCGGCCTCGCGTGAGTTTAATGTACAGGAACAAACACCTCATCACAGACCCCTGCAAGCGTCAAACCGGCTTTGACCTAGCACGTTATGATTGGGCCCTCCTCAATCGCTATCGAACAGGCCATGGCCGGTGCGCCGCTATGTTCCATCACTGGGGAGCCAGAGACGACCCGAACTGCCCCTGCGGCTCCAGACAGACTATGACCCACATAGTCATCGACTGCCACCTCTCCAGATTCAAAGGAGGTCTCGAAACTTTACAGCAGGCTCAACCTGACGCTGTTGACTGGCTACGGAAGAAGGGCAAACGCTAGAAGAAGAAGTGAAGAGGCAATTACAGAAGCCAGACCTTCCATCTTCTGCATCCCACAATGACCCTGGGTCCATACTCCCAGAGGGACAAAGAATAGGAAAGTTATCAAGGGAGGGGATGGGATATGGAGCTCTGGTGGTGCGAACTATGTGGAGTTGTACCCCTCTTATCTTGTGGTCTTCCCAATATTTCATATATATATGACTTCTGTCATAAAGTGATGCTTCTCTGGCCACTTGATGTGTGTCCACAGAAGATACCTCCAGGGTCTCAGTCAGACAAACAACTTGTGTCTTTCTGATTAATTCTTTGGGGTCTTGTGACATCTGCCCCAATAACATGACGCTATGTTTCAGATTACATTATTATAGTAGAGGGTTGGGGTTGTAATATTATTGTTTGATTAATTTGAAATCTATTCCTAATGGGAAAAGAGTTTTACATCTTTATTGATGAGCTAACTAAGTGGAGAACACTTTACAAGATTAAAATATGCTTCTGAAATGAAGACATATCTCTAGAAAGCAATTTTACATCCTTTGGTCCCAGGACTGTTACTCCTTTTTTATGATATCTAATTTCCCGTATTCATACACTGTATGGACTGTGAAAAATTTGTGTTCGTATATTCAGACATTGAGTAGGTGGTGTCTTCTTTATTGCCGATTTCCCCATTCTCAACTCCATACAGACTAAAACTTTCCTAACACAGAAAGCGAAGGCTCGAAGTTTTCTTTTTTTTTAAAATATTTATTTTATTTTTTTATTCCCTTTTGTTGCCCTTGTTGTTCTATTGTTGTAGTTATTATTGTTGTTATCGTTGTTGGATAGGACAGAGAGAAATGGAGAGAGGAGGGGAAGACTGAGAGGAGGAGAGAAAGACAGACACCTGCAGACCTGCTTCACCACCTGTGAAGCGACTCCCCTGCAGGTGGGGAGCCGGGGTTCGAACCGGGATCCCTATGCCGGTCCTTGTGCTTCGCGTCACCTGCGCTTAACCCGCTGCGCTACAGCCCGACTCCCAGGCTCGAAGTTTTCATCTTACCTGTATAACTGTGAATTCCACCGGACTTTGTGAAGACATAATTACCATCTCTAGCTCCTATCTGTTTTAGTGGAAAATAATATTGTTCTGAGATCGCCAAGCACTAGTTTACATGGTGAGTAAATCAGTTCAGACTGTGAGTTCCTTCTGTTAAAATATAAGAGGTTTTACTTCAAGACATCAAGTCAACTTGCCATAGTTTCTTTTTTTTTAAATATTTATTTTATTTATTTATTCCCTCTTGTTGCCCTTTGTTGTTTTATTGTTGTAGTTATTATTGCTGTTGTCGTTGTTGGATAGGACAGAGAGAAATGGAGAGAGGAGGGGAAGACAGAGAGGGGGAGAGAAAGATAGACACCTGCAGACCTGCTTCATCGCCTGTGAAGCGACTCCCCTGCAGGTGGGGAGCCCGGGGACTCGAACCGGGATCCTTACACCGGTCCTTGCGCTTCACATGGGTTCTACCAACATCCATGAAACTATGGCAAGTTGGGAGTCGAGCTGTAGCGCAGCGGGTTAAGCGCAGGTGGCGCAAAGCACAAGGACCAGCATAAGGATCCCGGTTCGAACCCCGGCTCCCCACCTGCAGGGGAGTCGCTTCACAGGCGGTGAAGCAGGTCTGCAGGTGTCTGTCTTTCTCTCCTCTCTCCATTTCTCTCTGTCCTAACAACGATGACATTGATAACAACAATGATAACTACAACAATAAAACAGATAGGAGCTAGAGATGGTAATTATGTCTTCACAAAGTCCGGTGGAATTCACAGTTATACAGGTAGAACCCATGATACTCTTGGGGTAAGACAGGAGAATACTCCATTGTTACAACAGCAGCAATAACATGAGTATTAATTTCATTTACCATATTGGAGGCTTAATAGATCACAGTACAGTTGTTGACACCTGGGCATAAAATTGCATCTCCCCTTGCTAGATGTCTGTACAGAGTATTATTTTCTAGTACTGCTTCACCAAACTTCAGTTCTCATAGGAAAAAAATGTTAACTATTCCTTTAAAGCTTGAACATTATATATATATATATATATATATATATAGAGAGAGAGAGAGAGAGAGACAGAGAGACAGAGAGACAGAGAGAGAGACAGAGGGGGAACATAAGCTCAAGGTCTTGAATCTTTTGATTCAAGGAATGAATAGGGGGGCAGAAAGCCTGTTTTTTCAAAAGTCACATCTGTAGTCTATACCCCAATTTGTACTCTGAGTTTTGTTATGAGATGGTTTGCCATACACATGGCATACATAGACCATACATAGAACATACATAGACCATACACAGAACATACATAGAACATACACAGACCATACATAGAACATAATTGTAATATCTCCCTCACAAGAGATGCATTCATATGAGAACAAGAAATAATAATTTATATATATATTTATAATAAAAATTGTTTCTGCACTGTAGAAATTAAACCTTAATTTTATAGTTCTTCTTTTCTTCCTCTTCCTTATTTTTCTTCTTCTTTTTCTTTTCTTTTCTTCTCCCTCCTCCTCTTCTTTTCTTCTCCTCCACTATCTCCACCTCCTCCTCCTTGTTCTCCTTCTTCTTCCTCTCCTTTTCTTTTCTTTTCTTTTCTTTTCTTTTTTTTTTTTTACTACCAGTGCCACACTGCCCAGGCCTGGCTTGTATGACATTGTCATTGCTGGAGATTGAACGTGGGCCATCTGGATCCTCAGTCATGAGAGTGTCTCATAAATAGCCCTTGTGGTGCTATTGTTCCATAATGCTTTGCCTAAATTTTCACCAGATTTCTAGATAGTTTAAGCAGAGAAAGAGAAAGAGAGAGACAGACAGAGATAAAGAGAGAGAGAGAGAGAGAGAGATTTCACTTATTTCTATAAATTGTGCAGAATACTAATTTTTTTTTTGCCACTGAAGTTATCACTGGGCTTTGGTGCTCATGCTACAAATCTTCCTTTCCTGGATGTCATATTTTTTTTCTTTTGTGTATTTGATAAGATAGAAGTTGAGAGGGTAGGGGGAGATTGAGAGAGACAGAGATTCCTGGGACACTGCTCCATCAAGTAAATTTCACCCTCTGTAGCTGAGGACTAGGGGTTTGAACCTGAGTCCTTGCAAATGATGTCTGTGCTCAGTCTGCTGCATGACCATAAGGCCTTTAAATATCTGATGTTCAAAATTGTTTTCTGGACAACCCTAAATTTATTCTAGTCTCTTCTACTGGTTATTGGTGAAGACAAGAATACAGACAGATTTGTAAGGTTTTTGTTTTGTTTTGTTTGCTTTAGGGGCTTAATAATGACTGGCAGGGTTGCAAATAAGAGGAGTTCAAATCCGCACAATTCCACCACCAGCACTGGGTATCCTAACCCTTCCATTGGAAGGTCCCATATGTGTTACCCCTCCAGGACTATGGGCCAAGTTGCAGACGCTATCATTAAGATAACCTGACTTCCCTGGGCAGACAACCTCATCCATGTGTCCTGTAACCTCACTTCCTTAGAGCCCTGCCCCACTAGGGAAAGGCAGAGACAGGCTGGGAGTGTGGATCCACCTGTCAATGTCCATGTCCAGCAGAGAAGCAGTTATAGAAGCCAGAACTCCCACCTTCTCTCTTTTTAATGAACACCCCATATCTGTCATTTTAATGATCATTTTGTAAGTATGTTGTCTTTTATCCTTATAGTATATTTTAAAGATGGTTCACTTTCCCTTTAGGATTTATTTCACTTGTTATGTATGAAATACAGAGCTTCTCATGAGGCAGGAAAATAGAGAGAAAGACAGAGTGTCAGAGCACCGCTCAGTGATATGAGGTGCCAGGGGTCAAACTGGGAACTCAGCTATGAATGTCCTCTGCTCTACAACTAAGCATGCATGATTATTCCTTCTGTGTATATCATTTCCTTTCACTCCAGAAGTATTCAGTGTCCTAGCCCCACCAATATATTGCTTATCACTTAAACGTTAAATTTGTTCCTGTATTGAGAGGGGAGGAGGGAGAGAGAAGGAGAGAGAGAGACATCTGCAGATGGTCTCACCACTAGTGTCATATATATATATATATATATATATATATATATATATATATATATATAACACATTATATATATGTGGAAAACTGGGAAATGTCATGCATACCCAAACTATTGTTGTATTTTACTGTCAACTATAAACCACTAATCCCTCAAAAAATAAACTCTCCCTCCTTTTCTCTCTCTCTCTCTCTCTCTCTCTCTCACACATACACACACACACACACACAAACAAACAAAATACTAATCATAGTCATATTTAGAAACTGTGGTTAGGTCTGGAATGAGTCTGTTTTAGACACCATAGGAACTTAAATTTAAGCCCCTAAATATCCCCGTTGCATCTTCATGGATAGCTTTGGGTTTTGAAGTCTGGGTCACTGTCACCGAAAGTGCTGTGACTTTATGCTAGAGTAAAGACCATAACTAAATCTATCATTTTAATCTTAAATTTCAGTGTATTGATAAATAATGAATAGAATACAAACTAACCCTAGACACAATGATGGTGATCATGAGATCAATCCTACCTTCTACTGTGACTGACTTCAACAAAATCATGTGCCCTTCTTTACACTATATATGAGAATATCAGATGTAGTTGCAAATCGAAGCCATTTATAAAAACACGAAATATAAGAAGCCTAAAGCCGGGAGCTGGGCAGTGGTGCAGCAGGTTAAGCTCAAGTGGAGCGAAGGCAAGGACCAGTGTAAGGATCCCAGTTCAAGCCCCCAGCTCCCCACCTGCAGGGGAGTCGCGCTCCACAGGCGGTGAAGCAGGTCTGCAGGTGTCCATCTTTCTCTCCCCCTCTCTGTCTTCCCCTCCTCTCTCCATTTCTCTCTGTCCTATCCGACAATAACAACATCAACAACAACAACAATAATAATAATTACAACTGTTGGAGAATAGGCCCACTGTCCCAGAAAGTCCAAGACATTGTTTCCATGAGATCCGAGTGGGTTGACCCGCAACTCTCCCTTAAGGTCACGAGAAGGGCTTATTCCTCTGGTGTCTGGAATTTATGATGGCTGGATGCTTTCTACATGGGAGCTTTCTGCACATGCCATTCCCCCCCCCCCCCACTCTCCTTCTTTAATTAAAAGCCATAGATTACTGTGCTAACTTTAAAACTCCAGCCAACGTTGCTCAGTATTTCCCCTCTCTTACTACTCGAAAGTGCCTGCAATTTACGTCCGGAAAAAAAAAATGTACATTATAAAGCTTATGATCAAACAGTCTGTTGGTAATGGATTATCTTGCTCTGTGCTTGGGTTAATGGATACTCCAAACCTTCCCCCCCGAGTTCTGGCCTATATATACCTACTTTTTCTTTCAATAAATGAACTGCCCTCTGAGGCTTTTCCCAGGGCTGAGTGTTTGTCTCCCTGTGCACGACGCTGAGCTGCCCCGGGACCCATGGGGGCCACTTCTGACCTCTGTCTCTCAAGGGCCAGGGAGACAGACAGACCCAAAGAGCAAGCTGGCATACAACAACAATAAAAACCACAAGTGCAACAAAGAGGGAATAAATAGACAAATATTAAAAGAAAAAGAAACCTGAAGCTATCCATGATGATGAAATGGGGACACACAGAGACTTAAATTTAAATTTAAGTTCCTAAGGCATCTAAAACCATTCATTCCAGACCTGATCATCGTTTCTAAATATGACTATGACTAGTATTTAGTTTTTAAAAAAACATGTATGTATATATATTTTATATACATATATTTCATACACATTTATGCATCTATAACATATGAATGTATATTTCTAGTATTAGGACAAAAGATAATTTACACTTTTTTAAATGTTCTAATATCACCCATAGTATAAAGGTTTATATAAACAACGACATCTTAAAATGTTTTTGACGGTAACTTTGCTTTCTATTTATCCTAAAGTTGTGATTCCAACACCCCCTCCAGGTCCTCCTCCATCATGTTCCAGGACCTGAACACTCCCCGCACCCCAGTGTCTTTTACTTTGGTGCAATACACCCACTCCAAGTTCTCCTGAGTGTTTTCTCTCCTGATCTTGTTTTTTGACTTCTGTCTCTGAATTCCTATGAAAAATGAATGAGAGGGACCAGGTGGTATTGCTGTGGGTTAAACACATATGTCACGAAGCACAAGGATAGGCTAAGGATCCTGGTTCAAGCCCCCGACTCCCATCTGCAAGGGGGTTGCTTCACAAGCAGAGAAGCAGGTCTGCAGGTGTCTATCCTTCTTTCCCCCTCTCTGTCTTCTCCATCTCTCTCTATTTCTTTCTGTCCAGCCCAATAACAACAGCAACAATGGCAACAATAACAATACTAAAAACAACAAGGGCAACAAAATGGGAAAAATGGCCTCCAGGAACAGTGGATTCCTAGTGCAGGCAGTGAGCCCCAGCAATAACCCTGGAGGCAAAAAAAAAAAAAAAAGAATAAAGAGTTTCTTTATATTTTTATTTATGAGTGAAAGAGAGCAAGTCATTGCTCCACTATCTACACAGTTCTGTTCATTTTTCTTTCTTGTTCTTATTTAGTGTCAAGTGATTGAACTAAGGGCTTCACACCTGCAAGGAAAGCACTCTGCCTCTGAGCCATTGCCCCAGGGCCTCAGGCTAGATTATAATCACTGACTAGCAAAGCAAGAATGCTCCTTGAAAAGTTCACCCTCTATTTCTCTCCTCTCCTCTCCTCTCCTCTCCTCTCCTCTCCTCTCCTCTCCTCTCCTCTCCTCTCCTCTCCTCTCCTTTCCTCTCCTTAGTCAACTAGGAATATCAAAGGAGACCACCTGGGACCTCAACAAGACAGGACTAGAATGGCTTAAGGAACCCACCAAGTCACCAGAGCATCCAGAGACCCCAACTCTGCCCAGACCTCCAGCTCTATCCAGTTGAGAAACTTCTCTAAAGAACAAGGAATATCAAAGATCACCTGAGACTGCAACAAGACGAGACTGGGATTACTTTGGGAACCCACCAAGTCACCAGTGAGTGGAAACACGTGTGGATTCTGGTCAGAGAGGAGCCTAAGGAGAGATTCCTGGGCTTGAGCCTAACATATAATTTCATTTTATTTGCCATCAATTTCCATGTATTTTTGCTTATTAAAATGCATGTGTAGCTCTGAGGCGGGGCACGAGCTTCATGAGATATGGACATCTGATTATTCAGAAATATTGGGGGAGGAGGGGGTCAGCCTCTTAACACAAACATAAGCTACATGTAAGCTTGAGGACGGACAGAAGGCTGTGCCCAATGGTGACTGTTAGCCATCTGGCTTTTCTGCCAGTAACAGTAAAACTTGACACAGGAAACACTAGGAATATCATTGTTTTGTTTCTAAAAACCAAAGAAAAGGAAACAATAGGTAAGTTCTGACAAGTCTATAATTAACATAGGTGTGAATTTAAACTTGGATAAAGCCAGGATATATGTATATATGTAGTTTTCTAGTGATTTAATAATGGTTCTGTATTCCATCCCCTCCATTGGAAGCTTCCCTATTCATTATCCCTCTGGGAGCATGGACCCAGTGTCATTATGGGGAGCAGAAGGTGGGAGGTCTGGCTTCTGTCATTGCTTCCCGGCTGGACATGGGTGTTGGCAGGTGGATCCACACCCCCATCCTATTTCTGTCTTTCCCTAGTGGGGCAGGGCTCTGGGGAGGGGAGGTTCCAGGACACATGGGTGAGGGCGTCTGCTCAGGGAAGTCAGGATGGAATCATAGTAGCAACTTGGTGGCTGAAGGGCAGTAAGATATAAAGCAGAACAAATTGTTTAATAACCAGGAACCATCAAACAAGTAAAATTCAGTAGAATTTAAGGTTAGTTTATATCACACTTGAAGCTTAGGTCTATCCCCTCCCCAGCTCAAAGGCAGATCTTATAAGCCCCAAACTGGTTAAGTTACAACAAATGACACTCAACACTTTAACAACCGGGAAAAAGTTTAAGCTTATCAAATAAAGCGAGGACTACAGAAGCTGGAGAAAGACAAGGTGTCAGCACACATTAATGATGGCCTTTTTGCTCATGACCAGGCCACACCAACATCGGGGCCCTACTCAGGGAATCCTGGGATTCCCATTTAGACATGATGGGCCTAGACCTCTAACAGACCTCCACCATCACTGATCACTTCCATCAGGGACATTGCCAGGAACTATTTTTACCTATATCATGATCATTGGCTGTATAAGTACAAGTACTTTATATTAGTAATTCAAAAATATTTGTAGAATAGATTCAAAAGTGATGAGACATAATGACAGCAAGAACGTACTGCCAGCTTCTGGTAGAACCAGAAATGAACAGTGAGTGCATAGGCCCTCTGCATCTTTCTGGTTCCCCCACCTAATGAATTAATATTTACCGCAGGTTATAGCTCTCAACTTTTTAAAATTTTTTGTTTGTTATTGGATAGAGACAGAGATAAATTGAGACAGAAGGGGGAGATAGAGAGGAATAGAGACAGAGAGACACCTGCAGACCTGCTTCACTGCCTGTGAAGCGACTCCCCTGCAGGTGGGGAGCCAGGGCTCAAACCGGGATCCTTATGCAGGTCCTTGTGCTTTGCGCCACGTGCGCTTAACCCGCTGCGCTACAGCCCAATTCTCTACTCAACTGTTAAATCCTATTCTCAATCCTGATGTCATTACATTATAGTGTTGTAGCTACATTAACTGCATGGTTCCTGGTATTACTTGGAGAAACAGAAATGACTGCATAGTCGTAAAAACACCCTGAATAGTGTCTTCCTAGGGAATTTAAAGATTTGGATACAGCTGATTATCTCATCAGCAAGAAGTTCAACTTCGGTACAAGAACAATGCAAAGATATTGTGATAACACAAGCAAAAAGGTTAGTGCTAACACTGTGAAAGTTGACAGCAGGTGTAGTGGTGACTGAGTCAGCATGGAGCTGTGGGGCCACTCTGTGGCTTTACCTACCTGGTACAGAGCAGGCTTTCTGAGAGCACGGGCTTCTTCCGCTAGGTAGGCTATGGGACCAAGGTGTGTGTGTGTGTGTGTGTGTGTGTGTGTGTGTGTGTGTGTGTGTGTGTGTGTGTACGTAAAATAAAATCGCAGATCACAACACTGTAGTGCAGGGATAGATATAACATCTAATTGTGCCCTGGTACTTTTATGATATAAAATGTTTGATACTTGCAACATAAAAAAATCTAGTATTTCTTAATCCAACTGCCTATAGATCTTACAGATTTTTCTCTATTTTTAAAAATTATGCCTCCAAACAATGTGATTTGTTTGCCCAAGAGATAATTGAGCTAATTCTAATATATAGGAGTGGGGATAATTTTAGAGAACTCTAGGCTTCTTTGAACATCCATAAGTAAGATTGAAGGTTGGTGAATAGCTCATTTGAATTGCTGGCTGTTTGGCCTTGAGTGCTACCCAACCCAGGCCCTGGTTAGAGGATGCATAGTGCTCTGATATTTTTTTCTCTCTCTCTCTTATCTAAGGAAAAACAGTAATAACAACAAAAGAAAATCAGTAAAATAGATTCAATGTAGTCAATTTAATTCACGTCTTAGTTTTTATTTAGGGGCATTTCTATCATTCTTCTGTCTCTCTAAAAACATTCACTGAATAAATATAAATCGGAGGGAGGGTAAGAGCAGTGTGCTCCCATTACCGTGTACACATTACAATGTACAAGGACCCAGGTTCAAGTCCCTGCTCCCCACCTGCAGGGGGAAAGCTTTGTCTCAGGGCTGCAGGTATCTCTCTGTCTCTCTCCCTTTATACCTTCCCCTATCCTCTTGACTTCTGGCTGTCTCTATCCAATGACTAAAGGTAATTAAAAAAGAAGAAGAAGAAAAGAAAAGAAGACACTGTCATTTCTTACCTGGTGTTCTTGTTATGAAAATAGAAATTAACTTATCAGTGGCGTTAATATCTATATCTATATTTCGTAACTCAAAGGATCTCACACTATAGTCAAACTAAACAGTTTGTGTAAGATGTACTCATGACAAAGAGTTCAAATCTAAAATGACTCTCATATTTGCCTCATAACTCAAGAAATAACAGCATAGGATGTCTGTAGTTCCAGGCTAAAAGATGAAAAAATGCATTTCTACCTAATGCAGATCAACTTATATTTTCAGCTTACCAGGATGGTCTGACTTACTAGCCTTTTTGGAGGTATAGCCATCCTCTCTCCTAGGTGTTCACAACTTTCAGTAATTTGTTTTGCAGAAAACCTACAACTCAGGATTTGTCTATTTTTTTTTTTAACTCCATGCTCAAAGCATGGCAACAGTTTCTACAGGCCATGCTTACTCCCCAGATAATGAGGCTTGGAATAGAAACGTATTCATACACCATGATGAATGGGCCAGATGTGAGTATTAATTCGCGAGTTGCTGTCAGCATGTTTTTTTCACCTCACACTTCTCTGTCTAAATCTTTCTCCCACACTAGAGATTATTGATTTGAGCACAGAAGTTCAACCTTGATATTATCAGTAAACTTCCAGGTAGGAACCTTTCTCTCACATCTCTCCAAAGTACTAAGACTATCTGGAGTTGTATCCTTCAGAGTACTCATTCTCTGCTCATGCTCTTATACAAGAAAACAAACAGAAAAGGGCAGGAAGTTTCCAGGGGGTGCCTGCATAGCAGGTCTCTTTTCTGGTTTTGTGATCTCCACAAAATTTGGACCAGTAATAATATAAACCAGCCTCCAGGGTGAAGGTCTTTCTGAGTACTGTGAGAACGCTCTCTCTTTCCCTACCTGAAGTAAAAAAAGAAAGAAAGAAAGAAAGAAAGAAAGAAAGAAAGAAAGAAAGAAAGAAAGAAAAGAAAGAGAGAAAGAAAGGAAGAAAGAAATATAGGCCCAGAAGCAATATAATTGCATTTATAGGAGCAAAAAAGTGATAATAACAACAGCAACTATAAAATATTTGGACCAGACCTCTATCCAAATTTAATTTTTGGAAAAGTCCACCTAATCCTATCTGCATTTTGGCATTGAACAAATGTTGTTGGACTCTAGAACACATAGCTTGAAAATCCTGCTTTTCATTAATTCTTTCACATGTAGTCAACAGATCAACTGACCACGCAGACAACTAAGCAAGTTTAATGTTCCTGCTGATGTCTGTTTACTATCTTTATCTGGTCTTGCCCGCTGACTTACATCAGGCAAATGTGCATGCAGCTACCAGCATTGCGTTTGCACCTGTGTTAATTAGAACAGCTACTGTGGTTCTAAGGTGCTTTCTTGTAGTATTCTCTTGGATACAGTATTTTCCAAGGGCAAGAACACTGTCTAAATCTGCTCCCATTGCTTCCTTGTTCTAAAATCCACAGACGTTCTTTCAGCCTTTTTATTCAATCTAGTCTAAGTGGAAATAAATTCTATTCAGCTTTGAGTCTATTCTGAGGGAATCCTTCGCAGCTCTGTGTTTGTGCTACGTGCCTGCAGTGCCTGATTTTGCAAAGACAAGTGACAGAGTTTTCAGTAAAATTATACTTGGGTGAATCATTGTTGTGTTCAATGTCACATTTGTGTTAAATACTAAAAGTGTTTCTTGCATAAAATGTTATATAAGAATAGAAATTGTATCAGAATAGAGTCATATACTGTCTGCCATGAGATCTTAGAATTAAACTTCTCATTTCTAATATGAAAATTAATGCCCTGGGTATCAAGTGAGATGATATGTTTAAAAATGTTTCCCAAATATAAAGTTCTCAGTAAATGTAATTCAATTGTAAATTATCATGCCTAAAATGAAAGTAACTACTTTTAAGGTGTTTTCTGATTTTAAATGAGTTGGATTTTGGAGACAAAAGATCTTCAACACTTGGCCAGTGATGATCATCTCAAAAGTATTATCTAGATTATGGTAATAAGTAGTGAATTCTCAGTATCTGTTAGAAGTATTTATTTAGTTAATTAATACGAGAGGGGGAAATTAATTGTATGTCTCGAAGTTTTTCAAAACACAAACTGAATCTTTTCAATATATAGGCTGTGTAATTGATATGCAGCCTCTCTCAAAAGCCTAGACCAAGTAGATCAGAAGCAACCAATAGCAGAGCTATATACAAGATACTGGGTACTGTACAGCAAACCCTAACAAAAGGACTTTTCAAAGTTAACCCAATTACCAAATAATGTGATGATAACATTAACTATCGATTGTCTTTTTGAACCCTAATACAGCAGGAACCTCACATCTCCACTATAGAGCCTCTACTTCCCCCAGTCCTGGAACCCTTGGATAGGGCCCACTTTCCCGTATACCTCTCCCAATCCATATCAAATAACATTGCATCTGCCGATCACAACCTAACCAACACAACGATTGTCACCTCAACATGCTTCACTTCAGACTGTGTCCAGAGACTTCACGTGTGGAATGACAACCCTTCAGCTTCATTACTCGGGTGAGACCTTTCCTTTCATAGTATACTCTAATTCCATCTCAGGTGCTTCACTTTCTAACAAAGTCCCAAAACCTAGAATATACACCAGTTTCTGTGAGAGAGAGCATATGTTCACACGTATCCATAAACTACTGCAAAATATATACCTGAAAGCAGAAGTACACTAGAGTTTGTAGTGAGTACACCCTAACACTTCCTCTCCACTATTCCAAGCTTTGGGTCCATGATTGCTCAACAATTTGTTTGGCTTCGTATGTTAACTCTCTTTTCAGTCACCAGGTTCCAGATGTCATCAGGATGCCGGCCAGGCTTCCCTGGACTGAAGACCCCACCAATGTGTCCTGGAGCTCTGCTTCCCCAGAGACCCACCCTACTAGGGAAAGAGAGAGGCAGACTGGGAGTATGGATCGACCAGTCAATGCCTATGTTCAGCGGGGAAGCAATTACAGAAGCCAGACCTTTTCTACCTTCTGCAACCCACGATGACCCTGGGTCCATGCTCCCAGAGGGATAGAGAATGGGAAAGCTATCAGGGGAGGGGGTAGGATATGGAGATTGGGTGGTGGGAATTGTGTGGAATTGTACCCCTCCTACCCTATGGTTTTGTTAATTAATCCTTTCTTAAATAAAAAAAGAAGTATTTTTTAATATTCTTGTTCAAAATGTAATTTACAAGGTGGTTATTATTATGTGGATTTTATAGATGATTCAGCTAGGGCTCACAATGTTTGAGCAACACACGTTATCAGTCATCTCTATGATGAGAGTTGAGTAGAATTCCAAAGTGCAGCTTCTCATCTGGAATCACAAGGTGACTAGGGCGCTAATAACACATCAGCTGGTTTTCTCACACATGCTGGAGTCTGCTCAAACATATGTGCATGAAGGCACACAGTTGGAGAACACTTCCAGATGTGCTGTTTGGAATTCTGTGACCACAGCTGCCCATACATTCTTCCAGAATGACTTCGCTATCTGCAATGCCTTGTGTTATGTATGTACTTGGGCTACACAATAGTTTGACAGAGAAGTTACCCTACTGAACGTGAAGGAACTCACCAGGCTTCATTTAATTAACTTACCCCCCCAAAAAATTATTTTCTGTTGTTTTTTTAATTTGATTCATTTTTATTGCAGACCGCTGCTTAGTTGTGGAATAAAGGGTTGAACTTAGGATCTCTGCTATGACAGGCATGCAAATCTGTGACCCTCTGCATGGTGCTGTCTCCCAGGTCAGGTATTATTGAATTTAACCATTGCCATAAAGAGGATTGTTAATCATGGAGTTAGACTGAAATTGGAGTTTGCCATTTGACATCTTCAACAGTCAACACAACTCACTCATTGTTTTAACATAACAGTTTTGCTAATGTCAATTTGCACAGCTGTAACTGGCATGTTTTTTAAAATTTTTATTTACAAAAAGGAAACACTGACAGTTTGTGCCTCTGTGTATAATGTGACAGACATCACAAAAATGCAGCCTCACCATCTCCAGAACTTTCCCTTCAGTTCTGTATAGTGATTGTTGCTGGATAAGCTTAATTTCCCAGAATTTTATTCTTTATGTTTCATAAGAAACTTTAACATCTCTGGATTCAGGGTTTAAATGTATCAAATGGAAACAGTATTGCTGACCTGAAATTCTTTAAATGAGATAATATATTCAGAACATTAAGCAAGCAGGAGGGTAATAGTATACATAGACATTAAATTATTCATCCCTTCCTGTTTTCATCTTCCTGAGATTAATTGAACTTTGAGGTTGATATGGGTGAAAAGTGCTCTGTGACAGACTGTACACATACATGACTGGGAAATGTATATAGTGCCTGTGTAGACTGTTAATAAAACACAACTAATTTTAAACTTCAGTTGCATGAAGATATATATGAAAAGGAACATCCTTAAGAGTAAAGATTTATTTAAGCTCGGTCTTGCCTGGGCCCACTCTTAAAGTCTGAGAATCAAGCCCAGCTTCACTTTAATTCCTTTTAACCATATCCACTTAATTTCTCTACTAAGAAGTTCTGCTCCATTTGACCTAGGGACACTTACCCCTTATTTCAATTCTCTTCACTTGAAGAGGAGAATAATAATGACACCTGTCTTATTCCTTTGAGGATTGTTGTGAGGAGCAAAATGGAAATGGATGAGTGAAAGGACATTAATAAGCTGAAATGTCAAAATACATGTTAGACTTACTCTGTGAGGAGGTACCTTGAGTGGGAAGCTTCTTTAGTCACAGATTTAGGATTTTAAAAAGCTTAGACAGAGACAGTTAAATGCATTTAAAAGCTCCTGCTTACTCTTCCCCCCCTCCCCTCTGGATACTTGAAAGCATTCCTTGTCTCTGTGGATGTGTGAAAGAATGACTAGATAGAATGGAGTCTCACCACGAGAGCTGGCTCATCAAAACCGCCCATGTAGAGTTCTCCTGGAGTTTCTGTTGTTGGTCTTTTTTTCTTTTCCAAAGTCGGAATAGAGACCAGCTGGAAAGCACCCCGGACGTGCACTGTTACGGCTGAAGGATCCCCTGAAAGCTTTAGAGAAGAGAAATGCATCTACACGTGAGGAAGAAATAGATTTTAATCGTATAAATGCCATTGCACATACTCAAGTCCTTTTGTTAATGTAACCAGAATAAGCTTAACCAGTTTACTGTAATAGTCTTGAGAATAATCATCTATTTCCATATATTTTGATTCATGTAAGTCCTTCTAGGGAAAATTCAAAAATTCAAATGCTTTCCTAAATCAAAAAAGGGTGTATATTGCTAACAACACAGCCATATAAATACTACATGATGCTTGTCTACAAAACTACAGATCTGAGGAATATCTACAATGCTTTATTGTCAGAATGGATAACATGCTCATAAAGATTATCTTTCTTATTTATTTATTTATTGCCTCAGAGTTATCGCTGGGCCTCAGTGCCAACGCTATGAATCCACTGCTCCTGGTGATCATGTTTCTTTTTCTATTTGATGGGACAGACAGAAATGGAGAGGGGAGGGGAAGACAAAGAGGGAGAGCGAAAGACAGACACCTGCAGACCTGCTTCACCGCTGTAAGACCATCCCCCCTGCAGGTCAGGCCCCAGGGGCTTGAACTGGGATCCTTGTGCAGGTCCTTGCACTTCTATGCACGCTTAACCCTGTGAGCTACCGCCAGGCCCCCTTTTTTCTTTTCTTTTTAGCCAGAGCTTATGATGGAGCTGAAGACTGAAGGTGGGACCTGTGGTCTTTTTTGCATAACTATTATGCTACTCCTCAGTTTTATTATTTTTTTTTACCTTACATAAAATGGTCACTGTGTTATGAATTTATATTTATATTGTGAACATTATTATTTAGAGCCCTACTGGCATGAGGTTAGAGGACGGGGCAGTGCACACACTTGTTTTACTCTGTCAGTTACAGGAATCTCCCTCAGAGGGCTGCAAGGGCTTGTGAATTTGGAACTCAGAGATACACCTGCGCTCTCACTATGAGTGTCCTCATTCTGTTTGCTTCTCCTGTTGTTTTGTTTCTTTTAAAGGATATCGGTCTGTCTTTCTGTTCTACCATCTGTTACTCTGTCTCTCTAGAGAAAGAACCAGACCACTCCAGCAGGCATGATCCTGAGGCTTAAACACAAGACCCTGTGCTAGAAAGTGTGGCATTCTAGCTAGTGCAAACTTCCCAGGACTATTACTGTATTTCTTTTTTTTGTTAATTAATTTATTTATTCCCTTTTGTTGCCCTTGTTGTTTAATCGTTGTAGTTACTGTTATTGTCATCAATGCTGGATAGGACAGAGAGAAATCAGAGGAGGAGGGGAAGACAGAGAGGGGGAGATTGAGAAAAACAGACACCTGCAGACCTGGTTCACCGCCTGTGAAGCGACTCCCCTGCAGGTGGGGAGCTGGGGCTCGAACCGGGATTATTTTGATGGTCCTTTTGCGTTGTGCCAAGTGCGCTTAACCCACTGCGCTGCCGTCCGACTCCCTATTACTGTATTTCTGAGAGAAGACTAGTAGCTTTCTAAATTCTTGGCTTCTTTCTAAAAAAGCTTAATATGAAAAATATACATTGGGTTTTTCAATCCTCGAGGGAGGTACTGATGATGAGAACACTTTATTAGTCAGTACTGTGTGCCTGACAAACCTTAGACAAATTGCATATTTCACTGACATGACAATATTATAGTTACTTTCAGAGGGTTTTTGTTTTTTATTTTATTGGGGGGACTGATAGTTTACTGTGCACTGTTGACACATAGGTTCAATTTCTCATCTCCCCTAAAGTAGACGTCTGCAAAACACTCTTACTGCCAACTTGGGTCCACCATCACGTCCCAGAACCCCAAAGGCCCACCAGCACCAAACCCCTCCCCGGCCTCCTCCACAGAGTCTCTAGCCTAAATTTTACTTGGCGTTTTCCTGCTCTATCCCTTAAGTTTGACCTTTAAGTGAGATCCTTCAAACCAAGATCAAAACCAAGATTTGAATCTGAGATGTCAGAATCAAGGTCTGAACCTGAGATGTCAGAACCTCAGACAGGAAAGTTTCTTTTGCTGAGTCACTGCCCAATCCTATTTCTCTTCAGACTTGGCAGATGATGAGTTTCAGCTCAGTTCCCCGCAGCTGCCTCTCACTTCTCACAAAAACACTAAAACAATGAATATTATACTGTCATCCTTCAAAATACCAAAGGAACACCCTTCCCCATTGTTTTTTTTTTTTATTGTCTGATTTAACACTGTATGGCCTAAAAGACTTTGACATACACATACAACCAAGAACCGTCCTCACAATCTGTATAGAGAATAATGCCTTCTTCCCCTCCACGTATCACAACCACAGACATCCTGTGACCTATCAAGCCTGTGTTTCAACAGTGCCGACTTCCCATTTTGCATAGAAAGGTTTCAGTTTATGGTTTAAGGCCATTGCATCTATAATCCGAATACAGTTTTATTGAGACTAGTCCACATTCCAGTGTAAGCAAGCAAGCTCATCAGAAATTAAGTGGGAGAGAGCTATCAAAACCACTTGGAGACAGAGGAGACAGCTGTGAGCAGAGCGGGTCAGAGAGTTTCTTCTGAGCTGTCAGTTAACAGGAAGACAGGTGTCTCTGCTTTGGAGTTCAGGTCCCCACACCTTCACTGAGGAAGGCTTCGGGGGTCATGGGTGGGGTGTTGAAAAAGCATCTCAAAGCTGAATGATTCTGATTTTTAAATGAACACCATATTTTCGAGGAAGCTTCTAGGGACCTTTACTTAGGCAGATAGAGGCCTCCCTCCGCCAAGCCTTTACCTCTCCTTGTCTTTCTCACGTACGCTTTTATTAACAACAGAAGTCACTCCTTCTACCATCACGGCATCTGTCTGGTGCCACTTCCTCAAAGCTTCCCATCTTCTCTTCTGCAAGGAAGTCATTATGGTGTCAATGCACATAGCATTTCCACATGGAAGGATCGTTACAGCATTAATCACTACAGGATCTAAATGTTTTAACACCAGTTCCTGGACTTGTACAGCCAACACTATCTTTTTTTTTTTTTTGGTCACCAGGTCAAATCGATTACTTTAGAAATTCCTATAAACTCAATCATGATAGTATTTTTTGTCTGATTTTTTCTTAATTCAATAAGCAGAAGAGATTCAGCTACATATTAAAATGAAACCGAATCTTACTCATACATGAAAAGTAAAAAGCAGGAATGGAAAGGCAACGCAGGAAGGACAGCATGGACAGGGCGTGTTACTACATTGCACCAAACCAAAGGGCCCTGAGGAGGGAGCAGAAGTGTGCAGATGAGGGGGGCTGGAGAGTGCTGTGGAGAAGGACTTAAGCACAGGCTGAGATAGTGTCGTCGTCACGAGGGATGAGAAGTTGTGCCCATATGTCAACAACTGTATTAGAAGCCAACAAACCCCACAACAAAGTGACGTGGAAAAGAAAAAGAAAGTGAAAGTACCCGTGGGCTATTTGATGGCTATTTCTATGGTCTCTGAATCTGAGTCTTTACAACCGGAGCAGTTAAATAATTTCTAGATGGATTTTGCAGTTGCCATAGGTTTCTATTTTAATTAGATATGTAATAAAGGGATAAAGGGCTGGACTGATGAAGTGTGGTTGTAGACTTAAGAAAATGCTGCACCTTCTCCTCGACTGGTTTTAGTAATTTTCACCCTTATCAATAGCACACAGGAGTTCAAGTTCCCCATCCTTGACAGCACGCAGAATACTTGCACATTTCGCCCACACTAGTAAATGTAAAACAACATTCGTTTCTCTCTCTCTCTGCAAAGTCCTATAACATAGTAATCGTAAGTGGTTTTTAATGTATTTGTGATACATATATACATAATATATATTATATTATATATATATATATATATGGTGAATGTTGGGTTAAAACTTTTCCCAATTTTATTGGTGGAGTGTTTATTATAGTATTATTGAGTTTAGATTTTGCTCTCTCCCATACAAATATGAACTGTATTGACAATATTCTTTTCATTTTTTTATTGAGGGATTAATGGTTTACAGTCTACAGTAAAATACAATAGTTTGTACATGCATAACATTTCTCAGTTTTCCACATAACAATTCAACCCCCCATGTATTGACAATATTGAATTTAATACTGATTTGTAACATTCTGCCACTGTATAATGCATGTTTAGTGATGTACTATATTTGACAGTATGCTATTAAGTATGTAAATGTACAATAATATGTTGTACTGAAATATATACTTGTGTTTTATATTCTCTGATATCGTATATGTATACACATATGCCATAAATTGCTAAGTCCTATAAAGGGCATTTTTCTTTTTTTTTAATTTTTGGATCAGACTTTTGGTATGTATCCAGAAATCTTTTTCTTGGTTCTAAGTCTTTTGTATGTGTGTTATCTTTCATAATTTTTACAGTTTTGTATTATACCTCTATGATCTACTTAAAATTTTATATGATGCAATCAGGGTTAGGCTCCAAATTAATTTTTATTAAATGTCCCAAATTCTCAACATCAATTATTCAAACTATTCTTTTTTTCTCCACTGATTATCTTTTAATCACAAAATCAAGTACATTTTCAGAGTGAGAGTCTTTTTTCAGACTCTGTAGCTGTAATTTCTGTGCCTTTTTGTTAATATCCTCACGTTACTCGTAGCTTTATAATGAATCTCAAGATGAGATTTCAGTACCACTTTCACTCTGTTCTTTTTTTCAAAAATGTTTTGTCTACTTAGATCCTTATGCATTATTCTATGCAGTTTACAATCAGCTTGTCACTTCCTACCAAAAACAAACAAAATAAACTACACATATTTTTAACATCTGCTTTCAAATTCATGTGTAGATCAATTTGGGAGACTTTAATCCAAGCCAAACTGGCTGCAAGATTATAAGCAGAATACGTTTTCCATTAAGCACTTGTTTTTCAAGTCTGAAGTTTTCAGATTAATGATGGTTGTGTCTTTATGGTGAAGGCTTATCTTTATTTCATGTTTTGGCTTCAAAACATGCAATATATGAAATATGTTAATTTGATGAGTGATTGTTGATGGCATACAGAAACATAGTTTCGTTATCTCCTGACCTGTTCTGTGTAACTCTGACTTGCTCCTGTGAATTCTCATGACTTGTTTTGCCTGCAACTCAGAGTTCCCTAACCTTATCTGACTTCAGTCTTCCTGGAGCACAAATGTGGACGAAAGTGTTAAGCATTATCGAAGAGAACATTCAACCCTATAGCTACAAAAATGGGATGGGTCTGTATGAGAGCAACAGTGAATGTTATTTATTTATACTGATTGTTATTTCTAGAAAAGATGGTGATTGAATGACAACAGATGGTTTCAACAGTGTCTTGTGTTGGGACAGCAGAATAGAAAACCTGTGAATTTATTGAAAATCTTTGCAAAAATAATGACTGAACTCAGACAAATAGAAGACAACAGCTTAGTCACTGCTAGAGACCTTCCTGGGACTGATAGCTGTATAGTTCCAGTAATATGGAAAGCTAGAAGGTTCCAACAAAGGAGTGCCCCTAAAAACAAGGAGTGAAAGCACTTGATTTATTAACTGTGTGCTTTAATACAGTGTGAAAAAATTATAGCTTGCCATAATCTTTGGAATGAGAAAATGGTAAGAACCCAGATATCTAAGTGAATGAACTTAATTAATTACAAGTTTGGGAAACTTGAAAGTTGTACAGGAATGAAAACACAATTTCTGTAGGTCCAAGATTTACATGCCTGGGTGTTGTTATGAACAGTGATTTAATAAGAAGCTAAAAATCTCATTGCTGGACCAACAGTAGTGGATGAATGCATGTAAGGTTATTAAGTAAAAGTACCAAACCTATCTGTTTGTGTCTAATAGACATGTATATTTAAAAAAAAATGTGAGTTTATATAATCCATAGGTAAATGCTTTAAAAAAATTAGAACTCAATGGAAATCACATGTTGAGTTTAGTGTTTCAATCTCTACTAAAACCAAAACAAAATATATGGATACTCTTACTTAAGATATATATTTAATGTGTGCATCAAGTTGGAAGTCTTTTCAATCTGGAGGTAGAACTGAACAGAAGGCACAATTGGTCAGATTGTAGACTTTTATGTTTGTGTTACTTCTACTAAAATAAATAAAAACAAAAGCTATATTGATTTAACTCAGAAATTACAATACAATTTATACTCAGAAGCTTCAATGTGTCTAGCTAAAAGCTGAGATCTACAGGTAGGCTGTTTCCTTTGGTATTTCCATAATTAAGTTGTACCTCACCTACTAATGTCTCAATTCACTGTTCTGTAACACAGAAATAGAGTTTGCTTCTACTTCACAAGACAGGTTGGAGAATCCAGTGAGGAAGTATTTGTGAAGTATTTGAATATTAGCTCTGGCAGTGAATGATTGCTATGTTAGACTTTGTTGAGACTTCTACAGGCTGCTTTACACAGGGGTTAGACCAATTTTAATTCTCACTAGCAGTGTGGAAGGGTTCCTTTATCCACTGCCTCAACCTCTCCAACATTTATTGTTACTGTAATTTCTGATACACGGCTTTGTCACTGGAGTGAAGTGGCAGCTCAGTGTGGTCTTTATTGGTATTTCTCTGATAATCAGTGACTTGGAGCAATTTATCATATGTCTGTTTGCCAATTTAGATGTCTTCTTTGGTAAATATTCTGCCCAGATCCTCTCCCTCATTTTTGATAGGACATTTTGTTTTTGAAGAAATCATGTTCAATGAGAAAAGGCAAAAAGAGAAGGATGAATATGAGATGACCTTCCTCTTAAGTACAGTTTAAGAAACAAGAACAAGGAGGTGGGGCTACAGAGTAGCAGCAGCTGCATTTCTCTCCTCTCCTCTCCCTGGTCAACTAGCAATATCAAAGATCACTTGAGACTGCAACAAGATGAGACTAGGACTACCTTGGGAAGCCACCAAATCACCACTGAGTGCAAACACATGTGGCTTATGGACCAAGAGGAGCCTAGTTCCCACAGCTGTGAACTCTTTAAGTACCTTCCTTAGACACAAGTCAGTCCAGGCAGGAGTGATCAGTGAACTGAAAAGTACTGAGAGAAGGACCTCTTATAACAATGGTTAAACCAAGGGAAAATATTGGAGAAATGAACCAGGACAAAAGTTCAGCTAAAAGGTCCCTAAAGATAGAAAAAGAAGAATGAGATCAACATCCAAATGTTAATTGAGGAATTTAGTCACAGGAGTGAGGAAACAGTTTGAAAGAATTGTCATCAGAAATGCAGACAACAAATTAGATTCTAAAACAAAGCACTACCTCAAGGTAATTAGAGAGCTGAAAGCTGAAATAGTAGAGCTAACAGCAGATTTAGCTCAACAATCGAATATAGAATGAGAACAGGGGATCAAAGTAGCTGAGCTACAGAAAAAAAAGAGGGGAGAAAAAATAGAACAAATGAGGCAGAAAACAGAATTAGCACAACTGAGAATGAATTAGAGAAAACTAAGAAAGAAATAAGAGATCTCAAAAAGAGATTAAGAGATACTGAAAACAACTACAAAGACATATGGGATGACTTCAAAAGAAACAGCATGCATTATAGACCTACCAGAGGAAGAAAGCAATCTACAGGACATAATAGATGAGAACTTCCCTAGTCTAGACAACATCAAAGACATAAAGGTTCCAGAAGCCCAGAGGGTCCCAAACAGAATTAACCCAGATTTAAAGACACATCATATTTAGTAAAAAGTGAAAAATGTATGCTATCTAAAGAGAAACCAGAGTATGACACATCATATTTAGAATGAAAAAGGAATAAGGATAAAGAAAGGATTCCAAAGACTGCAAGAGAAAATCAAAGAGACGCTTACAGAAGAAAACCCATAAGACTAGCAGCAGACTTCTCCACATAAACACCAAAGACCAGGAGGGAATAACAAGATATCTATAGAGTGCTCAATGAGAAGGCTTTCAACCAAGACTACTGCGTCCCGCTAGACTGTCATTCAGACTAGATGGAGGCATAAAAACCTTCTCAGACAAGCAACAGTTGAAG
Organism: Erinaceus europaeus; assembly: GCF_950295315.1. Classification (NCBI taxonomy): domain Eukaryota; kingdom Metazoa; phylum Chordata; class Mammalia; order Eulipotyphla; family Erinaceidae; genus Erinaceus; species Erinaceus europaeus. The sequence continues at coordinate 4,558,814 of NC_080165.1, forward strand.
GAGTCATCTCACCAAGCCTGCCCGGAAAGAAGTGTTGAAAGTTCTACTATAAACAATCAGATCACCATACATATGCCATACATCAGAACACTGTAAGCATCTACAGTAATGGCATTAAAATATCTTCATTCTATATTATCAATAAATGTTAATGGCCTGAATTCACCTACTAAAAGGCAGAGTAGGAATATGGATCAGAAAATACAACCCAACCATATGTTGTCTCCAGACCTAACTCAACAAGAGAAACACAAACTCAAAGTGAAAGGATGGAAAACTATCTTGCAAGCCAATAGACCCAAAAAAAGGCAGGAACAGCTATTCTCATACTGACATAATAGAACTTAAGTAAAAATTTTTAAAAAGATAGGGATATTACTTAGTGCTCAGAGGATCAGTCAATCAAGAGGACTTTGTGATTATCAACATCTATGCACCCAAGGAGAAGCCATCTATATACGTCAAACATCTATTGAAAGAGCTACAGCAATATATTAATAGCAACACAGTAATAGTAGGGAACTTCAACACCCCCACTCTCTCAACTGGACAGATCATCCAGGCAGAAAATCAATAAAGAAATGAGGAGTTCAATGAAGAGATAAATTAGCTAGAACTATTGGACATTTTCACAGCCATTCACCCCAAGAAACTGGAATACACATTCTACTCAAGTCCAGATGAGTCATTCTCAAAGACAGACAATATGTTAGGCCACAAAGGCAGTGTCAGCAAATTTAAGAGCAGTAAAATTATGCTAAGCATCTTCTCAGACCACAATGTAATTAAATTAATAGTTAATAATAAGCAAAAAATTAGTAAAAGCTCCCAAATGTGGAAACTCAACAGTTCAATATTTAACAACTATAGCGTCAAACAGGAAATCAAGGAAGAAATCAAAATGTTTCCAGAGTTCAATGAAAATGAAGACACAAGCTATCAAAATACTTGGGACACAACTAAGGCAGTACTGAGAGGGAAGTTCATAGCCATACAGGCACACATTTGAAAGCAAGAAAACGCTCAGTTAAACAACCTGATCACACACCTTAAAGACTTAGAAAAAGAAGAATAAATTAACGCTAAAGCAACAAGAAGGACTGAATAACTAAAGTTATGGCTGAAAATCAATAACACTGAAAATAAGAAAACCATACAAAAGATCAACGTAAGTAAATGTTGGTTCCTTGAGGGAGTAAACAAAATCGACAAACCTTTAGCCAGACTCACAAAACAGAAAAGGGAGAAGACCCAAATAAGTCAGATTATAAATGAAAGAGGAGTGATCACAACAGACAGCACAGAAATTCAACATATTATGTGAGGTTTCTATGAAAAACTATATGCCACCAAACTAGAGGACCTGGAAGAAATGGATACATTCCTAGATACCTTCAAACTTCCAAAGTTAAATAAAGAGGAAGTAGAAAATATGAATAGGCCATTCACAGCCAACAAAATTGAAACAGTTATCAAAACTTTCCCAATAATAAAAGTACTGGATCAGATGGTTTTACAAATGAAATCTATAAAACCTTCAAGGAAGAGTTAATCCCTCTACTTTTAAAACTCTTCCAAAAGATTAAAAACATCTTCAATGAAACTAATCCAATTACAAAGAAGACTAAGGCAAGAATAAACCAATGGGGCTATATCAAATTAACAAGCTTCTGCCCAGTAAATAAACCACTACCCAAACCAAGAAACCCCTCACAGAATGGGAGATCTTCACATGCCATACATAGCAGCACAACTTGTAATAGCCAAAACCTGGAAGCAACCCAGGTGTCCAACAGCAGATGAGTGGCTGAGTAAGCTGTGGTCTAGATACACAATGGAATACTCCTCAGTTATTGGAAATGGTGATTTGACCATTTTTAGCCCATCTTGGATGGAGCTTGAAAAAGTCATGTTAAGTGAAATAATTCAGAAAGAGAAAGATGAATATGGGATGATCTCACTCTCAGGCAGAACTTGAAAATCAAGAAGGAAGCAGAACTTCGATTGGAGTTGGTGTATTGCACTTGAAGTAAACCACTGTGGGGTGGGTTGGGGGAGGGGGTGTTCAGATCCTGGAACATGATGGCAGATTAGTACCTAGTGGGGTGTATTGTTGTGTGGAAAACTGAGAAATATTATGCATGTACTAACTATTGTATTTACTGTCAACTGTAAAACATTTATCCCCTAATAGAGATATTAAAAACATACAAACAAACAAACAAGAAATAAAACTTTGGAGAAAAGAAAGGAAGGAAAAAGAAGGAAAGAAAGAAAGAAAGAAAGAAAGAAAGAGAGAAAGAAAGAAAGAGAGAAAGAAAGAAAGAGAGAAAGAAAGAAAGAGAGAGAGAGAGAGAGAGAAACAGAGAGAAGAAAAAAAACAAGAACAAAATGGATTAACACAAAGTAAAACTTGCAGTTATTGGTGTATTGTACCAGAAGAAAGGACTTTGGCAATGGAGGGTAGGGAAGGCCTCGGCAGGGAGGCTCTCGGAAGTCCTGGTTCACGATGATAGGATTCAAGTTGGAGGTCTGAGCCTTTGTATACACCTGTCATGTTGAGATGAGAAATTTTATCCCCGTGTCAACAACTGTACTATAAAAAATTAACCCCTCTACAGAATGGCAATAAAAAAGAATGCTACTTTTGATTAGATTTTTAAATTCGCATTCAAGAGTTAATGTTGGGGGGGCGGGTGGTAGCGCAGTGGGTTAAGTGCACATGGCACAAGGCGCAAAGACCCGCTAGCTTAAGGATCCCGGTTCTGAGCAAACCCCAGCCCCCATCTGCAGGGAGGTCGCTTCACGAGTGGTGAAGAAGGTCTGCAGATGTCTGTCTGTCTTTACTCTTGATTTCTCTCTGTCCTATCCAACAATAACAACAGCAATAACAACAACAATAATAATAACAACAAGGATAAACAACACGGGCAACAAAAGGTAAAAAATAGCCTCTAGGAGCAGTGGATTTTGTAGTGCAGGCACCCAGCCCCAGCAAATAACCCTGGAGGCGAAAAAAGAAGAAGGTTTGGGGCCGTGTGGTGACACATCTGGGAGAGCACAGATGTTGCAGACCCAAGTTTGAGGCCCAGTCTCTACCTGCAGGGAGGAAGCTTCATGAGTAGTGAAGCAGTGCTACAGGTTTCTGTCTCTCTCCCTCTCAATTTCTGCCTGTGTCTATCCTATAAGTAAATAATGATACTAACAAAATAAAAATAAAGAATTAATGTCAAGCACAAAAAGGCATTACTTTAAGAAACAATGTTATTTTCACTGGTATGCCATCAACTGAAAATGTTCGAAAACTCAGAAGAAATCATTCTTTTTAATCTGCTTAAATAAATGTTTCCCTGTGTTAATTAGATTCTGACTTTCTAGTTGACACAAACCATGTTCATTCAGTGATTTAACAAAGCAGTCAAAAGCATGCTATGATATCTTTCAAAAAACTAGCAATGTGGAGAAACGGCTGGCATGGCCAACTTCCCTGGCCTAGTTGTGAGTCCCAGTCTAAGATGGATTAGCAGAAGAAGTTGTCCTACTTTGAATCTTTCGGCTGGAGGAGTTCACAGAAGAAAGAATGGCCCTGAAGAATATTACCGGTGTAAAGAATAGTTTATTCCAGTTTACACTTCTTTTGTCCAACATACAGTAAAACAAAAATAAACTCACTTTTTTTCTTTCGTTTAGTAATCTTTTTAAGGTCGTATCGGGTATGAAAATCTGTTGCTATAAGATGCTCACTACTATAAAAGGAACATAATTATTGAGAGAAGATATCCATCAACTAAGGGAATGAAATTGGAGCCTCACAAGAGCGATATGTTCAGACTACATATTTCTGAAATATTTGCTCTCTTAGGGACTTCTGAAGAGCAGCAACTTTGACTTTGTTTTGTGGTCTTCAATCATTCCACAATGTCCAGTGCATGTATAATTTATCGGATTAAATTTTGGCTAAAAATCTTTTCTGGAAATATTTTATTTTCGCTGTGAGTCTGAGACTACCTTGATGATTGTTCTGCTTCTGCATAGTATTATACTGCAAAGGTCACTATGACAGGGCAATGGAGAAAAGAAAATGAATGAGAGAACTTGAAGATGAGTCGATTCATTTCACAAAGGTAAACACCAAATGCTATATAACTGCCTTCTTTTAATTAGCTTGTCAAAAGATTTTGACAAAGACCTCCAGTGGATTACTGAGCAAACCTGGGTGTAGATTATTTCCATTGAATCATTTATTATTGTTCATAGCTTTTAATAGAATCGATCTAATCACGTCCATTCAATTCTCTTATCAATTGCACATTCCTGTTTTGCTTGCATTTGCGACTTTAAGGTTTTGTAGAGATAAATTTGCCGTCTCCAGGCTTTTCATAATTGCTCTTAGCTTGAACAGAGACTTTAGATTTCTACTGATATTTTTATTTGGGTCTCGGTATAATGCTCCTACTAGTCTTTCGCTCTCATTTTTTTGCTTTAATTTTTGTCAAGCTAACATTCATTTCCTTCTTCCAATTACATTATGGCAAAATTAAAATATAGCTTTCTTAACAGGACCTCAGGGGAGAATGCCTTCAGAAGTATATATTTAAATTGTTTGATATTCTCTTTCTTATAAGTCTTTTCACCTCTTCCTCATTACAAATAAGAATGAAAGGCTCCTGAAATTAGCAAGTCATATACAGAATGAGATTATCTAATACAAATTGATTTTTCATCTTCACAGTATTAAATGAATCAATTTACCAAAGTAACTTGGCAGATAATGAAAGTAAAATGCAAGCCAAGAAATTGAATGAGATTTAACAAGCCTCAAATAGAATTAAATGTCAGTGTCCTAAAAAGGAGTTCCCTCTGTTTATTTGTGGCAAGTACACTTTTAAACTTAGCCACAAGATGACAGAAGTGTTTTGGGTGATTGTGAGATATATATTTTATCATATTTATAATGAAAGTTTACTAATTCAGGAAGACCAAAGTGAATTTTTTTTTGTTTTAATGATTTTTTTTCTTTTAACTGTCTCAATCTATCTATTCTGAAAGGGAAACTATTTTGTCTGACATTTTCCTTTATTTGCTTATTAGAACTGCTTATTTCAATCAAAATATGTGAAAGAGATAGTTTTCAAATTTTATGAACTTTGGAAATATTTTTCTATCAAAGGTAAAACTGATTAGACAAGCTGTTAAAGTGCTGAGCAAATTAGCTGCGATACTAATTTTAACACTAAAATGAAGAATCTTAAAATATTTTAAATCTCAAGCATCAAATTCAGGGAAATATCAGACATAAACAAGCAAAACAGATACAATAATGTTGAGGTATTGTGTTTGGTGAATAAAATGGATCAGATTCTAACAAAGTCACTAATATTTCTTTTTTAAAATTTTTTAATATTTTATTTTATTTATTTATTCCCTTTTGTTGCCCTTGTTGTTTTATTGTTGTAGTTATTATTGTTGTTGTTGTTGGATAGGACAGAGAGAAACGGAGAGAGGAGGGAAGACAGTGAGGGGGAGAGAAAGACAGACACCTGCAGACCTGCTTCACCCCCTGTGAAGCGACTCCCCTGCAGGTGGGGAGCCGGGGTTCGAACCGGGATCCTTATGCCGGTCCTTGTGCTTTGCGCCACCTGCGCTTAACCCGCTGCACTACAGCCCGACTCCCCAAGTCACTAATATTTCTTCAGCACACTTTAATTTATTTATTTCATGCCATATGATGTATGAGCAGTTACTTATAATCTCATCAGTAAATTTTCCTCTGCATTTTATATTTTATATATCAACTTTCCATGGTAAAGGCCTCTTCAGGGTAAGAGAGGGGCCAGGTGGTGGCCCCGGTATGAACCCCCCCCACACACCTGCAGGAGGAACGCTTTGCAAGTGGTGAAGCAGGGCTGTAGGTATCTCTCTCTGTCTCTCTTCCTCCCTCTCTCCCCCTTACCTTCTCGATTTCTGGCTGTCTCTATCGGATAAATAAAGATAATAATAGGTCTTTTAGATCATCAGGCGGTAGGTAGCACAGCGAATTAAGCGCAGGTGGCACAAAGCACAAGGACCAACAAAGGATCCCGGCTGGAGCCCCCGGCTCCCCACCTGCAGGGGAGTCACTTCACAGGCGGTGAAGCAGGTCTGCAGGTGTCTGTCTTTCTCTCCTCCTGTCTTCCTCTCCTCTCTCCATTTCTCTCTGCCTTATCCAACAACAATGACATCAATAACAACTACAACAATAAATAAAAAAACATGGGCAACAAAAGGGAATAAATAAATAAATATTAAAAAGGGGCAAAAGGTCTTTTAAAAAAAGAGGTGAGAGAAAAGAATAGTTAAAGAGAAGTTCAGGACGATTCATTCCCGATCATTTCAATGAGACGAGGCAAAACAGATGAATTCATTATTCTTAAATAGCTGTCTCCGATTACACCGAATATATGTGCCACGACTGTCTTGGTCACGAAAGAAATATAGCAGATGACAAGATGGACATATGTAAAAATGCGTGTATGATTTTATTATTATATTATATAATTATTATTATATTTTATTTATGTTAGAAACCCACACACACATACATAAAGAGAGGCAGGAAGAGAGAGTGAAAGAGACCACCGCACAAAGCTTCCTCCAGAGCAGAGCCCTGAGGGTTCGAACCTAGGGGGCAGCGGGAATATGACAAACCCAACACATTATCCGCGTGAGCTATTTCCCCAGTCCTCAAAAATACATTAATAGGGAGTCGGGCGGTAGCGCAGTGGGTGAAGTGAACTTTGGGCAAAGCGCAAGGATCCTGGTTCCAGCCCCCGGCTCCCCACTGGCAGGGAGGTCAGTTCACTAGCGGTGTAGCAGATCTGCAGGTGTTTATCTTTTTCTCTCCCCCTTTCCCTCTTCTGTCTTCTCAGTTTCTGTCTGTTCTGTGCAATAAAGTGGGGGGAAAAAAGATTTAAAAAGGTAAAAATGACTGCCAGGAGCAGTGGTGGATTCATAGCGCAGTTACCGAGCCCCAGTGACAATCCTGATGCCAATAAAATTAACTAATTAATTAATTAAAATCCGATGATTAAGGAGATAGGAAACGTGGCCGTGTTACAGATTTCATGTCTAAGGCACCAGAGTTCAATCTTTGAACAAACCAAAGCTAAGCAGTGTTCTGATTAACAAATATATATATACTCTAGTGGTGAAGACAGCCACTAACATATATGTCTTTGATAGACTGGTAGTTGATTAGACAAGTATAGTGTATGAGAGTAAATATTATAATGACGGTTCAAGAAAGAGAGACACTTTCCGTTGCCATGACTCAAGGCTGGTTCACATTTGCTCATGTTTATGTAACAGATAAATTGATGAATGCCAGAGAACAATTTGGAAAGCAGACGCACATGGACAGGTCCTTCTGAGAGTCACACTATAGACCACATCGTTGATTTGAGTCCCAAGATCACAGTGAGTTTTCTGATATAAAAATGTCCTTGATGTAGTAGGTAATCCATGAATGATCCTCAGTGAAGTCATAGAGTGATTTCTTTTTTCTTTTTTTTTTTGTTAAAAATATTTATTTATTTGCCCTTTGTTGCCCTTGTTGTTTTTCATTGTTGTTGTAGTTATTGTTGTGGTTATTCATGTCATTGTTGTTAGATAGGACAGAGAGAAATGGAGAGAGGAGGGGAAGACAGAGAGGGGGAGAGAAAGACAGTGAAGCCTGTGAAGCGACTCCGCTGCAGGTGGGGAGCCAGGGGCTCGAACTGGGATCCTTATGCCAGTCCTTGTGCTTTGCATCACCTGCGTTTAAGCTGCTGTGCTACTGCCCAACTCCCTTATTTTTCTTATTATGAGAAGATTTATTATTTTTTGCTTTAGGAGTCTTCTCAGAGCTTCATGATTCTACCACTCCCAGAGGATACTTTTATTATTTTTTCCTTTCTATTTTTTTTTTAGAGTGAGGTAAGAAACACATAATAATAAAAAAAAAAAAAAAAACAGAGAAAGGAGAAACACCAAAACAATGTCCCACTGATCGTGAAGCTTCTCTTTTTTGTGGTGATCCTATGTGGGACTTGAACCCAGATCCTAAGGTATTCAAGTTCTATAAGAGGATTTATCTTCTAACCACCTATATTGTCTATTCTTAACATTTTCTTCAGAGAGAGTAGAATTCAAAGATGTGTTTTGATATAAAAATGAGTTTTTGATATAAAAATGAGTTTTTTGATATAAAAATGTCCTTGATATAGTAGGTAGCCCATGAATTACCCTCAATGAAGTCATAGAGTGATTTATTTTTCTTATTATGAGATTTATTATTTTTTGCTTTATGAGTCTTCTCAGAGCTTCATGATTCTACTACTCCCAAAGGATACTTTTATTATTTTTTCTTTCTATTTTTTTTTAGAGAGCGGTAAGAAACACATAAAAAAAGAGAGAGAGAGAGAGAAAGGAGAAACACCAAAATAATGTCCCACTGATCTATCTTCTGACCACCTATATGTCTATTCTTAACATTTTCTTCAGAAAGAATAGAATTCAAAGACAGGTTATTGAGTGAAATACCTTTGAATATTAACAGCTGACTTAGACAAGCTTTAATTTGCATTTCAGCTCAGTATAGTTTATTTTATAAACGTGTATTCGCGTCAGACTGGCTTAATGTCCTCAAATTCTGCCTGGATCATGATAGCCTTGCACCTTGTCTGCCTGAACTAATTATCTTACTTAAAGTTTGATGTCACTGATGCTTTTTAAGACTTGAAGACCATATATAAGAAAAATAACCATGGACTGGACAAATAGTTCATCAGTTGAGCAAAAGAATTTTAAGTTTGAAGTCTCACGTTTATTACCTGTATCCCATATTTCAGAGCTGGTTACTGCTCAAGTCTCTGTCTCTTGATTGTTTCACAGAAATAAAAATATCTGGGAGTCAGGCATATCTCAGCAGGTTAAGCGCAGCACGCAAAGCACAACGATCAGCATAAGGATCCCGGTAGGAGCCCCCGGCTCCCTACCTGCAGGGGAGTCGCTTCACAGGCAGTGAAGCAGGTCTGCAGGTGTCTGTCTTTCTCTCCCCCTCTCTGTCTTCCCCTCCTCTCTCCATTTCTCTCTGTCCTATCCAACAACGATGACAGCAATAACAACAACAGTGATAAACAACAAGGGCAACAAAAGGGAAAATAAGTGTTTAAAAAAATTTTTTAAAAAGAAAGAAAAATATTTTTAAAATAGGTATAAAATGTCCTTCAGCCTGAAACTTGACATTTATTTTAACATCTTGACATATTTTGTTTTTAAATAGGTTTTATTTATGTATTAGATAAAGATGGAGAATTCAAGAGGGTAGGGGGAGAGAGAGAAAGAGAGAGACACCTGCATCCCTGTTTTGCTGCTTTTGAAAGTTTCTCCCTGTAGGTGGGGATGAGATACTTGAACCTGGGTCCTTGTACATTATAGCCGGTGTGCTCCACTGGCTCGGCCACCACCTGGTCCCATTTGACATATTTCATTAAATTAATTATCAATGTATGTTTTGATTACGTGAGCTCTAATTCTTGCATAGAGCTAATTCCTTGTATCTATGACCATACACATATTTCTTTTTTATTTAAATGTTTATTTATTCCGTTTTGTTGCCCTTGTTATTTATTGTTGTAATTATTATTGTTGTTGTTATTGATGTTGTTGGATAGGACAGAGAGAAATGGGCAGAGGAGGGGAAGACAGAGAAGGGGAGAGAAAGACAGACACCTGCAGACCTGCTTCACCGCCTGTGAAGCGACTCCCCTGCAGGTGGGGAGCTGGGGGCTCGAACCGGGATCCTTACGCCAGTCCTTGCGCTTTGCAGCCACCTGCGCTCAACCCGCTGCGCTACAGCCCGACTCCCCATACACATATTTTTAAGGCGTGTCTTATTAAATGTAAGGACTTGAGAGGGGAATGTCCTGTCAAGAAGAATTTGAAATAAACCCATTCAAATATTAGCATTCTCTCTATTGCTAAAATTGTATCATTCCCACACTGCGCTGACTATATTTTTATTTTATTGCACTGTCTTATGTTCTATTTTTTTTTTTTTGGCATAGAGTGTATTGCACCAATTTCAGGACTGACGGCAAAGGAAACGTTAGTAAACTCAATCATTTCAGGAGCAGGCATTTACTGTGGGTGGGTATCCCGTTTTCCGATGAAGGTGCCTTTTCCCTATCTCATGCGCTAGGCATCTCGCCCTAATGGATGCTATTTGCAGACTCTGTCTCACCATAAATAACCGCTTCAATGAGGTCAGGGCCCTTCGTGTTCAACCTGTAGTCAGTGTTCCAGCTGATCAGCATCTGTGCTTAGACCCCGCTTCAGGGGAAAGCCGGTGCACAGACGTACACATCTCCACCATTCCAACATCCACATTCTGCGTTCTCTGCATTATTATTTGTGTCAAGAAAGTGTTGGTGAGAAGGAAGCCAGGCAAATTGAAGACGACAAAATTGCCTATGTTTTCTAGTCAGCCATCAAAATGCCCTGTGCTCTTGTAAATCTAACCGCTTGCATTCTTTGTCTTATTTGTTTTCTCATTTATTTCTAAATAACTTGACCTACATTTAAATGTATAGATACAGTGCCCAGAGCCTTTGGGCATGTTTAGAATACATGGAAATAAATAAGTATTCCTACCAAAATGCTGTAGAATTCACAATGGAGCCCACTTTTCTTTGTATAGAAAACTAGGAAAGGGAGGGAAAGGTACCTTATCTCAAGAGACCAACGAAAATTTTGACCATATTGAAATAAAACTGTTTTCAGGAAATGCCTGTGTTAAAGAGGAGGAAAATAAATGTGTCCTAGAATAAGAAGGAGGGACAACATATTTTAGTAATGATGCGAAGCTTGTTAGGGTAGTGCATATCAATAGTAAATGAGCTTATTGGTCTTGTTATCTTAGTATTACTGCAATTTTGATTATCTTAATTGCAAATCTAATTCCTTCAAACCCCTAGTCCCAAATAAATAATCTTTGAAGAAATCATTACGACATCTTAAATCTATTACACACAGTAGATAGCACATGCTCAGAAATATCTCATATATAATCAGAGTTGAGCAAATATTATATTGACAAAGGTTTAATAATAAATCTATTTACCTCCAAAGGAAACTGCTGTTTAAAGTGGAAATGATGAATCTAGAACATTTCTAAGGAAAGCCTGTTAAGAGAACAGTTTTCTCTGGAAAATTTATTATACTCAGTGGAAGAGCATCAAGGAGATTAGAGGATGTCAAGTATGTGGAAAATACAACAGTTTGACATAAATTAAATGTATCTATTATCACTGCTATTTTTATGTTAATCTAATTGATTCAAATCATTGTAAAGCTAATTTAATCATTTTATAATAACTATTAATATACCTTATCGTTTATTGCTTGTAACTCTAAACAATTTTGTCATGATTGAATTAAGGATAATGTAAGATTAATACTCAAATGATTATGAATAATACATCTTTGGACCAATCAAGGGGAGTTGAGTATTAAAAACTAGCCTGTAAACCATTACCCTTCCCCCCCCCCCGCCAGAAGGTAATATAAAACATTTACAAATATAATTTCCCCAGGTTAATTTATTATAGTGTGTGCAGAAGAATGGAGGTGAATTTAATGACTTCTGCCAAGATAGCTGTAGTTTTTTTTTTTCCCCATTTTTTTTATTTCAGCAGCTCAGTGCCTGAACATGACAATACCACTCATAACAGCTTTTTTTTTCTTTCTCTAGCTTTTCTGATAGCTGCAGAGAGATAAAGAGAGCAAGAAATAGAGGGAGAAAGGAGACACACCCGCAGCATTGTTCCACTGCTAGTGAAACTCCCTGCAGACAAGTGGTTTACAGTGTGATCTTCAACGCCCAGGCACAGCCTTTCCTCTCCTCTCCCCTGAACAGATGTCTAACAAACACACCAGGACTCCACGTCCCTTCGTCCTGTCCCTCTCCGTTCCTTTCTTCTCCTCCCAAAGAGTCGTTGGTTTTGGTGCACTAAAGTTTCTTTGATGCTTTGCTCCTATGCTAGTCCATTGCTCCCAATGATCAATAGATTCATTTTTTTGTTTGCTTGTTTGTTTGTACAAGTTCCTAGTTTTTCCAGATACAGGGTCGCATACAGATAAGAGAGGAGGCTGGACAGTGATGCCCTCAGATAAGTGTAAGAACCAACACAGAGATCCTAGTTCCATCCCCTGCTCCCTCCTTGCAGATGTCTGCAAGGATCTTTCTTTCTCTCTCACTCTCTATCTCCCCCCTCCTCCCCTCTCAATTTTTCTCCATCCTCTATAAAATGGAAAAAACGACCACCAGGAGCAATGGATTTGTAGTGCTGACACTAATCCCCAGCAATAACCTTGAGGCAAAAAAAAAAAGAAAAGAAGAAAGAGATTTTTAAAAAGACGTCACCACACCACTCCGCTGAAGCATTCCCTTTTCATTGTGCTCAAATATAGTGACCTGGGACCCCCACCTGGGTCTTCAGCCACAGTAAAATGTGAGTTCCCCCTCCATGAGTTTTCTTTTATCCCTCTCTACATTACTTTTTAAATTTATTTGTTTATTTATTGGGTAGAAACTAAATCTGAGAAGAGGATGGGGAGCTGGAGAGGTGGAGAGTCAGAGTGATGCCTGCAGCACCTGCATTACTTTTCAATGTTTTGATTTGAATGACAGCTGTAAAATGGGATCTTCTTGCTGTTTTATATAGAACTTCAGTTTCACTTGTAAGAGGAAATATAAAATAGAAAATATATTTCTATGGTTTAAGTATTTTAAATGTCAATGTAGAATGAGATAATTAGAATTTCAAATGTTATCAACGCCAAAGAAGGAAGAATACAGGATCCTGGGAAAGAATGCATAGAGAAATTATAAATCAGTACAATTTTGAAACTCATTTAGAAAACAAAGTTTTGTGATAATAACAGCAAGCATTTATTTTCAATCACCTTGGGCAATATGCTTCCCTTAACTGCAGGAAATGAGTTTTCAGTGATTAATATCATTTTCAACTTCATCTGGAATTTCTTAGGAAGAAGGAGCATTGACTTAAAGAATGAATGACCCAACTTAAGAAAAATATCATCGTTAAATCTTTCATTTGAGGAATTACTGGAAAATAAACAAAGGAAACATGACAGTTCAAATGAACTATAGTCCCTTAATATAGTTGTATATGTCTGTATAGTATATATTCCCGAATCCGGCACCAGTGTTTAGTCCATTCCATTAGTACTGCTGGCTACCTTGATTGACTCAAGGGAATTAGTGCTTTATGAAGACATGACAGACAAAGCATAAAATGAATGATGTAACTCTTACTCAGGCTCATTGTCAGTTTCCTCATTTCCCTTCATTGATGTCTATAGACTAATAGATGTTTGTTTGTTTTGTGGAGCAGTCCCCTTTGCCTGCCTGCTCACTTCTTCTCGACCTATTCTTTTCATGTGGTTAGAGAGAGAAAGACATAAATTAATGGTGGGTGAGGGAGAGATACTGCACAGGTAGAGCTTGTTGTAATGCCATAGTACTGTGCTTGACCGGATCTCAAACCTGGGTTATGTGCATGGCCAGCACAAGCCTAGGTTGTTGAAGAAGTTCTTGATCTCCTGAGAAAGATACTTCAAAGACAACTTCCTCCCTTGATGTGTCATACATGCTGATGGTAAGAGAATAAAGTAGGCTATCTTTTACTAGTGGAAGTGACTTGAATTATAAAATGATATAACATTAAGTTTTCTTACGTCTCTGCAATTTTCATATCCTGTTTCTTCTTGCGGTGTTCTCACTACCTCTATGTGAATATTTAACATCTGTATTCTTCCTGGAATATTTAGATGTTACCCAAATTCAGTGATGAAATTTCTTTTGGTATCCATTATATGATCCCCCAATCTTCTGGGTGTTCAAGTTAAGGAGATTTTGAGGTACGATTTCTACATTCAAGGTTACATTATTGTGAAGAACACAACCTTGATAAAAAGTACATAAAAGTAATTATGAATATGTTGAATTATGAATATATGTTGAATTTTGTGAAAATCAACTGTTAATTTTTGTTTTCATCATTTTATAAATTGTCAATCTGATGAACTAATTTCTTACTTTGGAATAAAGATAAACTTTCAATAGATCCTATTTTTTCATGCTTTTATTTTCTTTTTTATTTCTTTAAAGGGGAATTAATGTTTCACAGTCAACAGTGAATACAATAGTTTGTACATGCATAACATTTCTCATTTTTCCACACAAAAATACAACCCCCACTAGGTCCTCTGCCATCCTGTGCCAGGACCTGAACTACATCCCACCATACCTACCCACCCCAGAGTCTTTTACTTTGGTGCAATACACCAACTCCAGTCTAAGTTCTGCTTAGTGTTTTCCCTTCAGATCTCGTTTTCAACCTCTCCCTGTTAGTGAGATCATCCTATATTCATCCTTCTGTTTCTTACTTATTTCACTTAACATGATTTCTTCAAGCTCCATCCCAAGATGGGCTGAAAATGGTTAAATCACCATTTTTACTCTGAAAATGTCCAATAGTTCCAGTTTATCTATCTCTTCATTTAGCACCTTCATTTCTTTATTTATTTTCTCCCTGGATGATCTGTCAAGTTGAAAGAGTGGGGTATTGAACTCCCCTACTGTGACTGTGTTGCTGTTAATATACTGCTGTACATTTTTCAGTAGATGTTTAATGTATTTCGATGGCTTCTCTTTATGTGCATAGATATTGATAATAATTGTGTCCTCTTGATTGATTTATACTCTGAGCACTAAATAATGTCGAACCTTATCTTTTCAGATTTTATTTATTTTAAGATCTACCATGTTAAATGTGCACATAGCTGCTTCTGCCCTTGTTTGTGGTCCTTTGATTTGTATGGTAGTTTTACAGCCTTTCAATTTGAGTCTGTGTTTCTCTTGTTGAGTTAGGTGAGTTTCCTGTAGACAGTATATGGTTGGGTTGTATTTTCTGATCCGTCTTCTTACTGTGTGCCCTTTAATAGGAGAAATTGGGCTGTTGACATTTACTGATATTATAGAGTGAAAATGTTTTAATGCCAGTATTGTAGATTTGTAGAGTTTTCTGACATATGGCATGTTATGGTGGTCTGACTGTTATGGGAGACCTCTCAGACTTCTTTCAGGGAAGGCTTAGTGATAGTTGATTCTTTCAACTATTGTTTGTCTGAGATGGTTTCTATGCCTCCATCTAATCTGAATGATAGGCTAGCAGGATACAGTAGCCTTGATTAAAAGCCTTTCTCATTGAGCACTCAACAGATATTTTGCCATTTTCTTCTGGTCTGTAGTGTTTGTGTGTAGATATCTGCTGCTAATCTTATGGTTTTTCCTCTGTAGGTGACCCTTGTTTTTCTCTTGTAGGCTTCTGGATTCTTTCTTTATCCTTATTCCTTTCCATTCTAAATATGAAGTGTCTTGGCATCTTTAAGTCTGGGTTAATTCTATTTGGGACGCTCTGGGATCCTTGAACCTTTATGTCTTTTATGTTGTCTAGACAAGGAAAGTTCTCATCTATTATGTCCTGTAGAATGCTTTCTTCCCCTCCCTCTCTTTCTTCTTCTGGTAGACCTATAATGTGTATGTTATTTCTTCTGAAGTCATCCCATATGGTTCTGCTATTGTTTTCATTATCTCTTAATTTTTTTTGAGATTTCTTACTTCTCTCTGAGTTTTCTCTAATTCATCCTCAATCTTAATAATTATGTTTTCTGCCACATTTATTCTATTCTCTCTCCCCTCTGTTGTTTTCTATAGCTCAGCTATTTTGTTACCCTGTTCTGATACTGGTTTAGCTTATTCAGCTAGTTCTGCTCTTAGCTCAGCTATTTCAGCTTTCAACTCTCTAATAACCTTGAGATAGTGCTTTCTTTTAGAGTCTGATTTGTTCTTTCTGCATTTCTGATGACAATTCTTTCAAACTCTTTTCTCACTCCTATGACTAAATTTCTCAATTAGCATTTGGATGTTGATCTCATTCTTCTATTTTTCTACCTTTGGGGACCTTTTAGCTGAAATTTTATCCAATGTTCATTTCTCCAATGTTTTTCCTTGATTTAGTCACTATTATAGTGTGTTATGAGGTCCTTCTCTCAGTACTTTTCAGTCCACTGATCACTCTTGCCTGGATTGACTTGTGTCTAAGTAAGGTACTTAAAGAGTTCACAGCTGTGGAAATTAACAGTTGTTTCAATATTATCTCAATCCCTGAGTTGAAGCACAGTGGCTGTTCAAAGCTTTTCTTGTTCTTTTTCTTCCTTGTAGGCTATAGGAGCCTGAGGGCTTATTACCTATAAGTAGGTTGATTTTTTAGCTTAATTCCTCACTCCTAACCAAGAGATAAATCAGGGTGGGGGAGAGATACATAGTGGTTATGCAAAGAGACTCCCACACCCCAAGGATTCAAAGCTCCAGACTCAATTCAACTTCTCTGCCAAGCCAGGCAGCACTGCTGGACCCTGTGAATTTCTAAACAAATGCCACTTATAGTCTGTAGGAACTGAGGCAATTATTCACCATGTTCTCATGAGGAGAACAATGTGGAAAGACTACCACTATACAGCACACCCCTAGACCACTGAAGTGTAGCTCTTCTCCTGAGTTACCTGGTCAGTTCTCTGTCCTCTGCTGTCAGCACAGGGCCTCCCCTGCTGCTCCAGCCTCTGAGGGCAGTAGCCATGGAGACTCACCATTGCATTTGGTGAGTCTCAGGGGAGTCCTCCCCTCCCTTTATCTGACTTTCTGTTGGTAAAACAGACTGGAGGTGGTGCCTCAACCAATAAACTGACAAACTGTTCCCAGCTGCTCGAAGCAGACACAGACTTTAGCCCCAAGAATCTCTCCTTAGGCTCCTCTATGCCCATGAGCCACATGTGTTTTCACTCACAGGTGACTTGGTGGGTTCTCAAAGTTATCTCAGTCTCATCTTGTTGCAGTCTCAGGTGATCTTAGTTATTCTTTGTTCTTCAGAGAAGTTTCTCAACTGGGTAGAGCTGGAAGTCTGGGCAGAGTTGTGGTGTCTGGATGCTCTGGTGATCTGATGGCTTCCCTGAATCATCCTAGTCCTGTCTTGTTGTGGTTCCAGGTGTTCTCCTTGGGTATTCCTAGTTGACCAAGAAGAGAAGAGAAACACAGCTGCTGCTACTCTGTAGCCCCGCCTCCTGAAGTCACTTTTTCAAAAATTTATTCTATTTTTTATTTATTTATTTTCCCTTTTGTTGCCCTTTTTTAAATTGTTGTTGTAGTTATTATTGTTATAATTATCAATGTTGTCGTTGTTAGATAGGACAGAGAGAAATGGAGAGAGGAGGGGAAGACAGAGAGAGGAAGAGAAAGACAGACACCTACAGACCTGCTTCACTGCCTGTGAAGTGACTCCCCTGCAGGTGGGGAGCCTGGGGCTTGAACTGGAATTCTTACACCAGTCCTTGCGCTTTGTGCCACATGCGCTTAACCTGCTGTACTGCTGCCCGACTCCCTTTGTCATGCTTTTTACTAACATTTTTAAAAGTCATTTTCATATCTTTGCCACACTCTAAAGGAATTAAAGTAAAAAAAAAATGCCCACTATGACTTGCCTGGGTGGTTTTGATACCATATAATAGCCCATCTGTATAGATATCTGTTATAGAATCGATTGACCTAGTATGGATATTAGATTAACCTTCAGGTAAGCTTGCTAGAAAGAGCTATTATGTATGCATGGAGAGTTTAAACAGGTATACAAGCAAAGTTTATAAGCCAGCACAAATGAGAAGCACCCTGACTAAAAAGGATACATTTTGCCATAACATCAAGATAGCAAACACTTAGTATACGAAGTATCAAGATTACAAACATGGCTAAAATCTCTCCATGATTTGGCAGTACATTGGACAAGCAATCAGCCTCTAAGACTGCTGGAAAGCTTCTGAAAGAGTGTCGACGGGCAGGAATGAGTGGAGTCAGGACTCTCATATAGGATGCAAGGTGGTTTCTGCACTCAGCACTATACTAAACTAAGCAAACAGCTTTTCAGATCATCTTCAGAAGCATAGAAGTGGATTTCTGATAATGTGGCCCTGGAGTCACAGCACTGAAAAACTACATTCAGAAACAACCAGCTAAAGCCAGGAAAACATCACAGAATGTCATAGTAATGTGATCACAAAGTCTGAAGAAAATCATGGACCCACAGGTGGGAATACTTTGTGGAATTGGGGAGTGGAAAACTCTACAAGAAAGTCTGAGCCAGGAACCCTGACAGGGCAATAGGGGCCACTTTGAGTCACAGGTCAGAACTCAGGGTCTGACTGAGAAGGCAGAGAAGAGCAGGGCACTGGTCTGAAGAAACAGCTGTGTCCCCTCCTCAAACACTCAAAGCAAGCTAGTAGAGTCCAGAATAAATTCTGAAACAAGGCAGTAAAAGCTCACTGAGTTCATTGCCAAAACTCACACAAGTCAAGACAAAAGATGCTCCCCCACCCCCAACACACCACAAGGACAGATTTAAAATAAGAGAGAGAGAGAGAGAATCAAGTCTACAGGAATCTCTTTCTCTCCTTCCTCTTTTCATCCTTCTTCCCCATCAGTTTTTCTCTGCCCTATCAAAGAAAAGGACCAAGAGGAATATAAATGACTGCTGGGATCAGTGGGCTCATTATGTAGCCACCAAGCCCTAGGTATGATCCCGGTGCCAATAAAATCGATCAATACATGAACAAGCAAATAACCTGAGAGACAGACAAAAGTAGGTACTATACCAGTCAGTACACACTATTGATTGGTTTATTATAATTGCCAAACATATGAACTCAGTGCCGTTTTCACATTGGATACTGTAGAATTTTCTAACAGAGACCATTAGTCTCTAATATTTATGAAGTTCTTGGTCCTTGTTGTAACCAAGGACCTTAGGGGGAAAAAAATCTGATCTCTTTACCATTTTTGTTTTTATTTGGAATATTATAAAAATGAGGAAAATGTTGTTTAGACAAAAATGATGATCTAAGTTTTTTACTTTTAAGCACTTCAACCATTCAACAATACTACTAACCTGATAGTTATTGTATAAGAAGTGCTTATAGTCGTTCTCCTCCAAAAACTGCTTTGAGAGCTCTCAGTGATTGCTTTGTATTTGTAGAAACTGGTGCATTCATCATAACAGGTCATGCCATGAATGTTTAACAGGCCAGGGTATGTGATAAGCAATAACACCAGAATTGGTCATCAGATCTAAATTCCACGCCCTCTCCAATTCCCAGCACTGCCTTTCATGCTTGCTTTGTGTCTATAAATAAATTTACAGCCACTGTGCTTTTGTTATGCAAACACCCAAACAGGGAATTACACCTTTCAATAGATTCATATTTTAATACTTTACATACATCTTATTTTGAGTATTGTTCATATTATTTTGGTACTTATCCATTTATTCAATTTATTAAAAATATGAAAAGGATAATTCATATTGGAAGTTTACACAAATGAATATTCATGTATGTATTTTATATGCACTTTAAATTTTTCCATTAACTTTGATTTTATAAATTTTTTAGGAAATATATTTATTTTGGATTTTTGTCTGTCATGCATGTGTGACTTCACTGCTCTGGTCACTTTTTCATTTGGAAAAAAAGAGAGATACTAAAATATGAAATAGCATCCTACCCAGAGAGCCATCTTTTCAGTTCCATATCTATTTTTAATATAATCGCTAAATATCCAACTCTAGTGCTAATCTTATGTCTGAAACTATATAACCTAGTTGTTAATAAACAATGTAACACTGGGATATTCTTTTTGCAATTTTATTTATTAAAAATGTTTATCATCTCAAAGTAAAAGCACCACATTAAAATTCATACTCATAACAAGCAAGTACGATTGCTTCAACAGTAAATTCATAATAAAATGCTTCAGTTTTAAAAGTATCAGAGCTTTAAAAGATACTACTCATGATTTATTAATTACTATGTTGCTACCTAACCATACCTTCTAGAATGTGTCTTTCTATCTGGCTCTGTTGCACAGTGGATAGTGCACTGGACTTCTAGATAGAATGTGTCCCTTCTTTTTCTGTTTATGTGTCTTATTATTGATTTACAAGCCTATACGATAGGAGGAGTATAATTTTACACCGCTCCCAATACCAAATACCTATGCCTCCTGCCCCCCAAATAAACACACTCTCACAATGATAACCACCATAGTTCTCCCAAGATCTTAGAGATGGGTTGTCTACTTTTTCCCCCCATTCCATGTGATTCCATTCTCTATATTCCACATATGAGAAGCCATGTGCTTGACTCTCACTTCCTTGCTAAGTATAGTCACTTCCTGTCCATCCATTTTGTCTGGAATGACACGCTGTCATTTCTTTTACTTACTGAATAGTAGTACTCCAGTGAGCATATGTCCTGGAACTTCTTTATCCTGCATCTGTTGAAGGGTATTTTTGTTGCTGCTCGTCTTCAGCTATTGTGACTAGTGGAGCTATGAACAGAGGAATGCACATATCATTTAGAATTTGTGTTTCATATCTTTTGGATAAGTGCCTAGCACTGGTGTTGCTGGACCATAAAGTATTTCTGAAATTCAAATTTGTAATGGTATTAAACCAAATAGGAAAAAAAAAATTAAAAAGGGGCCAGACAGTAGCACGTCCACCTAAAGGCACTAAGTACTAAGCACAGTGACCCATTCGAAGACCCGGCTTCAAGCCCCAGTTCCCCAGTGAAGCAGATCCTGTTGAGATCCCACAAACAAATCCAGACAAAAAAATCATCTCATTAAATTATTATCAAATAAATTAAATAAAAAAGGAGGAAATGCCACGCCCCACTCAACTCCAGAAAGACGGGTCTGACAGGGTCAGCACCCAGGAAAACTCTCTTCAAGGAAGAAGAATTCTGGGAGTGAGTGGGTCTTGGCATCCTGAGCAGATCTAAATTGGAAACTCTGATGATTGTTTTCATTATGTACATGGTAATGATAATGTGTAATCGGGGATGAACAGCCCCTGTTCCCAGATTAGATACAAATGAACAGGAAATGAGGTAGACAAAGTTGTGGGTCATCAAATACATAAAGTTTTAGGAAAAATTCTTAATAATACTTACCTCCTCTTATGAAATATGTTAAAACTCTATGTAAAATACTATCTGCTAAGCCTATTACTCAGAAATGCATCACCCCATAAAGTATGACATTTCTATGTAAAACCGCAAGGCCATCTAATCAAGAAATGTCCACTTGGTCGATTCCAAATTATATTCCTCCATGAGGATAATTTCTGGAACCATCCCTTCCACCCCGGGTTCCATGGCTGCCAGTTCTTAGCAACATCGCCCCGCCAGATATTGGTCGGGATGCGGCATCATCTAAATTCATTTCCCGCGTCTACGCTCAACCGGACCTGCCAATCTACGCGGATATCTTCGCCCACCCTGTCCAACGCTTGACGTCTCGTCACCCAATCTGGTCCCCTATGCCTACACTGAACTTCTCTGTTCCAGACTCTTGGAAACAGAGTTGACAGTCAGCTGAGGTGAAGAACAAACACCTCATCACAGACCCTTGCAAGCGTCAACCCGGCTTTGACCTGGCACGTTATGATCGGGCCCTCCTCAATCGCTATCGAACAGGCCATGGCCGGTGCGCCGCTATGTTCCACCGCTGGGGAGCCAGAGACGACCCGAACTGCCCCTGCGGCTCCAGACAGACTATGACCCACATAGTCAATGACTGCCACCTCTTCAGATTCAAAGGAGGTCTCGAAACTTGACATCAGGCTCAACCTGACGCTGTTGACTGGCTACGGAAGAAGGGCAAACGCTAGAAGAAGAAAGAAATGAGCTTTACTTTCTGTTTCAGATATTGTTTATGTAAGACTGAAAGATATATAAGTTCTCACTGGCTGAATAAAAATGGAGTTCAGATTCACCCTCCAACAGAGTGTGGTGTATTCTGTTCTCCTCCTGACCCACCAGGTGGTCACCTTCAGAGTTCCCTGATCCTTCCTGCTGCTCTTCCGCTGTAGCAGTCCGTCGCACATGGTGTGTAGAGTTTTGTATGTTTGTATACCGTGGGACTAGTTCTCTTCTCCTCGGTAGATAAATGAGGACTTTGGTCTGCAAATTTTTCTATCCCATAGCATATGTGATAAAAATCACATTTTCCCCAGTAATTATGAGTACTAATTAAATATATGTTTGTGAGCTCTTTTTCAAATTTGCTTGTTTTTTTTTTATATTTATCTATTTTCCATTTTGTTGCCCTTGTTTTTTATTGTTGTAGTTATCATTGTTGTTATCAATGTCATCGTTGTTAGATAGGACAGAGAGAAATGGAGAGAGGAGGGGAAGACAGAGAGGGGGAGAGAAAGACAGACACCTGCAGACCTGCTTCACTGCCTGTGAAGCGACTCCCCGGCAGTTGGGGAGCCAGGGTCTCCAGCCGGGATCCTTATGCCGGTCCTTGCGCTTTGCACTATGTGCGCTTAACTCACTGCGCTACCGCCCGATTCCCTCTTTTTCAAATTTTAAAGATGATTTGTTTCTGACCAGAGAGAAAGAACTGGAGTGTTGACAGGCATTGAACCTGTGACATGTGGAGACTTAGGCACACAGTGGCTTCTCTAATAATAGACTGAATTGACTCCCCAGTCTTATAGAAGACTATGAAGTGGTCAAGGTAATTAATGAACATGGAAGACACTTTGGCAAGCAAGGAAAATGAATAAACAGAAGACAAAGAAATAACAAATCAATGTAGCAATTGGATGGTTTTACTCTTAAAATTTTATGTGTCTTATTATTTTATTTGGAGACTCAAAGCAGCTCTTAGTCCATGTATTAATCATGATGTCGGAAAAAAAAAAAACACACATAAGGTATAAATAGGTGTGGAAATTATGAATTGTTTACATGCTAAGCAGAAGGAAGGACTATCTAGGTTAAGTATGAGAGACAGACATGACCGGCATATGTTTTTAATCCTTTTATCGGGAGGGTAATGACCATGGTACATTTGGTACCTTATGGCTACAAGTTCCCTTCTCCACATGACAGGTGTCCGCAAAACACTCTCACTTCCAACTGAGACCCCCTTTTCTGCCATCAGGCACCAGGATTTCAAAGTCCCTCACCACAGTCCTCTCTCTCCTTCACCAAAGTCCTTTGCTTTGATGCAAAGTCCAAGTCTCACTTGATGTTTCCATTCTCTGTTCTTATTCTTAAGTTCTACCTATCACTGAGATCATCCCATATTCATCCTTCTCTTTCTGGCTGATCTCACATCACATGATTCCTTCAAGCTCCATCCAAGATGAGGTGAAGAAGGTGAATTCACCATTTTTAATAGCTGAGTAGTATTTCACTGTGTATCTAGACCACAATTTACACAGCCACTCATCTGTTGTTGGACACACAGTTTGCTTCCAGGAATTGGCTATTAAAAATTGTGCTGCTATGAACACATGTGTACACAGATCTTTTTGGATGGGTGTGTGTGTGTTCCTTAGGATATATCCCAAGGAGAAGGATTGCCAAGTCTTAGGGTAGGTCCAGTTCTAGCCTTCTAAGAGTTCTTCAGACTGCTCTCCAAAGGGTTTGAACCAATTTGCATTCTCACTAGCAGTGTAAAAGGGTTCCCTAACTCCTGTAACCTCTTTAACATTTGTTGTTACTTTCTGATACATCTCAAGGAAAACAAAGACAAAAATAAAACAATGGGAAATTTGAATTGAATGAAATAAAATAAAAATCTTCTATATGGCAAAAGACACCACCACCCAAGTAAAAACACTCCTTACAGAATGGCAGAAGATGTTTTTACGCCATACATCAGACAAAAGGTTAATAACCAAGATATACAGAGAGCTCACCAAACTCAGCAACAACAAATCAAATAACTCCATACAAAAGTGAGGAGGAGAGGATACAGAAAGAATTTTCACCAAAGAAGAGACCCAAAGGGCCAACAGAGATATGGGGAAAAATTGCTCCAAGTCATGGATTGTCAGGAAAATGAAAATAAAGAAAACAATAACATATCACTTCATTCCTGTGATATTGACTTATTGTCACTGGGAGATAAGGTGGAGTTGTTTGCAGACATGCTGAGGTGTGGGATGAGAAAAAAAAAGGTTTGTGTCTTGTAAACTATGAATGGTCAAACACAATCTTTTACTTATCATACTTTTCCCAGGTGTTTGAATGTGGCTTTATAAAATTGTTTCTGCTTGAAGGGTAGAATTTCATCCTCAAAATATGTTATCACTGGAGTAAGGATCCTGGTTCGAGCCCCCAGCTCCCCAACTGCAGAGGAGTTGCTTCACAGGTGGTGAAGCAGGTCTACAGGTGTCTGTCTTTCTCTCCCCCTCTCTGTCTTCCCCTCCTCTCTCCATGTCTCTCTGTCCTATCCAACAATGAGGACATCAATAACAACAACAAGAATAAATACAAGAATAAACGAGGGCAACAAAAAGGAATAAATATTTTTAAAAATTTAAAAAACAAAATTAAATATGTGATCACACCTCACTCACCACCAATTACCAATCTCTCTACTACAGATCACCTTGTTATCCTTAGAAATCCCATGAGAAATAAAGGGGGCGTGCTTATGCTACAGCTAGTCACTTTTCTTGCTTTGTTGCTGGGAAGAGGAAGGTCATTTCTAGACCTCCTCCGGAGTGGTTCACTTACTTTAAGCCCCTCCAGTTCCATCCACATAGAAGCAAAAGTCAACGTTTGGATTCTTTTTAATTTTGCTACATTTTATTTTGTAGAGATAGGTTCCTTCTATACCTGTTTTGTGTTATTTTCCTGTTTTATATTTTTGTAGCTCAGAAATACCTCATAGTGTGTATATGCCACATCTCTATTTCTGTCACGGGGTACTGCAGTCACTGCCAAGTCTTGCTATTATAAACAGAGCTTCAGTGAATGTCAGTGTGCACTTATATTTTCAGCGGAGTATTTTAGCATTATATGAATAGATACCTTACAGTGGAAATGCTGGATCAAATGGAAGAACTATTATTAATTCTCTGAGCACTTCCTCTTCTTTTTCCAAAGTGACTGGATCAATTTATACTTTTTTGTTTAAATAAATATTTTTTAAATATTTATTTATTCCCTTTTGTTGCCCTTGTTTTAATTTACTATTGTAGTTATTATTGTTATTGTTGTTCATGTCGTCATGGTTGGAAAGGACAGAGAGAAATGGAGAGAGGAGGGGAAGACAGACAGGGGGAGAGAGAGACAGACACCTGCAGACCTGCTTCACCGCCTGTGAAGTGACTCCCCTGCAGATGGGGAGCCGGGGCTCGAACCAGGATCCTCGCACTGGCCCTTGCGCCTTGCGCCACATATGCTTAATCCACTGCGCTACTGCCCGACTCCCAATCATATGATTTTTACCCCAATGACGTTAAGATGTTGTATCTTATTTAGTGATGCGCTTGTGTTGAACCATCCTTGTCTCTCAACAAGAATAATCTCACTTGTTTGTTTTATGTGAAGCACTTAATATACTGATGACTTCTGACTAACTAATTTTTGGGGACTATTTTATTTCTATCCGTCAGACATATAGGCTGGTAATCTTTTCCTGTAGTGTCCTGGGCCAGAGTCCTTATGTGAAGTTTGCAGCCATATTTCCCTTTCACAGCGACGGTTCTCTCTCTAGCTCTCAAATCTTATTCATAACACACTTGAGTGGTAATGACAATGATTTCCAGTCTGTGATTTCTATGATCACAGCTCTAAGAAAATTAAGAAAGTAAGTTTCATTTCTTCTAGAAACTATTTTAAATTGAAATAATCTGCATTTCTGGACTAAAGCAAAATTGTTGAAAAATATGTATGGATGCTTCCTCCCTTAGCTAGAGATAATGTGCTTAAAACTTTTTTTTTATCATTTCAGGAGTCTGAATGATTTCTAAGTCCTTTTTCTGTCTGAATTCTTTTATCTCACATGTCTGAGATGATTATTTATTCTCTAATAATAAACAATAGTTTATTCCCTAAAGTATAATGGCATATTATATTTATAAATAAGTTATTGAGCAGTTCAGGAGTCTTGGACTGAATCATTCAATCTTGAAAAAAAGCAAATGCATGGCCAAGTAAGATGTAGTATAGACACACAATGGAATACTACCTAGGTATTTAAAATGGTGACTTCACCTTCTTCACCCCATCTTGGATGGTAAAGGAATCATGTGAAGTGAGATAAGTCAGAAGCAAAAAGACGAATATGGGATGATCTCATGGCAGAAGTTGAAAACAAGATCAGAAGGGAAAACACTAAGCAGAACTTGGACTGGAGCTGGTGTACTGCACCAAAGTAAGAGACCCTGAGTTGAGGGTGGAGGTGCTTAAGGTCCTGGAAAATGGTGGCAGAGGAGGACCTAGTGGGGTTGTTTTGTTATGTGGAAAACTGGGAAATGTTACGCACATACAAACTATTGTATTTTGCTATAGACTGTAAGCCATTAATCCTTCAATAAAGAAATAAAAAAAGAAATTTTTTTTCAAAAAGAACAAATTCAAAGAATTTTTCTGCTCTGATTTATAAATGACAAAATCCAGAACTGATCAAAACTGTGTGGTACTGACAGAAGGATGGATATATTGTTCAGTGGAACAGATTAACTATCAGTGAGCTCGGATAGCTTTGGCTAGTGAATTTTCAACAAGATTGTCAGAAAAGACACCTTACTGAACAGGCTGAGTGGTGGTATACCCATATGAGCACACTTTTTATAATAATGCTCAGAGACTCCAGGTCAAGCTTCCAGTACCCACCAGCATAGGGGAAGCTTAGCAAGCAGCAAAGCAGTGACACAGGTGTCTGTCTCTCTTTGTCTTTCCTTCCCTTTTCTCCCTCATCGCTCTTGATTTTTCTGTCTCTATCCAATAAAAAGAAAAATTAATGGTCAACAAATACATTAAAGATGCTCAATATCATTATTCTTTAGGAAAACAAAGATTAAAGTGACAATGGATTATCATGTCACAGTGACTTGAATGGTACTAGCAAAAGAAATGGAAATACCTAAAGAAGTGAAGCAAGTGGAACTCTCAGACCTCAAGGACAATTACAAACTATGCAGTTACTGTGATAGTTCGGTAGTTTTCAAAAAGTTAAACAAATTATCTTAGGAGCCAGGGAGTTAGTGCCATACAAAGCACCAGACATTGTGTCTGCAATGTCATGGCCACAGGTGTGCTATTCTGTTCTACATACACTAGGGCTCGATAGGACTCTGCTCTTTCTCTCTTAAGAAAACAACTTTATAACAATAAAGAATTACCACATGATTCAACAATTTCACTCTTAGATAAATATTCCAAAGAATTGAGCACAGGTGGTCAAGTATTATACAGGAATGTTTATAGCGGCACTTTTCCCAAAACAAGATGGGATTATCCACATACCGATCAAGATCTGAATGGGAAACCGAAATGTAGCATATCCCTAACAATGGGGTGCTATCAAGACTGAAAGTAAAGGAGTAATTATGCTTGTTATAATTTGAATGAACTTGAAAAAGGATGAAGAATTCAGAGACAAAAGATGATCATGTGAGTATCATTCTACTTATATTAAGTATCTGGAATAAGCAAATACATAGACTGAAAAGAATAGTTTCCTGGCTGCTAACAGAAAAAGTAAGCAAGCAATGAGATGTGGCTGCTAAATAGTATAGTGCTTTCTCTTGAGGTGGAGAAAATGCTTGAGCAAGTGACAAAAGGTGGTCTGGGCAGTAGCCCAGTGGATCAAACAGGACTCTCAAGCATGAGGTTCTGAGCTCAGTCCTCAGCAGCACATGAACTAGAGTGATGTCTTGTTGGTCATTAAGCCAGGTCCCCTGCATTGCTTGACACTGTGGTCTATTTACATAATCATTGTTTTGCCTGAGACCCACCCTGCCTTCAGGGTATTGGTTTAATCCCACTAGTAAGATAGAAGCTTGCTACCTTCTAGTTCTTTTGTTCCCTCCACCCCCTCTCCACGCATTTCCTTTTCCAACCTGCCACTTCCCTTTCAGAAGATATAAAGGTGTTTTCTCTGATCAATAAAGGCACGGCATTGCATTCCCACTCAGCCACAAGTTCCTGGTTCCTCTCCCACATCGCTGAGTAAGCAGCAGCCTAGGTTGGCTCCGGTTGAGTTCTCTCACCCTCAACACAACCTGGCAATGTCTGGTTCTCTCTCTCTCTCTCTCTCTCTCTCTCTCTCTCTCTCTCTCAAATTTTATTTAGTTATTCATGGAGAGAGAGAGAGAAAGAGAGAGAGAGAGAGAGATTGAAGGTGCTGTGTGGTGGTGTACCTAGTTAAGTGCACATAGTAGGAAGTGCTAGGACCATTGGGTCAGATCCAGGTTCAAGACCCTGCTCTCCACTGGCAGGGGTGACACTTCACAAGTGTTGTTTCTCTTTCTCTCTCCCTTTCTATCTCCCCCTCCTCTCTGAATTTCTCTCTGTCCTACCCAGTAAAATAGAAAAAAAATGATAGCCAGGAATAGCGGGCTTATCCTTTTGGCTCTGAACCCCAGCAATAACCCTGGAAGAAAAAGAAAGAAAGAAAGAAAGAAAGAAAGAAAGAAAGAAAGAAAGAAAGAAAGAAAGAAGAAAGAAGGAAGGAAGAAGGAAGGAAGGAAGGAAGGAAAGAAGGAAAGAGAGAGTGGTGCAGTGGCTAAGGCACTGGACTCTCAAGCAAGAGGTCCCGAGTTCAGTCCCCCACTGCATATGTACCAAAGTGAAGTTTGGTTCTTTCTGTCTCTCCTCCTATCTTTCTCATTAATAAATAAATAAAATATTTTTTTAAAAAGAAAGGAAAGAAATAAATTAACATAATTGTTGGCTGAACATTATTGCTTATATGCTAAGATGAATCGTGTTTTTTGAAGGCTAGTTTTGCATTCTGCAAATGTTTCTTCATAAAAATCAACTCCAAGTCACTCTCTCTCCATGTACTTTTCTTTTCCATTCAGTGTCAAAAAAAAAAAAAAGGTGCAGAAATTTTCTTAACGTCTTTTGTAGAGTGATAGTATGTTTACTTTTCCTTCATTTCATAGCTCATTGTGGACCCTGCTCTACAGTGAGCTCAGATTATACTGATATTTCCATTACAGCCATTTACATTAGATTTTGGTTTTTGTCTGTATCAAGTCAGTCAACACACAGAGCTTAAGACTGAACAATTTATTTTCCCCAGGCAAAGTACCAACTTCATGATTTTCCCATTAAGGTTTTAAGCATTGAAATCTCTCTGACTCTTTTGCCACCTCTGAATTTGTACATTTTATGTGTCATGTATAACATTTGAAGCATTTTATATATTTTCTAGTAGTCTAGACACTATTAGATGACTGTTAACAGCTGAGTCACACTGTCCTGCCACTGCCCACAGCTACATGTAAATGCTCTTCTCACAATCATGATAAATTTTTATTGTCCAACATGAATTTGTATTGTAAAACTTTTTTAAATCTTTCTGTGATATGGGATGGTGTTTCTTTCCTCATAAAGAATCTACTCTATTCTAATTTTCCTGACATCTGCCTGGACACAGACACATTGTTTATACCTAAGCTTTATCTATGCAGTAACTTTTATCTTAGACTATATACATCATAATCAACTGTGAGTATCAGAAAAGTCCAAGTGTGAATCCTTCATACCATGCCTCGTATACCGGAACATATGTCTTTATATCTGTGCACTTTTATTTTCATTTTAATCCCTATATTGCTTCTGATACATGTATATCTATCTATGTGTATTTAAATCAACACATGTTCACCTTTAAATTTAATTTTATTTACCCTTGGATATTAGTTAACTCATTATAGACCCCCCCAAATCCTACAATAAATATTAAACTTATACTATCAAATATTGTTCTTCCACTTTTGTCTTTAATACAGGATAGGAACAATCCTGTTGTATAGTCTGTTTCAAATATTTGTTGTTTTTGTGTACTCCTCATTCTCATTCATTAAATGAACATTATGGTTGTCACTGGAGAGCTTAAGTCAATGTATAAATTTCTGGAGATGAGAGTTTACAGTTTCATGTGATTTAAGGATTGTCCATATAAGGGATCTTCTAGATTAAAGCTACCAAATTTGAATGAAATAAGAGCTAGAAAGCAAGGGAGCTAGACTTCCAGAGGCAGGGCTATGGAGCAACAGCAGCTGTGTTTCTCTTCTCTCCTATCCCAGGTCAATTAGGAATACCAAAGGAGACCACCTGGGAACACAACAAGACAGAACTAGAACAACTTCAGGAATTCAACAAATCACCAGTGAGTGCAAACACATGCTGCTTGTGGACAGGGAAGAGGCTCAGGAGAGACTCCTGGGGCTAAACTCTGTTGATACTCTCAAGTGGCTGTTAACAGTCTTACAGTTTACTGATTGAGGCACCACCTCCAATATGTTTAACCAACAAAAAGACTGTTGAAAGGAGGAGAGGACTCCCCTAAGACTTGCCAAATGCAACTGTAAGTCTCCATTGCTACTGCTCTCAGAGGCTGGAGCAGCAGGGGGAGGTCCTGTGCTGACATCAGGGGACAAAGAACTGACCAGAAAACTCAGGAGAAGATCAACACCACTGTGGCCAAACTGAGGGGCTGTATAGTGGGAGCCTTTCCACATGTTCTCCTGGAGAGAACATGGTGAATATTTGCCTCAGAACGTACAGACTATAAACGGGACTTGTTTAGAAACTCACAGGGCCCAGCAGTGCTACCTAGCTTGGAAGAGAAGTTGAATTGAGCCTGGAGATTGGGATCCTTGGGGTGTAGGAGTCTCTTTGTATAACCACTGTGCTATCTCTCCCCCACCCTGCTTTAACTCTTGGTCAGGAGTAAGTGATTAAGCTAAGAAGCCTACTTACATAGTTTAAAAGCCCTTAGGCTCCCATAGCCTACAAGGAAGAAAAAGAACAAAAGACACTTTTAACAGCCTCTGTGTTTCAACTCAGGGATTAAAATAATATTGGAACAACTGTTAGTTTCCACAACTGTGAACCCTTTAAGTACCTTACTTAGACACAAGTCAATCCAGGCATGAGTGATAAGTAATTTGAAAAGTACTGAGAGAGGGACCTCATAACATACTATTTAAAATGGTTAAAACAACAAGAAGAAATATTGGAGAAATGAACCAGGACAAGAGTACAACAAAAAGCCCCCCAAAGGTTGAACCACAAAAGAGTGAGGTCAACATACAAACACTAGTTAAGAAAATAGTCACAGGAGCGAGTAAAGAGTTTGAAAGAACTATCATCAGAAATGCAGAAACAACAAATGAGACTCTGGAAGAAAACACTAATTATCTCAAGGTTATTAGAGAGCTAAGCTGAAAGCTGAAATAGCTTAGGTAATAACACAACTAGCTGAACAAGCTAAAACTGTATCAGGACAGGGTAACAAAATAGATGAGCTCCGGAAAACAGCAGAGGGGAGAGAGAATAGAATAAATGAGGCTGAAGACAGAATTATCAAGATCAAGGATGAATTAGAGATAACTAAAAAAGAAGTAAGAGATCTCAAAAAGAGATTAAGCAATACTGGAAACAACAACAAAGACCTATGGGATGACTTCAAAAGAAATATTATTCACATTATTGGCTTGCCAGAGGAAGAAAGAGAGGGAGGGGAAGAACATATTCTACAGGACATAATAGATGAGAACTTCTCTAGTCTAGACAACATCAAAGACATAAAGGTTCAAGAAGCCCAGAAGGTCCCAAACAGAATTGACCCAGACTTAAAGACACCAAGACACATCATATTTATAATGGAAAGGAATAAGGATAAAGATAGGATCCTGAAGGCTGCAAGAAAAAAACAGTCACCTACACAGGAAAACCCATAAGATTAGCAGCAGACTTCTCCACAAACACTACAGGCCAGAAAAGAATGACAAAATATCTATTGAGTGCTCAGTGAGAAAGGCTTTCAACCAAGACTACTGTATCCTGATAGACTGTCATTCAGACTAGATGGAGGTATAAAAACCTTCTCAGACAAGCAACAGTTGACAGAATCAACTATCACTAAGCCTGCCCTGAAAAAAGGTCTGAAAGGTCCCCTATAAACAGTCAGACCACTATTAATATGCCATCTATCAGAACTCAGAAGACTTTTTTTTTTGTGGCACAGATAGTCCACCAACTTCTGAACATGATGGTGTACTTCTCATCTGGATATCAGAAACTGTAAAACTCTGCATGAGGAAAATGCTCTGAACCCTATTATGGGTCTTTGTGCAACACTGAAATACTTCAGTTGATTTAACTATTAATGAGTTGACAACCCTTACAGATTGGAGTTGCATGACAGAGTAACTGCAAATAACTGGTATTGGTCTTAAAACTGTTACCTGAGTGAAGTAATGCAGTAAGAAAGATATCATCCAAGAATAGTATATGAATGTGTGTGTGTATGTGTGCGTGTGTGCGTGTGTGTGTGTGTGTGTGTGTGTGTGTGTGTGTGTGTGTGTGTATGTCCGTGCAGAATCAATTACTTTAGCTCAGTCCACTAGAGGTCCTCAATGGCATAATCCAGACCCACAATATGAGTACTAATATTCCATTTTCCTCTATTCCATATTTACCTCCAGCCAAAAGCACATGAAGTCAGGGTGATGATTCTCCCAACATAAGTTATCTTTCTGAGACTGAAAAATATCATAAATACAACACAGTGGGAACCATTATTTTCTTAATTTCTAGACCCTAGGGAATAAAATCCCTGGAATTAAAGACAAACAAGATCTAGGAGATGGTGTTAGAGATGAGTGTAAGTTAACTGCAAATGTCCCCTACAAAAGAAAAGGTGTCTGGCAGCAAAAATGTATTACAAAATTATATGTGACCTCTGGGACAAATATTAAAGATTACTAAATATATTCTCTTCATTCATACAAAACAGTAAATGTACACTCAACATGATTGACAATGTCTGTTCACTACCAGTTTCAATGTTGCTATATACTATTTTATCCTTGCTCTCAGGGACAGAAACAAAGTTCTTCTCTTTATGTCACAACATAGTGAGCAGCTTATCTTGAAGTACATTGTATATGACTCATGTCACAGTTGAGTATCCACTTAGTTTATCATCATAGTCAGGAATTAGAGCTGTGTGCAATGGACAAGCTGGAACGGACTATCTAGTATAATAACAGGAGGACAGGCAGACATTGTGTATACAGAGTGAGGACGTTAGAGAAAAAAAAAATCACAGCTCGAAATAAGCAATGTTTAAATGTTTTGAATGCGTCTTTTAATAAATAATTATTTTAAAATATGTTTTATTTATTTTAGATAGAAGCAGAATAGCTGAGAGGGAAGGGAAGGATTTAAAAGACGAGAGAGGGAGAAAGAGAGACAGAGAGAGGGGAGGGGGGAGAAACAGATACCTACCAGACTGTTTCACCTCTCATGACTCATGAAGATTTGTCCCTCTAGATGAGGGACTTGCACAGGTCCTTGGCTGTGTTGACCTATACTGCCAAACTGCTTCTGCACATTAAAATTAGTTTTGTTTTCATCATTTAACTTAATACGTGTGTGTTTATGTATTCTAAGTATAACAAAACTGTTTAAACAGGTATTTTTATTAAAAAGCAAATTTCATGAAATTTTAAGAAAAAAAATGAATATGCACACATATCCTGATAAAAATGAAGGAAAAATCAAATTATATTTGGTTTTTCTCATTTTATTTAATATCTACTGTGAGAAAAAAAGATAACCTTGTCACTATTTCAAATAACAAGTTTCTATTTGACAGAAATCACTTCAAAAACCCAGACAAAATTTGTCATTTCAAGAGTGGTATATTCATCCATATGGAAAGCCTATGTCTGTTTTTTTTTTCCTTCTGAATTTGTTTTCTGCAAGTGTGGAGACATCTTTAAGCTGTATTCAGGCTGCAGGGAACTGAACACTGCATTGTCCTTGGATATTAACTTGATGTACGTGGGATAGAAAGGGAAGTGGGCATTTGGCAAGGAGTTGTTTCATTTGATCTTTCAAGAAAAATTGACTTTCTTTGTTCTGACATTGTTTGGCTATCTAGATAGATCTGTTTGTCTGATAATCATCAAACTTTTATGCCATGTTACATGTAGAATTAACTTGAGCTGAGGAGATGTTTTTGTTCTCTTTACTTTTAAGAAATCTGCTTGTGAGTCTGGATAGAGAATTACAGTGGAGAGGCACAGGATATTTAGTATCAAAGGAAGACATATGGACATTTTTAGGTTTATTTTTAGAAAACCAGTAAGATAGCAAAGATTATATGATTGCCAGAGTCATAGTATATCAGTTTATTAATGAAGACATGATAAACAGAAACATCACAATTTAATAAAGAGGATTTGATGAGCACTTTGTCTAATTACCATTCTTGTAAGGACAACAGGGTGAAACGCCAGTGAACTGTGTGGTCTTTACCTTTGTTCTTGATTTATAAAATATTAAATTCAAGTCAGGATTCATTTTTAATTTTGAATAATTAAGGAAGTGGGACACAAGTGGAGCAAAGGAATAAACAACTAAAATTCAGATATAAGGTGATTCTCAAAACATGAAGATCAAATCAACTTTTTGTTGTAATTTGCAGTGCATGAAGCATTTTCATAACACTCATTTGGACTGACCATGATGACTTTTATAGAGAGAAGAGACACACTTATTACATACTAGGTAAGCATTTTATAAAGATTGATAAGATTTTGAGTGAACACTCTGAGGATTTTCTTACTGTCAGAGAAAAATCGTTATGTGAGCTTCCAGAACTTTCTATTTTACCCAATAAATTTTGATATAGTAGCAGTAAGGGGGAGTACAATAATCTGCCTTATAAATAACCTTTTAGGTTCTTAGAGAAATATGATCTTAGCGTTCTTCTCTAGGAGACTAACTATTGCTCTTCATCAGCAGTGATTAGTACACACTAGGTGCAACAGAAGCATTTAAAGGGTGTTGCACAGTCTGTGTGGTTGGGAAGTTGTGAAGGACAATTGAAACTTTGTATGTTAACTCTCTCTTCAGTCACCAGGTTCCAGATACCAGCATGATGTCGACCAGATTTCCCTGGACTGACGACCCCACCAATGTGTCCCGGAACTCAGTTTCCCCAGAGACCCACCCTACTAGGGAAAGAGAGAGGCAGGCTGGAAAACGGATCGACCTGCCAACACCCATGTTCAGTGGGGAAGCAATTACAGAAGTCAGACCTTCCACCTTCTGCATCCCACAATGACCCTGGGTCCATGCTCCCAGAGGGATAGCGAATGGGAAAGCTGTCAGGGGAGGGGATGGGATATGGAGATCGGGTGGTGGGAATTGTGTGGAGTTGTATCCCTCCTA
The DNA here is from genome assembly GCF_950295315.1 of Erinaceus europaeus. Lineage (NCBI taxonomy): Eukaryota > Metazoa > Chordata > Mammalia > Eulipotyphla > Erinaceidae > Erinaceus > Erinaceus europaeus. Next base: position 4,594,259 of record NC_080165.1, read on the forward strand.
CCCTATGGTTTTGTTAATGTCTCCCTTCTTAAATAAATAAATAAATAAATAAATAAATAAATAAATAAATAAATAAAGCAGGGCAAGTGGTGGTCACAGAGATAGAGCCCTCTGGACCCTGCCTGTGTTGCCTTCAGGGACACAGGTTAGAGGTCCAGGCACTATGGCAGAGCTACTGTTATGGTGAAGAAAGCTTTAGTGGCTTTGGTGTCTCTTTCAAGCTCTGTATGAAAAACGTGACCCAGAGCAGTGAAAATAAACATTCATGAGACAGCAGACCCAGACTCCACAGAGAGAGAGCATGATAAGATACAAAACCGAATGAATGCCACTGCATATACAAATATTGTTATGTCACAAATGTTACAAGTGACTTCATACCTAGGGTACTAAATTTATAGGCCAGGTGCCTCTCTGTTACATGTGGGCTAGAAAGGAAAAGAAATGATCATTGTGGGAAACAAGATGAGTATGTTGGTGAGGAAAAATTGTGTAAGTCATTCATTCAAAAGGCAAATGACTGATGATTTCAAGAGACACACAAAAATATGTGTTTCAATCTGTGGTGTGGAAAGAGAATTACAGATGGTAGAATGTTGACATAAAACTTCTTGGCAGGAAGAGCAGTAAGAACACACCAAAAGTGATGGCTTATACTTAAAGTAATTCAAGGCCAAGTAGTTTTATGAAGAAAACGGGGCAGATCAAGATATATTTAGTCGGGAGAAACGATAGGGCGCACTGACTGATGGGAGGAGAGAGTGTGAAAACACTTGATATCAGGAACATTCAGCTATTCCATGAATGTCCAAGCTCCCCTTTCTGACAACCTGTGTTGGATTGCCTCTAACAGGGTTACAAGTCAGGCCTGTCTTCTGTGGAAGTTATGCCAATATAACTCCCAAATAAATCAAAGCATGCTTTGAAGATTTCTCAAATGAATAAATAAATAAATGAATAGATAGATAACCAGGAAACAAGAAATGTTCACCTTTGCCTAGATGAAAATCACTTATACACAGACATAGAATGGATACACTGAGATAAATCAATATGCTTCCTGCATCAATTATCCAAAATATGAAACACTGGTTATAAATTTAGATTTTTTTTTCAAGTTTTACATTTTGCAAGTTAAGAGCAGAATAGGAATTGTAATAGTAAACTTTACTTACGTTCATCAAATAGCACCATGATTCTTTGCTGATTCCCACCCTTACTTTCCATTTTTGTCCTTTTGGATAGACAGCAGTGTTTGATGGATTTAAGGTGGTAAGTAGTAACAGTAAAAAAAAAAAAATTTTAAAAAGAAAGAAATCAATATGCTTTTTTAAAAAGTATCATTCCAATTAAAGTTAATAATGGAACTTGAATCTCCCTCAAGTCTTTCATATGTCGTACTTCCATGTAGAATTCTATCCAATGCCAGGTCCCTCCCTCTCCCTTTCCCTCTCCCTCTCCTTTCTCCTTCCTCCCTCCTGCCTCTCCCTCTCCCTCTCCTTCCTTTATCTCCCTCTCAGTCCTCTCTTTCCCTCTCCCTCTCCCTCTCCTTTCTCCTTCCTCCCTCCTGCCTCTCCCTCTCCCTCTCCTTCCTCTATCTCCCTCTCAGTCCTCTCTTTCCCTCTCCCTCTCTTTTCCTTTTCTCTCTCTCCCCAGTCCCTACCCTCTCCTGGTCCTCTCCCCTCTCCTTCCCCCATATCCTTCCCCCTCTCCCTCCCCTTCCTCTTTTCCTGGTCTTTTGCTAAAGCTCAATGCCTGCATAATGGACCACCCTTACCAGTGGGACATCCTCTGTAAAGATAGAAAGAAATTGAGAAAACACAGAGAGAGAAGACAGAGAAAACTGCAGCATGGTTTCAATTTTCACGAAGTACCTTTCCTTGCTGGGGCTCATACGGGGTGACTCTCAGAGGAGAAGGTAAACTACTGGTTCTCCCTTGCTAGCCGAGGACTCAACAATATAGACAAGAGACACTGGGGAGACTTGGAAAACTCTCATTTATTGGAAGGTGGGCTTGGGTTTAAATAGGGATTCAGACAAAGAACATTTTTCAAATACATCAGAAATTACAGGTTTCTTAAAGGTCAGCTTGCCCCTATGGTAGGGGGCTGGTATGACAAGAATTGATGCAGATACGTAAAGGTCAAGACAATTATTCTCCATGATGCAAACAGGTTAATTATCTAAAGGCATTTGAGAGAAGCATAGGGGTTAAACCAACAAAGTGAGATAGAGAGAAGATAAACAAGCTTGATGTAAATCATCATATCAAAGGATATATAAGGAAATATTGTTTGGGGGGCTTCATTGACTGATGTCAGGGAGGTGTTTGATGGAGTATGTTCTCTTTAGTGATCAAAAGTGAGGTGATTGTGTGAACTCTGGGTGACTATGTGAACTTTGAATGAACCTTAAAGCAGGCAGCATGTGGCCTGCAGTTAGCGGGGAGAAACTGTGATATCTCTGTGCGCCTGAGAGTCTTATAAGGGGAAACTGAGTCTGAGAGACATTTTTCCCCTTTGCTCATCTCTTGTGAGAGAGGCTAACAAGGTGTGTCTTTCCCAGACCTCCATCCAGGGACGGGGGGGAGTTTTCCCTAAGCTCTACCAAGCTTACACATAGTCTCACATTTCCTGAGGGTGGAGCCCTGACACTTGAACTAGGACCCAGAAGCCCATGCAGTCAGCTGGGTCTCTGCTTCTTGGATACACTAGCTTGTTGGGCCTCCCTGGGATTATCACTGGCTCTGTCACAAAGTTAGTGCAATTCCGAAAGTCTGCTTCTCTCATCTTAAACGCAGTGTTTCCCTAAATAGTAGGGAAAACAGCTCTCCCCGGAGAGAATATCCTGCTTTTTCACTGAAGGATTCTAAAGCTGTGATTGATAAACCTGACTGGCTGTGTCATTACTAAGTGACTCTTACATTCCCAAATCTTTCCTGCTGAGTGCAAGATGTCTCCAACCTGTGTGAGTCTAATTGTTCACATTTCCAAAGCAGATTGCTCACTCATAATCAAGTTTGGGGAATTAAGTAGAGAAATTGGGGGGTGAAAACTGAAATGGCAAGAAAACTAGGGGCCAGTTGGTGGTGCACCTGGTTGAGCTCACATGCTACAGTGTGCAAGGACCCAGGTTCGAACCCCAGGCCCACCTGCAGGGGGAAACCTTTTGAGCCTCGAAGCAGTGTTGCAGATTTCTCTCTGTCTCTCCCCATCATTATCATCCTTTTTCCCTCTCAATTTCTGGCTGTCTCTGTTCAAAAAATAAAGTTAATACCAAAAAATATGTAAACCGAAATATGAATAGAATTTTTTTAAATATTTATTTATTCCCTTTTTGTGTTGCCCTTGTTGTTTTTTTATTGTTGTAGTAATTGATGTCATCATTTTTGGATAGGACAGAGAGAAATGGAGAAAGGAGGGGAAGACAGAGTTGGGGAGAGAAAGACACCTGCAGACCTGCTTTACTGCCTGTGAAGCGAATCCCCTGCAGGTGGGGAGCCAGGGGCTCGAACTGGGATCCTTCCGCGGGTCCTTGTATTTCATGCCACATGCACTTAACCTGCTGCACTACCGCCAGACTCCCATATAAATAGAATTTAAAAACCACAATAAAGATTCTGGACACTGTAAAGCAATCACTGTTGATAGTGATTCAGTGTATCGTAAAGATAATGAATTGGGACAGGGGTAGCTAGCATAACGGTTATGCAAAGAGACTGTCATACCTGATTTTCTGAAGTCCCAGGTGTAATTCCCGGACACCACCACAGCCAGAGCCGATTAAGTGCGTTGGTAAAAAGCAAACACACACTGGAAGGATAATGGATTACAGTGCACATGTTTGCACACGGCTACACGTTCTCATTCCCATGATCGGTGTCTGCAGGAGACTCTTAGCTCCAGCTGAGGCCCTTTGCCACCAGCTCGCTCCAGAAACCCAGGGCCTACCTCACTGTCTGCTTTCCCTCCAGTGGGAGACCCCTTGTTTCAGTACAAGGTGCCACTTCCCAGTCTCAGTTGAACTGCATTTTCCCTTCCTATTCTTGTTTCTTAAGTCCCACCTATCAGTGAGGTTCTCAGTATTGAACCTTTTTATTTGACTTATCTCAATTCATAAGATTCTTTCAAGTTTCATGAAAAACGAGGCTAGGGAGATGACTCCGTAGTTTTTAACAGCTGAGCAGCTGGCTGGTGGGACTACTCACTTGGGTACTTGGACAATGCTTTGTGCTGCTAGATTCTCAACAGAAGTCTGAGCCCAGCCCCCACCACACACAAGGAAGCTTAGGTGCAGTGACCAGAGAAATACAAATAAAGACAATTAGCACTTTGCACCAGTGAGAATGTCATACATCTGAAAAGACAGAAACAAGTGTTGGCAAGGATGTGGAGAAACAGGAATCCTGAAACATTTCTGCTGAGAACAGACACTGCTCCCATGCCTTTGTAAAACTCTATGGAGATTTTTCTCAACAGTAGAAATGAATCTACTCTGCAATTTCTCTCCTGGGGACTTTTTCATGATGGTGTAATTAAGTTTATGAAAAAAAAAAAAAGACAAAATAAAAAAAAATGTGGGCCCTTTTTCAGCTGCTGCCCAATGACATGGGTCTCTAAGGGATCAACTCTAGCTTTGATGTGCTAGTCAAGGTCAACCCCAAGGGCATAATGTTCCATGTGGGTGCTGGTGGGTACAGCTCCTCGATGACTCTCCTCCCTCCACCCTGCCATCTCTGCAGCTCTGGCCAAGGTTGAAGAGAAAACAGGGGCATGGAACTAGGAGTCTGACAAAGACATTGACTGCATTGACTAGGCCTCTTGTAACCCGTTCAATAACTAGGTCAAGTCTTTAAGAAAAAAAGTGCTAAGATTCAATAAACAACTTTCTCTCCTCTCTCTGCATCTATACAACGTACAGGAATTTAAACATCTACTTTCCATATTTCTTCACTGCAACCATTCCCAGAATTATGTGTGAAGATAGAGGGAGACCTCTTTGTGAAGTCTGTGATTTTTCTACATACTTATTAAATCACAATCTTGACACTCATTGGTTGTAGAGATAATTCATTTCCATTAGATAGATCAGATATTATTCATCTTGACTCCATATTTGAATGATCGGGTAGCTCTAAAAGTGCTAGTGTTCACAGGGTTTCAAGTTATTTATCAAAATAACTGTACCCAGTGCCATTCCCATTCCCATTGGAATTTCTAGGAGAATGTCATTCTCACATACTACTCAGCTATTAAGAATGGTGAAGTCACCTTCTTCCCCTCATCTTGGATAGAGCTTGAAGGAATCCTGTCAAGTGAGATCAGCCAGGAAGAGAAGGATGGATATGGGGTCATCTTACTCCCAGGCAGAAAGGGGAAACACAAGCTAAAACTTGGATCAGTTTGGTGTATTGTGTCTGAGCAGAGGACTTTGGAGAAAGGCAAGGACAAGAGGGACTTTGATGCCTTGGTAAATGATGATGGAACACTATTTAAGTCTGGGGCTGAGAGTGTTTTGCAGATGCCTATCATGTCAAGATGTGAAGTGTCAACAGTTTGTCAACAATTGCTCTATAGATATGAAACAACTGAAACTCTCATAAATTGCTGGTAGAACTAGAATTTGGTACAACTATTTCAGGAAGCTATTTTAGCTGAAATTGAATATATACATGTTCTAAGACCAAGCACATATGTGATTTTAAATATCTAAACAAGAATAATATATAGGCATGCACAATAAAACACATCAACAAGAATTACCATAGGAGGTCACTCACCAGAACCCTAAACACAGTGGCCATCGTTGGCATGATGGAAAAGTAAACACCAGTAAATAAATAAAATGGAACAGCATAGAGATGAATAAACCATGACTGCCTACAAGTAACACACATCAATTTCGTACTTATTACACTGGGTGAAAGAGGAGATAGATAGCTTCTTATTTCACTTCTATCAAATAAACTATGAGGCGAGAATCGCTGGTAATTTTGGAAGTCAAGTCTATGATCGTAGTCCGGGAGAAAGGAAAAAGTGATGATTTACAGATGCAATAATGAAGACCTAGAATGGGGCTGACATCATTCTTAGCTGGGTAATGGCTATAGGAGAGAGTTTAAGGTAATTGAATGGTGAATTGAGCTCTGTGCCTTGTACTGTATGATTCATCTGCTTCAGTCAAAAGGTTAACAATACAATGAGTCATAAAATTGTGTTAATGCTCTCCATAGTAGATGAATTCAAGGAAATATTATTAAATGCATTAGGTATTAAAATGGAACGGTGCTTATATTAAAATAGCCCTCTTAATTTTACAAATACATATTACACTTTGAAGCATGACTTACAATACCTAACACTTGTTTTAAAATAACAAGGAGAAAGAACTAGGAAGGTATTGAGGAAATCAATGTGGAGAAGTTTTGCTGGAATTGCATGGCAGGTGTAGGGAGCAGGAAATGGTACTAGTCTATTTACGGTATTGCGTAACGCCATCCTGGTAATCTCGCCACTCACCTTGGCTTTCTTTGTTTTTGTTTTTAAAAAACAGATATGATAGAAGTTTCCATCCACATCTTCCATTTCTGCAAAGGCTTTCTAAAATACAGGAGCATGACTTCTCCCTTCATTGCCTGGGAGAAGTAACCTGGATATAATTCGTTTTTTATTTCCATCTCAAGTTCTATACTTGTCCCAATCTAACCACTCCTAAAGTCCTATATCTTCCAACTCTTCTCACAGAAGGAGGATATCTACCTCGTCCTCTTGCTTTGACTATTTTTTTAGTTCAGGTCCCAATTACCTATAACCTGGACTACTCAACTGGCTTCTTAAAAGTAAATTCTTTGGGAGTCGGGCAGTAGCGCAGCAGGTTAAGCGCAGGTGGTGCAAAGTGCAAGGACAGGCATAAGGATCCAGGTTGGAGCCCCCGGCTCCCCACCTGCATGGGAATCACTTCACAGGTGGTGAAGCAGGTCTGCAGGTGTCTGTCTTTCTCTCCCCCTCTCTGTCTTCCCCTCCTCTCTCCATTTCTCTCTGTCCTATCCAACAATGACGACATCAGTAACAACAACAATAATAACTACAACAATAAAACAACAAGGGCAACAAAAGGAAATAAATAAACAATTTTTTTTTAAAAGTGAATTCTTCAAGGCTTGGGGGGTGGCACTTGGCTAAGCAAACACATTACGAAGCTCAAAGACCCCCAGGCTCAAGCCCCTGCTCCCAACCTGCAAGGGGACACATTTCACAAGCCATGAAGCATGTCTTTCACCCTAAATTTTGCCACCCTCTCTCAATTTCTCTCTGTCCTATCTAATAAGAATTAGGGGAAACAAAATACAAGAACATGAGAAAATTGGTTACTGAAAGCAATGGACTAGTAGTGCAGGTACAGGGCTATAGTAAAAACCTTGATGAAAAAAAAGTCTTCTTTTTACCTATATCTATTTATAATTAGATTTTCTTTAAAAAGGATTTAATACATTGGTTTTTTTTTCATTAGGGTATCTCAGTGAGTTCTCTATTGGATACAGGATAATTCTGATAAGTATTTATCCACCTCATCAATATTTATTGAACAGATTGAGATATTACACTAAGATCTTTAATCATAATTAGGAGTCAGAAAGTATGTATACAACATATCACACAGACTTGAAAACTGACAGATTTTGTGTTTGTTTGTTTTTGCCTTGCCCTCACTAGGCTTTCATTGCTCTGGGGTGAGATTTTTAGACAAAAAAGAGGAAGAGACAGAAAGACAGAGGATGTGTTTCTGACAGCAATGTTCCTGAAAACTCCACGCATCTGCTGGACCCTGAATGCTTGTAGCAACAATGAGCCCAGAAATCAGCAGCTGAAATGCAGCTGCAGACCAACGCTTTATCCCATTGACGCCGGCCACCCATATACGCCTTCCTCGTGTTTTTACCAACGTGCAGCCCCCCCCCCCATGATTATACTGGCCAACACAAAAGGGCAGAAACAGACTGATTCTAGCTTCAGAACTCTCCTTGCATTTCCACAACTGCTTTCTAAGTCAGGGAAAGACAGTTGTGCTTGAAAGACTCTATATATTTGAAATGGACACATACTAGGGAGTTGGAAGGATGGTCATCCAAGACAACGCAGAAATGCATTATGCATGAGTCACAAAGATATTAGTGTAATCATGATCCAGACACGTCAGAGTTCTCTGACATGACTCTAGAGACACAAAGCAGCTGAACATTGCTTAGCTGAGTTAGACAAAAAATAAAAACTCCAACTCTGTTTATAAGAACTCTTCTGCAGAAATTGAAATGTAAGAATAAGAAGGAACTCACACACCTCCCTTTGTCCCTGCGACCCTCTGCTTTGATGGGAAGGAACCTGAAGAAATGCACTGAAAACATCTGGAAGGCGTGATGGCCTAATGGCTGACGGATCCATCCTGGCAATCTTGCCACTCACCTTGACTTTGTTTGTCTTTGTTTTTTAAGAAATGGATATGAAGGAGTCAGGCTGTAGCGCACGCAGAGGGTAAAGCGCAGGTGGCGCAATGCACAAGGACCAGCCTAAGGATCCAGGTTCGAGCCCCCGGCTCCCCACCTGCAGGGGAGTCGCTTCACAGGCAGTGAAGCAGGTCTGCAGGTGTCTGTCTTTCTCTCCCCCTGTCTGTCTTCCCCTCTCCCCCTCTCTCCATTTCTCTCTGTCTTATCCAACAATGACAACAATAACTAAAAAAAGAAGAAAGAGAGAAAGAAAGAAGAAAGAAAGAAAGAAAGAAAGAAAGAAAGAAAGAAAGAAAGAAAGAAAGAAAGAGAGAAAGAGAGAAAGAGAGAAATGGATATGAGAGAAGTTTCCACTTCTTCCATTTCTACAAAAGCCTTCTAAAACACAGAGTGTTGTATGCTTTACATTGGGTAGTTCTCCCCCGCCAAGAGAATTACATCAGTCCTGTTAATTTCGTGGGCCCGCTTGGCCCCGCCCCTAGGGACCCCGCCAGAGTTCCAGAGTGACAGAGTTGCAGAGTTCGAGAGTAAGAGAGGGTTCCTGAGTTCCAGAGTAAGAGAGAGTGCTTGTGCCGCCGCAAAGAGACAGCAGAGTTCTGTTTGGTGATTAGTTGGTCTTAGTTTATGAATCGTTGTTCCTGAATAAAGAAATACAGCTTCCCTGCCCAGCCGTTGTCTCCGCGTCTCTGTTACCGCCCGTGAAGCTAGCCCAGCCAGCTAGAGCCTACGAATTTTAACAACAAATGGCGCCCACGTGGACCTGACCTGCGCATCTCTCAGATAAGTGAAGACAATTTGGCTACCTATGCACTATGGCCTTCTCTTCTGCTTGTGAAGAGATCTCCAAAGGCCTCTGCTCTTTCTTCATGAGACTGTTTTGCTGTTTCTGGAACATTTATCTCTGGACCACTCTGTGGTTTCCACTCGATTGGGCCAACTCAGAACAGTCAGCAGGAATAGCCAGCGGGCAAGAGGCGAGGCGCAGAGCTGCTGTTTCCACCTGGTTAAACAGCCAGCCAGCCGGCTGCGCCCAGACAACCCCGTGCACCACGCCTGCAGCCCCGCAGCCCTACAGCACGCAGGAGGCTGACGCCAGCACACAGGAGCCCAATGCCAGCACACAGGAGCCCGATGCCAGCACGCTGGAGCCCGATGCCAACACGCTGGAGCCCGATTCCACCACGCAGGAGCCCGATGCCAGCATGCAGGCCAGCCCACAGGAGCCAGCTCTCTACCGCGTGGCGCAGGGCACTGGACGCATGATCCCTCCACGCTGCTCGGCCACTGCGAGCAGGGCAGCAAACATGGCAGGGCCATGGGGCAGGGCCGCGGCGGCCTATCATGGCCGCCACCCCTGGGCACCTAGGCCCACACCTTCTACAAAACTGGCCTGCCTGCCCTCTTGCTATAAATTCTGGAACGATCCCGGACCTCCCGGACCCCCAGGCTCCCTGCCGAAACTGGGCACACGAGATCTCCAGCCGCTGGTCCAGTCTGAAGGCAGACAAGCTGGAGTACGCAGAGATTTGTGCAGAGATCGCAACCTGCAATTCCTAAAAGTGAAGCTGCACGGGAAGCCACCTCCGGATGTTGAACACCCCCCCCAACAACTAAGACAGTACATATCTAAATTCCTGTTTAAAATGACATGTCTTCGTAACAAAGGTTTCTCTCCTCGTGTATTAATGACCATGTTTATGTGTGTGTTTAAAGTTTGGTATACAGTAACTTTAAGAATAAATTCTTACTAGACAAAGTTAAATGAAAAAGGTTTTCAACGTAATTCTCATAAAGATAAAATCAACTTACATTTAAAGTCTGAGGTAAAAATTAGTTAACAATCAATATATTTTAACTAAGTTGGTCTAAACAAAAGGTTAAATAGACTTGTTGATATGTAAAACTCTCCACTACCTTCTCTATTAGAAATGGTAGATCGCACAATGGCTATGCTAATTATTCTCATGCCTGAGGTTTCCTCTCCGGCCCACACCTAGGGTGTGTCTCCATCTTGAATGGGTGTAACAAAAGGTTAAGAGACGTTGTTGATATGTAAAAGTCTCAAATTCCTTCTCTATTAGAAATATGCTAATAACAAGTTTTGTTTCATAGTAAGTAAATTCCAGACAGCTGCCTTTGGGACTCTAGGCCGTTCCCCGCCCCCATGCAAATGCCCGTCGAGGCAAGTAGCCCCCCAGAGGCAAGAAATGGTTTTTTTTTGGTGTAATACTCCAATTCCATTTCAGGTTCAACTTGTGTTTTCTTTTCTAATCTTGTTTTTCAACTTCGGCCTGAGAGTGAGATCATCCCGTATTCATCCTTCTGTTTCTGACTTATTTCACTCAACATGATTTTTTCAAGGTCCAAAGTAAAAGACTCTGGGGTGGGTGGGTGGGTGGGGAGAATACAGATCCATGAAAAATGACGAATGAAATAGTGGGGGTTGTATTGTTAAATGGGAATCTGGGGAATGTTATGCATGTAAAAAAAAAAAAAAAGAAGTAGAAACGCAAAGCAGAAATTGACTGAGTTTGGAGTATGGCACCAAAGTAAGAAAGCAGAAGTACACTAGAGTTTGCAGTGAGTACCTCCCTAATACTTCCTCTCCACTTTTCCAAGCTTTGGGTCCATGATTGCTCAACAATTTGTTTGGCTTTGTATGTTAACTCTCTTTTCAGTCACCAGGTTCCAGGTGTCATCAGAATGCCGGCCAGACTTCCCTGGATTGAAGACCCCACCAATGTGTCCTGGAGCTCAGCTTCCCCAGAGACCCACCCTACTAGGGAAAGAGAGAGGCAGACTGGGAGTATGGACCGACCAGTCAACGCCCATGTTCAGCGGGGAAGCAATTACAGAAGCCAGACCTTCTACCTTCTGCAACCTACAATGACCCTGGGTCCATGCTCCCAGAGGGATAGAGAGTGGGAAAGCTATCGGGGGAGGGGGTGGGATATGGAGATTGGGTGGTGGGAATTGTGTGGAGTTGTACCCCTCCTACCCTATGGTTTTGTTAATTAATCCTTTCTTAAATAAAAAATAATAATAATAATAAAATAATAATAATAATAAAAAGAAATGTTTTTTTTTAAGCTGATAAAGTTTAGTTTGTGCCAGTTTCTTTTTTAAAAAATGCCTGTACGATATAGGTTTCTGTTCACCCCACACCCTTGATACTATAGTCATTTAGTTAAAAAGAAAAGGGGGAATTGTTGTATGTTTTACATTGGGTAGTTCTCCCCTGCCAAGAGAATTGCATCAGTCCTGTTAATTTCATGGGCCCGCTTGGCCCCGCCCCTAGGGACCCCGCCAGAGTTCCAGAGTGACAGAGTTGCAGAGTTCGAGAGTAAGAGAGGGTTCCTGAGTTCCAGAGTAAGAGAGAGTGCTTGTGCCGCCGCAAAGAGACAGCAGAGTTCTGTTTGGTGATTAGTTGGTCTTACTTTATGAATCGTTGTTCCTGAATAAAGAAATACAGCTTCCCTGCCCAGCCGTTGTCTCTGCGTCTCTGTTACCCGCCCGTGAAGCTAGCCCGGCCAGCTAGAGCCTATGAATTTTAACAACAACAGAGGACTTCTCCCTTCATTGCCCTGGAGGATGGCAATAAAAATCCTTCCGTTCCCACAAAAGGCACTGTGAGTGTTTGACTATCTGGTACCTTGTCTGCTTTCCTTAGTAGGATTGCTTTCTCAACATTAAATCAATAGTTTGTAAGAAGAACATTTGAACCCTGATGGGCACCGAGTGAGCAGATAAAGTACCGGTAGTGTTAGTTTATCCTGGGCTGCATTTCATTACATACAAAAATGAATCTCAACCTGTGTAGAAACTGAACATAGACATTTACATTACGGCCTTTTGTGAACTATGAAAGAATATATAGAACAAAATCCACTTAATTCTGCAGAGGTATTTGAGGAAAATCATTTGTTTTGTGGCCAGGGAATCTGGGCAGCAATAGATTCCAACATCAGCACGTGCTAAGCCTCAGGTTCAATTCCTAGTGGGACCACATATGCTGAGCAGTACTATGGTGTGTCTGCCTTACCCTCTCCTGTGCTACATTACTTATTGATTTTTTTGTCATATGGATACTTTCTTTTCATTACCAAATGAATCTCTTCAATTCCGTAAGTCACACTTTTCATAAATGTTAAGAAATAGAAATCAGGGGCCAGGTGGTGGCGTTCCTGGCTGAGCGTATACATTGCAGTGCGCAAGGACCCAGCTTCAAATCACTGGTCCCCACCTGCAGGGGGAAAGCTTTGCAAGTGGTGAAGTAGTGTTGAAGGTGTCTCTCTGCCTCTCTCCTTCTCTCTCAACCCATTTTCTCTTGACTTCTGGCCATTTCAATCAAACAAAATAAAGATGATAAAAAATTTAAAAAAAAGAAATGAAAATCAGAACAATGAAAGCAAAGTGATGTTTTGCTATCATATAAATTATTGAGGCACTTTTTTACACGTTCTCTTGTAATTATCTATTCTAAATTGATTTTATTCTATTTAGATTGTTATTTATTTTCATTTGAGAGAGAGACCAGAGCACTGCTCAGCTCTTTCAGGGATTGAACCTGAGAATGCACTTGTAGGCATGAAAATCTTTAGCATAACAGTACTGCTCTAGTCTGCCTGCTTATTTTTTTTTAAGATACCCCGTCTAGGCTAAGAACATCATCGATGAAGTTGGTGTCAGTTGCCAAAAATTGTAAAACAGAAGAATGAGTTCTTTATGTTGTTTTTTTTTACTTCCAGGGTTGTTGCTGGGCTCCGTGCCTGCACCATGAATCCACAGCTCCTGGAGGCCATTTTTCCCCCTTTTGTTGCCCTTATTGTTGTAGCCTCCTTGTGGTTATTATTATTGCCATTGTTGATGTTGTTCGTTGTTGGATAGGACAGAGAGAAATGGAGAGAGGAGGGGAAGACAGAGAGGGGGAGAGAAAGATAGATACCTGCAGATCTGCTTCACCACCTGTGAAGCGACTCCCCTGGAGGTGGGGAGCCGGGGGTTCCAACTGGAATCCTTACGCTGGTCCTTGTGCTTTGAGCCACATGCGTTTAACTCACTGCACCACTGCCCAACCCCCAGTTCTTTATGTTTTTAAATTTTTATTTATTAATTTTATTATTGGATAGAGACAGAAAGACAAGGAGAGTGAAGGGGGAGATAGGAAGAGAGACAGAGAGACACCTGCAGCCCTGTTTCACCACTTGTGAAACTTTCCCCCTGCAGGTGGGAACAGGGCCCTTGAAATTGGGTTCTTGAGCACTGTAATGTGTGTGCTCTACCAGGTGCCCACTGTCTGGCCCTGTAAGAATTAGCTTTTAAAAATAGTTTGTAGAATTACTTTTAAATATGAGCAGCTAACAAAGACCACATATTTGCATTCCATTAAAACATGACTTTTAAATAGGGATATTTATAGACATGAAGCATGCAAATGAAATGCATCTTTTGTTAGTGTTTGTAAGTTTCCAGATATGCCTATGACAAAACACTCAAGTATTAGATGACTTATGAAATTAAAACATAACTCTATCATTATACTGACATTTACTACAAAAATAAATTTAAACAAAACTGTAGAAGTCAAGATGAGTTAAAGCAACTTTCTTTTTATTTACCCTTTGGAAAATAGACTTTTTTTTAAGTTGGCTGACTTGAATTATTTCAAATTGTTCACCACCTGCCATTGCCTTTGCTAAACGAAAAGCATCCATTTCTTTGTATGTGAGCTTCTGTTATAGCAAATAAAACTTCTTCTCCAAGTGAATAAGATGTCTGTTAAGCCCACAGTACAATGATTTGGTGAATGAGACAGAATGGCGACTTAGTATCAATGTTTGATTACATGAGAAAACATATAACAGAAAGATACATACCGCAGCGGCACTGTTCCATTGATCTGTTTCATGCTCCTCTCATGTCAGGAGAACAAACAGCCTCGTATTATAGGAAAATATACCAAAAAGGCATTTAATCATCATATTAGAATCAGATAAGCAGGTATATAAAATACAATATTACATACATGCACAGACACCTTTTTGTTATGATTAGAGCTTCAGTGCTCACAATCTACTTTTTTTTTTCAAATAAAAAAGATAGAAGCAAGAGAGGAGGAGGAGGCAATAGAGAAGCAGAGACAGAGAGAAAGCAAAAGACATCTTAGCATTGAAGCTTTCCCCAGAGCAGTGGGAATCAAACTCGAACCCGGGTCACATACATAATACAGCGGAGACCTGGATATAGCCTGCAGGCCTATGAATTTTTCTTTTAATCATCTTAGATCAACATCTTAAGTTATCTGGTCTCAGCCGAAAGTTCTTCTGACTGAAAAGATGAGAAGTGAAATCTCCACCCAATTCTTAACTTACCTTGTGGCAGTCAGATTGGCACTTCCCTGATTCTTTGTGATGTCTATATTCATCCCATTAACTGATTCTGCAGCTGCTTTTCTCCAGAAATTTTGTTTCTCGAGTTTCATAGTTTATTTATATGTTTACTTCTGTATTCATCTTAAGGAAATTTTGCTCAGGGTTTTTAAAGCTGTAGCCTTTTAATTATAAAAGTAATATAATATTTCAAAGTAATATAAATTCAGGAGAGAGTGCCGAGAGAGAGAGAGAAAGAAAGAGAGAGAACACCAGAGCATCACTCTGCTACATGAGCACTCAGGGACTGAAATCAGGACCTCACACTTACGCCACTTCTCAACAGTTTATGTCAGAGCTGAGCAGTATTCTGGCAGAAATAAAATAAAATAAAGGAAGAAAAGGATGAAGGAAAATGGTAAATAATGGGTTTTACACCTATGATATAATCTCCCAACTGAATCTCATATCAATGTTTTTAAAACATGCATAAATTGACATCAAACTCTAAATATTTCACATTTTAATTTTTGAAATAAATAACCAGCTACATGTCTGAACATGAACTATCCTACAGTGATACTGAATTATTTAACAAACAATAGCAAAATCAAATTACTACTTGACCCACACAGACAGAGACAAACATAGAACAAGAAAGGTTAAGACATACTCACAGGGGCTCAGTTTTACAGTCCCAGCCCATGACCTACACACCAGTGCCTGTGCTTCTATACCCAGACAGACTCATCTCCATGCAGGACCCAAATTTGATTTATTTTTTAAATCGTGCCAGGGAGAAGGAGATTAAAAACTTCTGTTAAATAACTGTGAATTTACTTTTTAAAATAACAGTGACCGACAATGCTCTCTCTGTTGTGCACAGGCTGCAGAGAAGAGAGAGAGGAGGTCCGGAGCGAAGAGGGAACACAAATCTTTATTTGCGCTGGCACCTCAGAGTTGGGTGAGAGAGAAGCAGGTTGGGCCACATGGAGGTAGCGAAAAAGGCCACCTCACGCAGTAACCTTTTCTGCGTCTGAACACCAGAGTGAAGCGCTGGCAAGAGAGTGAGGTGCGAAAGAAGGGCTTTTATAGGAGCAGCTTTGGCGAGAATGGGAAGGGGGAGGAGTAACCATAGCACTCCAGGATAGGATAATAACTCTCGTGAGAATGGGAGGGGGGAGGAGTAACCAAAGCACTCCAAATATCTCGGGGATATAGACAATGCCCTGAGGGCACAACATGGCTGAACAGGCACTCTGAGAATGTCCCAACTCTCGAGGGAACTAGCAGTAGCCTGATGGGACAACATGGCAGATGTGACTGCATTGGCACAATTTCCCAGCATCTCCCCCTTTCCTTTTATCTAATGCCTAGGGCAACAGTGTGTAAAGTCTATGAACTACTCAGGGTCAGTCTATGAAAAGCCAGCAATGTGAAGGGAAGGAAGCTGCTGTAAAATTGTCTAAAGTATCCAAAGGGTATACCAGCAAGTCTGATAGAAGTCTCAGTCCAAAGTAGGCGACTAGGGGGAGAAATGGCAGGGGATGAAATGCTGCATGAGGAAGGTCAGCCTCTGGAATTCCACTTTTCTGTAGACTGTGAGCTGGAACCACCTAAACGTGACAGGCAAAGCAGAAGCAGGAAAGGCAGACAGACAGTAAAAAAGTTATTTCCTTGGAGTCTGTTAATCAGGTTCTTCAGATGGCATCAGGTGACATCTAGGGTTTCGGGGGGGGTGTGCCACTGTAGTTGTGCCATCTAGTGGGTGATGTCAGGGTGTGCAGGGGTCCAGATGTTTTTTTCCGGGATTCCTGTGGAAGAAACACAAACAATCTGCTTCTTGTGGTTAGCAAGGCATCTGATATGAATGTTTTATAGAAAAAGAGGTTTGGTGCCTTAGCCAACTGAGTATTGGGGGATGTATCTTTCCTATTCATTTATTATTATTATTATTATTATTATTTGTCATTTGTTATGGTAGTCAGCCATTATCTGGAAGGTCCTGGGTGATTCATGGGGAAAAAGAACTTATCTTTTAACAAGGACTCTAAGGTGTAGAGAAGTGGGAACTTATCTTTGTGTGTGTGTGTGTGTTTTGCCTTTTGTTGCCCTAGTTGTTTTATTGTTGTAATTATATTGTTGTTGTTACTGATATTGTGGTTGTTGGATATAACAGAGAGAAATGGAGAGAGAAGGGGAAGACAGAGAAGAGGAGAAAAAGAGACACCTGCAGACCTGCTTCACCGCCTGTGAAGCGATTCCCCTGCAGGTGAGGAGCCAGGGCCTCAAACTGGGATCCTTAAGCCGGTTGTTGTACTTAGTGCCACCTGCACTAAACCCGCTGCACCACCTCCCGATTCCCAGGAACTATCTTTTAACATAAACTCTATGGCCATGCCAATAGCAACCTTGAGGGCACATGTTGCTCCCCACATGTCCCCCTTTCTCAAATCATGTTTTGATGTTTGGCTGACTTTGTTTTGTGGCAGGGCAGACTGTGCCTGTCTTAGGTTGGGGATCAGCCTTCCATCTTACCCGTCATTGGAACACCTGGTCATTTTTGCCCAGTAGTACCAGGTGCCCTGTCTTAGGTTGATTGGATAGCGCTAGTTTCCCTTTTACCCATCATTGGCTAGCTAGTCCTCTACATGGTGGACGTTCTGATGGAGGGGGGCAAATCCTCCACAGCAACTCAATATTCTGCCAAGTCCAGCCTATGATAGTGAGTTTGTGTAGGTTGCATCTTTATGGCATCAATCTGTTGTTGCAAAAAGGCCATGAGCTTATTAAAAATTATAGGACTGTGGTCTGGGAGGTGTCACAGTGGATAAGGCGTTAGACTCTCAAGCGTGAGGTCCCAAGTTCAATCCCTGGCAGCAAAAAAAAAAAAAAAAAAAAAAAAGAATTATAGGACCTACTGTGAGCATAAGAAGTAAAACAAGCTAGGGTCCCACAACTAAGGGTAGACAGGTAAGGAAGGTGATATGTATCCATTGGTATGAAGAGGTGGGATCATATCTCAAGTCTAAGAAAAGCAGTCAGTGGATGTGATGTCTAGGGGAACAGCCATTTATCTTTGGGGGTAGTAAAGGATGTCCGTGGCATGGGCGATGTTATAAAGTGAAACATCTTTAAATTGTTGGCTGACAAAGGCATGGCTTATGCTGGCAAGACAAGATACCCCAGTTAAGTTTACAAGAATATCTGAGTGTTGTTAATTTACATAGGTTGTGTATGGAGGAACTTTTTATAGTTTAATACCTTACTATATGAACAGATGATTCTTCATATGAAGGCTTGATAGCTGTACTCACTTACTTGTGAAAAAAAATAAATAAAACTTGTGACAAGTTAGAGGTTTACTATAATTGATACCACGATGATTATAATTGGTTTGAATATCTTTATTATTTTGTTAAAAGGTCATCTAATGTGACCTCCTGTAGCAGTCTCTACAGAAGGATCTTTAGACCAATCATATTTAAAATATATATTGATTTTTAACCATTTTTACTTTGGAGTATAAACAGACTCAGGTTACTTAGAGAGTTAACATATGTTAGTGACAATGGTTTTAACATTTGCAGTGCCAGATTGATGCCAGATCTGTTGTGGATTAATTTCCACAAGATAGTTTACAGGGCACTTTTGGGGGCCCTCCAAAAGCATCCTGTATACAGAATTTGCATTTTAGTTTTGGGGATATATTGTCACGTTAACTATTTAGACTTTACCTTACATAGTTAGTAACTTTAGCAAATTAACTTTACCTTTCCTGGTAGTGATATAGCTTCAAGGTTACACTTTTAACCGTTAAGTTAATGTTTTACCAAACTTGAAACATACATATAAACATTTAGTTATAACACACAGGAGGAAAAAAAAGCTTTTATTATAAAAACATACCACTAAAAAAAAACCAAATTTATATCTGTCATTACTCACACAGTTTAAGACTAAACACTTACATATATACCAAAACTTATATATAAAATCAAAAGAGAGAGAAAAAAAATTTTTTGGAATTTTTCTGGACATCTCCAGAAATTTTGGATGCATCCAGCATTTTTATATAAAATATAAAATTACCTTATAGAGTACTCTGTGCAGATGGGTTATGCAAAAGTTTTTGGTCATTCAACACACTCACTCACAAAACAAAACTGGCCAGTCATGACAAAAGACATTCAGGGGAGGGGTAGGAGAGAGGGCTCTGTGAGCCAACTTTTGTAGATTCTGCCATGTCATATTATGGATCCTGGGATGTATCCTGAGGCTAGTCCTCTTGTATTTCTTGTTCTTCAGGTATAAAAGTGCCATCATGAGGGTATTGTCGGACATGGCGGGCAGGAACCCAGACAGGTTTAGAGTAATTATGTGGGAAAATGCATGAAAAACCTCTTCCCATAGTCAATAGATGGTCAGGCCCTTTCCAAATTTTATCAAGTGGGTCTTTCCATTTGACCTTAATAGATGGGAGAGTAGATGGTGTTTGCCACTGAAGAATAATAGGAGGTAAGTCCGAGTTATTGTAAATATTAAAGAGATTTAATGTAGTTAAGGCTTTTGCTAGCTGGATTTTTTGGGGGGTACATTCCTCCTTTATCTTTATTTAATTGAGCCTTAAGGGTTTGATGGGCCCTCTCGACAATGCCTTGTCCCTGTGGATTATAGGGAATGTCTGTGGTATGAGTAATGTTCCAGAGGGAACAAAAATTTTTAAATTGTTTGCTGGTAAACATAGGTCCTTTGTCAGTTTCCAGTTGAAGAGGTAAGCCCATCACAGCAAAACAGGAGAGCATATGGCTTATAAGCTTTTTAGAATAGCATTAGCTTTTAAGCCTCGGGGGTTAACACCAATAATCTGAATAGCAGGTGTTTTTATGAGACTTGCACAGGAAGAGCATGTAGTGAGGATATGTTTTAACTGTGGTAAAGGAACATCAGGAAATCGAGCTCAAAGGCCTTTAAGATTAACATGGGTTAGAGAATGGAAATCAGGAGGATCAGAGACAGAGACTAGGAGAGCTCCTGTGGAGGTAAGGTGGTCAGCTGCAGCATTCCCTTCGGACAGGGAACCAGGAAGAGGGCTGTGGGAACGAAGGTGCTGAATATATAGTGGTTTGGTTTGAGAAGAGAGCATAGAGGCAATTTGAATCAAGAGAGGGGAAAGTGGGTTGTCATCAATTTTCACATAGGAATGAGCAAGCCATGGAATTAAGTTAACAGTACACACTGTCAGAAAAAAGGTTGAAGGATTCTGGTACAGCTTTTAATGCAAGGAAAAAAGCATAAAGTTCTTTGTACTGAGGGGAATTCTCAGGAAGCTCAGTAAAGAGAGGTTTAGGGGGCTGTTTGTCTGGGTCATCTCCATGCAGGACCCAAATTTGATTTATTTTTTAAATCATGCCAGGGGGAAGGAGATTAAAAACTTCTGTTAAATAACTGTGAATTTCCTTCTTAAAATAACAGTGACCGACAATGCTCTCTCCACAATAAATTCTAATAACTACTAGTGTCTTGGATTTATTGCTTCTGTATGCTTGGTCCTTTTCAGTGTTCTGAGTCCTTTGGGTTCAGAATCTTAAACCAACTCACATGGAAACAAAACATAAAAAGGAGGACCCTCATGAAAATAGACAGCCTAGAAAAACGTGTGTCTATGTCATAATTACCAGGAATCTAAAATGCACTGATCAGATGCAGAGCGATTTCTGATAAGTGCTAAAACAGTTGGAACAGTCCCCCCCACCCCCAAGTCCTACTTTTAAGTTCCTTTGATACAAGGTGGCACAAAGTCAAGAGAGAATTTAAAACAAGCCTCACATTAATATTTGAAAAAGAGCACCCTTGGTGTTTGATGTGGTGCCCTGCATGCAAATCCTGGAGTGGAAGGAATTCCCAATAGGAAATTTGCTGCTTTTTTCTGAGCAAGCTCTTTTTTCTTTCTTTTTTTTCCTGCTGGTTAATAATGAACTTCTCACACTCCCTTTGCAATACCCCCTGAGCTATACAGAAATTAAGTTATTACTTGCTAGATGAAGACTCTTTTTGTCAGATTATTATGATGTCTTTCTGATTCTTCTTGATTCTTCTTCTTCTTACTGAATTATTTTTCTGCTAATGAGCAAGAGAAGGGCTGAGCTGATGTGGCCAAAGTGTGATACATTCATTTAAAATGATTTCATGATGTGACTGGTATTTATAATAATACTAAAAGAGAAGCATTTCTTGATGGACCAGCAGTGGGCACGGAGCCTTGATGCAGCTGGAGAGGGGAGACTCTGAGCAGGGAGGGTGGATACAGATGTACACAGCCTGTCACTAGCTGTCACTCCATGAGCTGCCTAGAAAGGACTCCTGTCCCTAAGGGAAGCTAGAAACTAGAAATCAGTGTGGCAACTGGGGCTATATTCACACCTCTCATTTTGCAGTGTACTTGCAAGCTTTAAAATTGTTACTTATTTTCTAGGAATTTGTAGCGTTTCCAAGAAACAGCCATAACCCTTTCTTCTTCTTTGAGAATAAAATCCTCCCCCACCCCTCCTCCCTTCCCAGGCCTCCTACTTCCTACCTTTGTATCAAGGTCTTCTGGGGGAAACTACACTTTTCTTCAGACTCTAAAATGGATGTCCATTTGTGTTGCAGTCTCATTTGAAGCTTTATGGTGATTCACTGAAAATAACCAAGAAGATTGGATAGAAGAGTTTATCAAATACTTGTATACAGTTATGGTTTTCATTTATCTTCACAACAATTTGATAACTACTTTTATCATTCACAATGTGCTGCACAGGAAATTTTATTCTTCGAAAGGAACTAGAAATTACCAATATGATTATTTAACAGATGGTCCAAGACTTTTTATCTTCTGATTCAGGAAAAAAAAAACAAAACTTGAATTTCTCTAAACACTCTACCCAAGAACTAAGAGAAATTCCTTGGCCCAAAAGGAATCCATTCAAAATCTCCAAAGGGGGAGTTGGGCTGTAGTGCAGCAGGTTAAGCGCAGGTGGCGCAAAGCACAAGGACTGGCATAAGGATCCCACCTGCAGGGGAGTCGCTTCACAGGCGGTGAAGCAGGTCTGGAGGTGTCTATCTTTCTCTCTTCTCTGTCTTCCCCTCCTCTCTCCATTTCTCTCTGTCCTATCCAACAATGACAACAACAATAATAACTACAACAATAAAACAACAAGGGCAACAAAAATGAATAAATAAATAAAATAAATAAATAAAAAAGGAAAAGATCTTTAAAAAAAAAAAAGAAAGAACTCTCCAAAGGATGGATATGAAATCTCTGTGCTCCTCTGCATATATTTCTACAGGACTTCTAGGGTGTGAAGTTGAGCACATCACAGAAATAAAAACAGCATAGCAGTATGCAGGCTGAAATTGCACTAGTCTTTGAGGATGGAATAGTGAGGCTTAATTTACTTTAAATCAAGTCACCTGAAAATCTCTCTTCATGATATGTTACATATAGGGCAGGGGAGATGGCATAATGGTTACTACGCAAACAGACTCTCATGCCTGAGGCTTTGAGGTCACAGATTTAGTCCCCTGAAGCCCCAGAAGCCAGAGCTGAACAGTGTTCTTAAAAAAAAAAAATCAGGAGCCAAGATGGTGACTGGAAGGTAGCAGCACCCATGGGCTCTGACATCAACTGCTAGAAAGCCTTGAAATCCTGGACTTCAGTGGGACAAACAAGGAGGAATCCTAAAGGTAGACCAGGGAGGTGATTATAATTCAATTTGGGTTAAAAATTAGAGCAAAAAGAAAGGAAATTTCCTGATTATTTCTCTCAGCCCCCCTCTCCCCATAACCAGAACCTGGGGGTAGGGAGATGCTGCTAGCAAGCTCCCCATGGAGCTCCTTTCTTTACCAAGATTCCTGGCCCACCGGGGTGTCATTAACCCCTGCTTCCAAATTTCTAGGCTATTTCTGTTGTTCCTCTGAGTAAGGGACTTAGACCCATTCAAGTGACAATTAGCAATCAAGCAAGCCTTACCCAGCCTGCTTGAAAGTTTTTTTTTTCCTTTTTTTCACCTTTGTTTTGTATTGTGTTTTCTTTCTCAATCAGTTGTCTAGACTAAATGTACATAGGCTAACAGGAAGCTGTCCAAGCTGTAGACCCACTGCTTGGGCTTTTTACTCTGTTCTTTTTTACAAATACTATTATATATATACGTATATCCCTTCCCCCCTTCAGGTGATCAAAATTAACTTTTAATATACTTTCCATTGCTAGACGACAAGAATTATCACCCACTGTGAGAGAAACTTGTCTCACTTTTCATACCTCCTCTATACACTATCACCATTCTCCCAACTATAAGCCAATTAAAAAAAAAAAAAAAAAATATATATATATATATATATATATATATATATATATCCTTTCACTGCTTTTTTTCTCTATTTCCTTCTTTTTTCTTTTCCTTATTTTTCCCCCTGTCTTCCTTTCTCACTTCCTCCTCCCTCTGCCTTCTGAATTCACGGATACTTATTTGTGAACTATTTCAGGGAAGAAGTCTGACTCAGAGTCGACTCTTTTTGTGTGTGTCTCTGCTCGAAGTACTTCCCCTTCCCCTCTTGATACCCCTAGAATCTACAGTGGACAGTAGATTTGCATAATTGTCTATTCCTGATATCCCTTTTTTCATTTCTTTCCTTTTCATTTAGATTTGGTTGCTAATTTTTCTTGAACTGGAGACATTGTGGGACTAACTGGTATTGGTTAAACTGCTTCAGTCATTGCTTCAGTTACTATTGTAATTTCTGAGGTGGTGATTGCATTTGTCATAAAGGTATTTAGTATAGTGTGGCTTGTACGTAAAACAAAGCAACTGAGGAACAACAGAACATAAAAATAAAAAACACATTAGAAATGGGTAGATCAAGAGAAAATAAAACTGCTAATACAATGAAGACAAGAGCCTAGAAGAAACTACAAATCAGCCAGAAGTAACCATAGATAAGTAAAGCATGGGGAGTCGGGCGGTGGCACAGAGGGTTAAGCGCACGTGGCACAAAGCACAGGGACCAGCGTCAGGATCCCGGTTCGAGCCCCCGGCTCCCCACCTGCAGGGGAGTCGCTTCACAGGCAGTGAAGCAGGTCTGCAGGTGTCTATCTTTCTCTCCCCTCTCTCTCTGTCTTCCCCTCCTCTCTCCATTTCTCTCTGTCCTATCCAACAACAAAGCAACGTCAACAATGGCAATAATAACCACAACGAGGCTGCAACAACTAGGGCAACAAAAAGGGGGAAAAATGGCCTCCAGGAGCAGTGGATTCATGGTGCAGGCACCGAGCCCAGCAATAACCCTGGAGGAAAAAAAAAAAAAAAAGAAAAGCATGCAAGCAATAATAAATTTATTAATCAAAGAAATGAAAACAACTTTGAAGGAAAGGAATAGCCGTATTAGGGAAACAACAGATGAGACCCTCAAGGAAAATACTAACTATCTTGAGGCAATTAGAGAACTGGAAGCTGAAATAGGTATAATGAAGAAAGCAGCTGAGGGAAGGGAAAGCAGACTAGCAGAAAACTGAATTATCCAGACAGAGGATGAGCTAGAAAAAACTAAGAAAGAGGTGAAAGAGCTCAAAAAGTAATTGAGAGACACTGAAAACAACAACAGAGACATATGGGATGATCTCAAAAGAAGTAATATTCATATAATTGGCCTGCCAGAGGAAGAAAGAGAGGAAGGGGAAGCAAGCATTCTAGAAGAAATTATAGAAGAAAACTTCCCAGACCTGAACAACAGAAAGGACATTAAGATCCAAGAGGCTCAGAGAGTCCCAAACAGAATCAACCCAGACCTGAAGACACCAAGACACATCATAGTTAGAATGAAAAGAAGTAAGGATAAAGAAAGTATCCTAAAGGCTATAAGAGAAAAACAAAAAATCACATACAGGGGAAAGACTATAAGACTATCAGCAGACTTCTCTACCCAAACTCTAAAGGCCAGAAGAGAATGGCAAGATATCTATCGAGCCCTGAATGAAAAGGTGTTTCAATCAAGGATAGTATATCCAGCTAGACTTTCATTCAAACTAGATGGAGTCATCAAAACCTTCTCAAACAAACAACAGTTAAAGGAAGCAACTATCACCAAACCAGCCCTGAAAGAGGTTCTAAAAGACCTCTTATAAACAAGAACATCACTATAATATTTGCAGCATATCAAATAAAAACTTGTTGTACAATGGCACTACAACACATTAAATCCATAATATCAGTAAATGTCAATGGCTTAAACTCACCCATCAAAAGGCACAGAGTGGGAGGATGGATCAGAAAACATAACCCAACCATATGCTGCTTGCAAGAATCCCACTTGACCCAACAAGATAAACACAGACATAAAAGGAAAGGATGGAAAACTATCCTACAGGCTAATGGACCACAAAAAAAGGTAGGAACAGCCATTCTCATCTCTGACACAATAGATTTTAAATTAACTAAAGTAATAAAAGATAGGCAAGGTCATTACATAATGATTAAAGGATAAATCAGCCAAGAAGATATAACAATTATTAACATCTATGCACCCAATGAGGGACCATCTAAATACATTAAACACCTTCTCAAAGAACTTCAAAAATACATCTATAGTAATAGGATAATAGTGGGATACTTTAACACCCCACTCTCACACTTAGACAGATTAACAAAACACAGAATCAAGAAAGAAACAAGAGAATTGAATTAAGAGATGGACACACTAGACCGCTTGGACATTTTCAGAGCTCTTCACCCCAAAAAAACTGGAATACACATTCTTTTCAAATCCACACAACACATACTCAAGGATAGACCACATGTTAGGCCACAAAGACAGCATCAATAAATTCAAGAGCATTGAAATCATCCCAAGTATCTTCTCAGACCACAGTGGAGTAAAACTAACATTTAACAACAAACAGAAAATTATTAAAAGTCACAGAATTTGGAAACTAAACAACATACTATTTAAGAACCACTGGGTCAGAGAGACACTCAAGCAGGAAATACAAATGTTCCTGGAAACAAATGAAAATGAAGACACAACCTATCAAAATGTTTGGGACACAGCTAAAGCAGTACTGAGAGGGAAACTCATAGCCATACAATCACATATTAAACAACAAGGAAAAACTCAAATAAACAACCTTACTGCACACCTTAAGGACTTAGGGGAAGAGGAACAAAGGAACCCTAAAGCTTCCAGAAGGACAGAAATCACTAAAGTTAGAGCAGAAATAAACAACATCAAAAATAAAAGAACCATACAGATGATCAATGAAGCCAAATGTTGGTTCTTTGAAAAATTAAACAAGATTGGCAAACCCCTAGCCAGACTCACTAAACAAAAAAGGGAGAACACTCAAATTCATAGAATTGTAAACGACAGAGGAGATATCACAACTGACACCACAGAAATCCAGAAAATCATGGAGACTTCTATGAAGAACTATACGCCACCAAGCTAGAAAATCTGGAAGAAATGGAACAATTCCTAGAAGCATATGCCCTTCCAAAACTGAACCAAGAAGAACTACAAAACCTAACTGCACCAATCACAGACAAGGAAATTGAAACAGTTATTAAGAATCTCCCCAACAACAAAAGTCCTGGACCAGAATGCTCTACAAATGAATTCTACAAAACCTTCAGGAAACAGTTAATACCCATACTCCTAAAGGTTTTCCATAAGATAGAAGAAACAGGGACACTCCCTTCCACTTTCTATGAAGCCAACATCACTCTGATACCCAAAGCAGATAGAGACACAACAAAAAAGGAAAACTACAGACAAATATCTCTGATGAACACAGATGCCAAAATATTAAACAAGATCTTGGCCAACCAGATACATCAAAAAGATTGTTCATCATGACCAAGTGGGATTCATCCCAGGAATGCAAGGCTGGTTCAACATCCGCAAGTCAATAAATGTCATTCACCACATCCATAAAAGCAAAGCCAAAAACCACATGATTATCTCAGTAGATACAGAGAAAGCCTTTGACAAAATCCAACACCTCTTCATGCTCAAAACTCTACAAAAAATGGGAATAGATGCGAAATTCCTCAAGATAGTGGAATCCATATCTAGCAAACCAACAGCCAACATCATACTCAATGGACAGAAGTTGAAAGCATTTCCCCTCAGATCAGGGACTAGACAGGGCTGCCCACTATCACCATTACTCTTCAACATAGTATTGGAAGTTCTTGCCATAGCAATCAGGCAAGAGAAATTAATCAAAGGAATACAGATTGGAAGGGAAGAAGTCAAACTCTCACTATTTGCAGATGACATGATAGTATAGATAGTATAGATAAGACATAGGAAAACTTAAAGAATCCAGTAGAAAACTACTGGAAGTTATTAGGCAATATAACAAGGTATCAGGCTACAAAATCAATGTACAAAAATCAGTGGCATTTCTCTATGCAAACACTAAAACTGAAGAAGACATCCAGAAATCATTCCCATTCACAGTTGCAAAAAAAAATCAATAAAATACCTAGGAGTAAAGCTGACCAAAAAAGTGAAAAACTTGTATACTGAAAACTACGAGTCACTCTTCAAGGAAATAGAAGCTGATACCAAGAAATGGAAAGACATCCCATGCTCATGGATTGGAAGAATAAATATCATCAAAATGAATATTCTCCACAGATCCATATACAAATTTAATGTGATAGCCATCAAAGTTCCACCAAACTTCTTTAAGAAAATAGAACAAAAACTACATTCATTTATCTGGAACCAGAAAACACCTAGAATTGCCAAAACCATCTTGAGGAAAAGAAACAGAAACGGAGGCATCACACTCCAAGATCTCAAACTATATTATAATGCCATCATCATCAAAACAGCCTGGTACTGGAACAAAAATAGGCATATAGACCATTGGAACAGAATTGAAAGCCCATATCTAAACCCCCACACCTATGGACATATAATCTTTCATAAGGGGGCCCAAAGCATTAAATGGAAGAAGGAGGCTCTCTTCAATAAATGGTGCTGGGAAAACTGGGTTATAACATGCAGAAGAATGAAATTGAACCACCTTATCTCACCAGAAACAAAAATCAACTCCAAATGGATCAAAGACCTGGATGTCAGACCAGAAACTATCAACTACTTAGAGGAAAACATTGGTGAAACCCTTTCCCACCTAAATCTCAAGGGCATCTTTGATGAAACAAACCCAATTGCAAGGAAGACTAAAGCATAAACAAACCAATGGGACTACATCAAATTGAAAAGCTTCTGCACAGCCAAAGAAACTATCACACAAACAAAGAGACCGCTCACAGAATGGGAGAAGATCTTTACATGCCAAACATCAGACAAGAGACTAATCACCGAAATACACAGAGAACTCAGAAAATTTAGCACCAAAAAAGCCAATGACCCCATCCAAAAATAGGCAGAGGATATGAAAAAGACATTCACTTCAGAGGAGATCCAAAAGGCTAACAAACATATGAAAAACTGTTCCAGGTCACTGATTGTCAGAGAAATGCAAATTAAGACAACATTTTGATACCACCTCACTCCTGTGAGAATGGCATACATCAAAAAGGACAGCAGCAACAAATGTTGGAGAGGCTGTGGGGACAGAGGAACACTTCTACACTGCTGGTGGGAATGTAAATTGGTCCAGCCTCTCTGGACAGCAGTCTGGAGAACTCTTACAAGGCTAGACATAGACCTTCCATATGACCCTTTAATCCTCTCCTGGGGATATACCCCAAGGATTCCATAATGCCCAACCAAAAAGAGGTGTGTACTCCTATGTTCATAGCAGCACAATTCATAATAGCTAAAACCTGGAAGGAACCCAGGTGCCCAACAGCAGATGAGTGGTTGAGAAAGCTGTGGTACATATACACAATGGAATACTATGCAGCTATTAAGAACAATGAGCCCACCTTATCTCACCCATCTTGGACAGAGCTAGAAGGAATTATGTTAAGTCAGCTAAGTCAGAAAGATAAAGATGAGTATGGGATGATCCAACTCATCAACAGAAGTTGAAAAAGAAGAACAGAAAGGGAAACTAAAAGCAGGATCTGATTAAATCGAGAGCAGGGCACCAATGTAAAAACACTGTGGTGAAGGGGAGGGTGGCCATTGGGCTTCCCAACACGCTGGAGTGTGGGAGGGCGGGGATGGGTGGTGGGGATGAGACACAGTCTTTTGGTGGTGGGAGTGGTGTTTATGTACACTCCTATTAAAGTGTAAACATTATATAAACCACTATTTAATTAATATGAGAGGTGAAAAACTGATGATATGTCTAGAACTTCTTAAAGCACAGACTGAGTCTCTTTAATACATAGGCTGTTTTTGATATGTTCTCTCCCAAAAGCCTAGACCAGGGAGAACAGAAGCAACCGACAGCACAGCTATATACAAGATGCTGGGTACTATACCCCAAACCCTATCAAAGGGACTTTCCAAAGTTAACCCTATCACCAAATAATGTGATGATAACAATAACTATCCATTGTCTTCTTGAACCCTAAGACAACAGGAACCTCACATTTCCACTGTAGAGTCTATATTTCCCCCAGTCCTGGAACCTTAGGGTGGGGCCCACTTTTCTGCATGCTGCTCTCCAATAAAATCCAATAATATTGTATCCACGGATTGCAACCTAATCAACACAACAAGTGCCACCCCAGCATGCTTCACTTCAGACTGTGTCCAGAGACTTCAGGTGTGGAATGACAACCCTTCAGCTTCATCACTCGGGTGAGACCTTTCCTTTCGCAGTATACTCTAATTCCATTCCAGGTGGTCCACTCCCCAATAAAGTCCTCAAACCTATATATAGTCCAGATCCCCTGAGATAGAGCATAGGTTCACCTGTGCCCATAAACAAGGGGAAAAATATATACCTGAAAGCAGAAGTACACAAGAGCATGCAGGGAATACCCCCAACACTTCATCTGCGCTATTCCAGTCTTTAGGTCCATGATTGTTCAACAATTTGTTTGGCTTTGTATGTTAACTGTCTTTTCAGCCACCAGGTTCCAGATGCTGACCAGACTTCCCTGGACAGACGACCCCATCAATGTGTACTGGAGCGCTACTTCCCTAGAGACCCACCCTACTAGAGAAAGAGAGAGGCAGACTGGGAGTATGGATCAGCCAGTCAACGCCCATGTTCAACAGGGAAGCAATTACAGAAGCCAGACCTTCTACCTTCTGCAACCCACAATGACCCTGGGTCCATATACCCAGAGGGATAGAGAATGGGAAAGCTATCAGGGAAGGGGGTGGGATGTGGAGATCAGGTTATGGGAATTGTGCAGAATTGTAGCCCTCTCATTCTATGATTTTGTTAATGTCTGCTTTCTTAAATTAAAAAAGTGCAGAAAAATAAAATAAAATAAAATAAAAAATAAAGGAAAAAATAAATAAATAAATAATGAATAAAAATAAAATTTAAAAAAATGCAGACTATTCATAGTTATGTTACTTAGGTTTAAGGATAGCAATCTTGAATTTATAGAAGTTTTTATCTGATTTATTTATATACAAATCTATTTTATTTTCATACAAATAGGAACATAAGATTC
Organism: Erinaceus europaeus; assembly: GCF_950295315.1. Taxonomy (NCBI): domain Eukaryota; kingdom Metazoa; phylum Chordata; class Mammalia; order Eulipotyphla; family Erinaceidae; genus Erinaceus; species Erinaceus europaeus. Next base: position 4,624,724 of record NC_080165.1, read on the forward strand.
ATCCTCTTGATATATTAAAATTATTGTATTATTAAATATTTTGGCTGGGCTCAATTTTGCAAGATACTGGAATAACCAAATTAGCAGCCTAACTATATTCATACCTGAATATTCCTGAATTTTCTTGCTATTTCTCTATGCAAGTATTGGGTAATTGTAAGTTCTTATTCCTATTCAAATTACAAAAGTTACAGTGAATGCATTCCTTCATACCCCCCCCCACCACCAAGGTTATCAGTGAAACAACAATTCCAGTGCTGCTGGAAACCTTTGTTTATTCTTTTCTTCTCCTTCTGTTGTTTTATAATAGACACATACAGAGAGGGAAGGAGGAGGAGGAGATGAGAGGGACCCAGCAACAAAGCTTCCTTCAAATGTGGTGGGAGCTGGGTTTGGGCCTGGGTGTCAACACATGTCAAAATACTAAACTGCCCAAGTGTGCTTTTCACCGGGCTTCCTTCCTTCCTTCCTTCCTTCCTTCCTTCCTTCCTTCCTTCCTCCCTCCCTCCCTCCCTCCTCTATCCTTCCTTCCTTCTTTCCTCCCTCCCTCCCTCCTATATCCTTCCTTCCTCCCTTCCTTCCCTCCCTCCCTCCTATATCCTTCCTTCCTTCCTCCCTTCCCTCCCTCCCTCCTCTATCCTTCCTCCCTTCTTTCCTTCCTTCCTCCCTTCCTTCCCTCCCTCCTCTATCCTTCCTTCCTTCCTTCCTCCCTTCCTTCCTTTTCCTTCCTTTCTTTCTGTTTTCTTCCTTCTTTTCTTTCTTTCTTTCTTTCTTCCTCTTGTTGCCTCTTTCTTTCTCTCTCTCTCTTTTTTATTTCTGAGGCAGAGAGGAAGGGAGAGGCAGAGTGAAGGAGAGGGTAAGGAACTTGAAGAGTGTAGTCCTTGGAATGTTAATATGTGCACCCACCCCCGTGTTGTACTACTGCCCAGCCTCAGATGTATTTATTCTTATACAATGTATCTGTACTATTTATTTCGAATCTCAAGTTTGATAATTTTGAATGTTTCTCCCTTATAAGAGTTGTTGCTGATTTCAATATGATTTTTCTGAAATTATTTTCCTCTTAAGCTTTACTTTTGTAGAGTACCACATTTCAAATAACACATTTTCGAAATGGAACAGCTGTTCTTACTTTATAGTTAAGAGTCTGGGGGGTTGGTCTGGCGGTAGTGTTGCAAGTTAAACATACATGGCGTGGAGCACAAGGACCATGTAAGGATCCTGGTTCGAGCCCCCAGCTCCCCATCTGCAGGGGAATCGCATCAGAAGTTGTGAAGCAGGTCTGCAGGTGACTTTCTCTCCCCCTTTCTGTCTTCTGAGCCTCCTCTCTCGATTTCTCTCTGTTTTATCCAACAACAATGGCCACAATAACAAGAACAAGGGCAACAAAATGGAAAAAAAATGGCCTCCAGGAGCAGTGGATTCATAGTGAAAGCACCGAGCCCCAACCACAGCCCTGGAGGCAAAAAAAAAAAAGCTTTAACATTCTATCCACACTCAGCAAAAATTACTACAATAAAGATGTAAAAGCATATTAGCCGTACTAAGTACATTTGAATTTTGGAAAATATCTTGAACAAATAATTTTTTCCTCCTTGAAAAAAATCAATATATCTGCTGGCATTTGAAAATTAATCCAAGGAAGTAAATAGGTAGTATTACTAATGATGGAAATGATATGCTTGTCAAAACGTGGACTCTAATAATTATTTGACACGATTACTAGCCCTTTAATATCTTTTAAAGGATGGTGTCTATCTTCTCTTCAAATAGGACCCTAAATTTCAATTTAATAGATCAGACAATTAACACATCTAAACGAAAGCCTGCATGTGGTACAGACTCCAGCGGGCTATTTGCAAGAAAGGCTAAACAAATTATACCCCTGGACCACATTGCACAGCAAGTAAGACTGGGCTGACTTAACAGACCCTACGCTTCTGCCTAACAGCTTCTAATTACCATCTTAATGATGTTATCTGTCATAGATAACACACAGTAACCATTCAGAGATTGAACAAATAATTATGCTTCATAGTCATCTTTGCCATTTGCTCCGAAATTTTACGATTTTGTTTATATCTGTTATACATTTTAGAATGATCCAGCATATTCCTCTGACTTGACTTAGATTATAGCAATATTACTAATCCCAACGATGAAGAACCTACTTATCCTAAAGGGATCGAAATAGCAGAGGACCAAGATAAGTATTCTGATTTTGGTTGCTTTGTCTTCTTAAATAGAATGTGTGGAATAAAATAAATACTACATAGTTTGCTTTTATTTTCTTCAGAAAAGATTAATGAGGTCTCACTAAGCATGAAATCATCAATTCAGAGATGCCATCCTGCCACACCCCACTCAAATCCAGATGGGTCTGATGGGGTCAGCACCCAGGAAAACTCTCTTCAAGGAAGAAGAATTCTGGGAGTGGGTCTTGGCATCCTGAGCATATCTAAATTGGAAACTCTGATTATTGTTTTCATTATGTACATGGTAATGATAATGTGTAATCGGGGATGAACAGCCCCTGTTCCCAGATTAGATACAGATGAACAAGAAATGAGGTGGACAAAGTTATGGGTCATCAAATACATAAAGTTTTAGGAAAAATACTTAATAATACTTACTCACCTCCTCTTATGAAATATGTTAAAAATCTACGTAAAATACTATCTGCTAAGCATATTACTCAGAAATGCATCACCCCATAAAATATGACATTTCTGTGTAAAACTGCAAGGCCATCTAATCAAGAAATGAGCTTTACTTTCTGTTTCAGATATTGTTTATGTAAGGCTGAAAGATATATAAACTCTCACTGGCTGAATAAAAATTGAGCTCAGATTCACCCTCCAACAGAGTGTGGTGTATTCTGTTCTCCCCTTCGCCGACTCCTGACCCACCCTGGTGGTCACCTTCAGAGTTCCCTGATCCTTCCTGCTGCTCCTCCATTGTAGCGGTCCATCGCACCATCCAATCTTTGTAATGTCTGTTACATGAACTTTAAGGTTTAAGTTTGCTAAAGATACTATTATATGATACCCAATAGCCATATTGCCAAGTAAATAAAGCATCTAGTTCCTCAAAACTAGACTTTGTGGAGACAGGTGGGGCAAGTAATCTTTTGTAATACCCTTAGCATTGTCCTTCTATTGTATATTTCTGTACTTTATGAATATTCTTTCTATTTGTATCCAAACAATGGTATTTAAGTGTAAATAGTGACTTAACATCAGTGAAAAGTTCCTCTGCATGTTATTTATTAAACGTCACAGAATACTCATGAAGTCAGGAATATTACCACTGTGTTCCTCTGCCAACTGTTGGCAAGCTTCAGAAACTGATTAAAAATTAGACGAGTTATCAATACAGATCTCCTATTTCATGCACCAAGTTACTTGACCTCTTACACAAGTTAATATGCAAATGCTCGTTATATTTCTTTATATAACATTTGTGTGATTATTGTTTTGTATAAAGATAACAATAAAGTTATATGTGAATGTGTCTTTCTCCAACATAAATGATAGATACATAGATGATAGATACATGATAGATGATGATAAGTAGATGATATATGATAGATTATAAGTAGATAATAGATTATGATAGATAGATGATTGATAGATAATGATGATAGATGAGAGATAGATGATGGCAGATAGATAGACGATAAATGACAGGTGACAGATAAATGATAGATGATGATAGATGATGATGGATGATAGATAAGAAAGGAATGATAGGTATTTCCACTTCTATAATTATTTTTGTCAGAAAAGAAATTTTCTTCTAATCACAAAATATTTTCATCAATATATTTCACTTCCCACCTGCAGGGAGGATGTTCAACAAGCGGTGAAACCAGTCTACAGGTGTCCTCCCTCTCTATCTCCCCCAATTTCTCTATCTCCTCTCAATTTCTCTGTCTTATCCAGTAAAAATAGGGAAATAGCCAACAGGAGAAGTGCATTCCTAGCAATAACCCTGGAGGCAAAAATAGATAGATAGATAGATAGATTGATTGATTGATTGATAGATAATATCTCTAGACCATTCTTGTGTGTGTGTGTGTACTCTGTCCTCAGGCACTCAAATATGGACTGTTTGCAGTGATTGTCTTCCAAAGATTTTAATTACAGAGTTTTAGGGGCCAGGGAGCCTCCCAAAGTAGCTAATTTTGAACTAATATAGAAAAATAAGTTAATTTGAGTTAAAAGGAAAAAGAGGAACAATATGTGTATATGTGTGTGGGGGGGGAGTGCTATTTCTAAGAGCAAGCAAACTGTCTTGCTTTGGTTGATAAGAAGATTGGAATTTAAGAGCTCAGTACCAAGTGAAATGAAACGAAACCCAGGATGTCAGGGCTTATCAAGAAAACAGAGTCCGACTAGTCCAAGATAAGGTTGATAGCTAGCCTGAAAAATCTCTGACCAGTTTAAAGGCTATTGAACTTGTATTATGGAGTATTATGTGGTCATAAAAGATTGTGTGTCTGTGAGTAACCTTCTGGGTGAATTTTTAAAAGAATATTCTGGGAGTCGGGCTGTAGCGCAGCGGGTTAAGCGCAGGTGGCGCAAAGCACAAGGACCGGCATAAGGATCCCGGTTCGAACCCCGGCTCCCCACCTGCAGGGGAGTCGCTTCACAAGCGGTGAAGCAGGTCTGCAGGTGTCTATCTTTCTCTCCTCCTCTCTGTCTTCCCCTCCTCTCTCCATTTCTCTCTGTCCTATCCAATAACGACAACAATAATAATAATAACTACAATTAAAAAAATAATATTCTGCTCTGTATCATGAAAACTGTAGCAGAGCAAAGGATGGATGCCATAGATTATTTTGACAGTGATCCTGGGGAGAAATAATGATGTCTCAAACATTCCACCTCTCTGATTACATTGAGCTCCATTTCTCAAAGTTTAATGAGTGTCAGAGAACTAGTAAAAACATAAATTGCCAGGCACAAGACCCTAGAGTTTCTGATTCAATATATTAAGAATGACAACTGAGAACTTATGTTTTTCCACAAACAAAAATTAAAAAAAATAAACTTTAGTGTTTGTCTCATGCAATACTGTGAGGAAATCCTATTAGAAATGAATTCATATTATTTATCTGAAGTTAAAATTTCATCTTGTATTTTCCACTGGAAACTCTGCAGCTCTGACAGATCTGTAATAGAATCTTTGGGAAAAATATTCTAAGAAATATATGTGCTGGATTAGATAACATTACACACTAATTTCACTATGAACTGTCAAATTATTTTCCAAAGTGGATGGACCAGAGTTTTCCCTAGAGATGGAGATGAAAATGTTCTTGATATTACAAAGCCAATATTCTAAATCACTGCTCCGTCTCTCTCTCTCTCTCTCTCTCTCTCTCTCTCTCTCTCTCTTTCTCTCTTTCTCTGTCTCCACTGCATTTTCCATCCAAAATACTGAAATCTAAAATTTTCAGGTAGCATACACAGGCTAGTGGCTAAGAGACCAAAGTGCTGAATTTACAAGTATAAGGTCCTGAGTTGAGCCCCTGGCATCATATATGCCACAGTGGCATTCTGGTTGGCTCTCTCTCAAATAAATGAATAAATACAATCCATCTTAAAAATTAAAAGTGTTTAAAAATTAATAAAATGAAATGTACATAAGGAATAACTTACCCTTTGCTTTTTAGATTACTTCTTTGCCTCCAATTTCCTTTTATTTAATTTACTTATTAGATAGTGACAGAGATAAATTGAGAGAGGACAGGGAGGTAGTGAGAATGAGAGGCATCTGCAGCCCTGCTTCACAGCCAGTGGAGCTTCTGTCTCTACAGGTGAGGACCAAGTTTGAACCTGGGGCCTTGCAAATGTGCCCTCAACTGGATATGTCACCATCCACTTCCTTCCCCTTTGTTTTTCATAAAGGAAGGGCCATGTGTTGTTGATTTATTCCTACAACCAAACAATAGTATAGATTAGGTTTTGTAACTCAAGTATTTTAATCACTTCAACTTGAATATATCAAGTCCTATGAATACTCTAATGAGTGTCCCTGGGTGTTGAATGTCCTGTATGCAGAGATGGTAAAGAAAATATAGTTCCACGCATCTAAAGACTCACTGTTTTATTGTCTAGGTGTGTTGACATTGATAGCTATCTCATTTCTTCACATTCATCATTGTCTTATAGGTCCCTGGTGCCTGTTTTATGTATTTTAAAGCTGTAAATAAATAAATAAATAAACTGTCTTTAAAAAATTACCATAAAAGAATGTTAGCTATAATCATACCACTCTGAATGTACACTAGCCAGTGAAATACTTATGGGGGGGCAGGAAGGGGTGGATGCCTAGAGTCCCAACCCCAATCTCTTTTTACAATCGGCCACACTCAAGGGCTTCCTTTCTTACTAAGTCTCTCCTTGACTTAGGGAGAAACGGGAACAGATGAGGATGAAAATACAGAAAGACAGTCCAAAAGGATAGTCAAGGCACAATACAAGAGAACTAAAGTGTAGCTCTCTTCTGTATACCCTCATAGGAGATAACCTCATTATAACTTTTGTCTATAAAGATCTGGAATATTATTCTATGCAGTGATTCCAATTCCATAAACACAGTAACTGCCTATGTTTGGAACTTGATATCAGATCTGCAGTCACAGGAATAAAGGGGACTTCCAGCTCCTCACAGTCATTGTGTCATCTTTCCTGAGAACTTGGAAAAGCCTCCATCATGTTCACCTTCTGTATTTAATCCAGAAAAGGGCGAGGGAATGTGGAGCAGTGCAGGAAGATGCCCGATGCCAAGTGAAGTCTACTCTTTAGAGCTTACACTGCTGGCAGGCTGGTTTTTTTCTCTTTGGTCTGTCTAAAATTATGACTGTAAATTAGGAAAAACAAAAGTATGCTGAACCATGGGAAAATGATGTAGAGAGAAAGAAAAGATATTACGAAGTCGTTCTTCAAGACTAGAGACAGATGAACACCGAGGTGATTGTCCTTGTCTGGGTCTCCAGATCTCCCAGGGCAGAGCAGGGCTCATCGAGGATTTGCCCTGCATTGTATTTGCTCTTCAGTGCCCATCTATAGTTGAGATAACCAACATCCATCCCTTTCCTTCTGGTTTATCAGACTGGATGGAACTTCTTTTAGCTGTACCAACATTGTAGCAATGGCGAGTAAGTTATTGTTTCTTTCTTGATTTTTATGTACTTATTTTTAACTATTTTTATTGATTTAATAATGACTGGCAAGACCATAGGATAAGAGGGGTACAATTCCACACAATCCCTATCACCAGAACTCCATATCCCATCCCCTCCATTGGAAGCTTCCCTATTCTTTATCCCTCTGAGAGCATGGTCCCAGGATCATTATGGGGAGCAGAAGGTGGAAGGTCTGGCTTCTGTAACTGCTTCTCCTCTGGAACTGGGTATTGGCAGATGGATCCACACCCCCAGCCTGTTTCTATCTTTCCCTGGTGGGGCAGGGCTCTGGGGAGATGGGGTTCCAGAACACATGGTGAGGGGGTCTGCCCAGGGAAGTCAGTTAGCATCATGGTAAGTAGCATCGGCAATTTGGTGGCTGTAAAAGCATTATGACATAAAGCAGAACAAAATGCTTAATAATCAGGAACCTAAAGGCCAGAATATAACAGATGGGATTTGGGGGGTCTCCATTTTAGAAAAATATAGGAAGTCTATTTTAAATATAGTCCAAGGGGCCCATGACTTTACTAATTCTTTGTCCAATATTCCATTGTGTAACTAAGACACATTTTCTTTAATCACTCATGTATTGTCAGACATCTGGGTTGTTTCCAAATATTGGTTATTACAAATAGCACCGTCAGGAAGATAGGTACGAAGAGATCTTCTCAAATGGGTGTTGTTGTATCCTTTGGATAGATACCTCAGAGATAGAATTGATGGGTCCTAGGTAGGTCAGGTTTTTAAAAATTTTTTACATATTTTTAAAATTTTTATTATTTTATTTATTTATTGGATAGAGACACCCAGAAATCAAGAGGGAAGGGGGTGATAGGGAGAGAAACAAAAAGACACCTGCAGCCCTGCTTCACCACTCGCAAAGCTTTCCCCCTGCAGGTGAGGACTGAGGGCTCAGGCCTGGGTCCTTGCTCACCGTAAAATGTGCTGAGCCACCACCCGGCCCCTAAGAGGTCAGATTTTTTTAAAATTTGTATTTATAAAAAGGGAACAGTGACAAAACCATAGGAGTACAACCCCACACAATTCCCACCACCAGAGCTCTCTATCCCATCCTCTCCCCTGATAGCTTTCCCATTTTCTATCCCTCTGGGAGTATGGACCCAGGGTCACTGTGGGATGCAGAAGGTGGAAGGTCTGGCTTCTGTAATTGCTTCCCCGCTGAACATGGGTGTTGACAGGTGGATCCATACTCCCAGCCTGTCTCTCTCTTTCCCTAGTGGGGCAGGGCTCTGGGGAAGCAGGGCTCCAGGACACATTGGTGGGGCTGTCTGAGGCCCTGGGTATTATTTATTTACTTACTTACTTACTTATAAAATGGAAACAAGACCATAGGATAAGAGGAGTAATATTCCCACCACCAAAGCTCTGTATCCCCTCCCCTCCCAGAGAGCTTTCCTAAAACCCTTTTTCTGTAGAGGCGACACTCTTCTGCATCCCCCAGCAGTATACGGAGACCTCCTTTCTTGCCACAGCTCATCAGTACTTGCTTCTGCTTTTTTTTTGGCAGATCATTCTTGCAGAGCTGGGATGATGATATCTTATCACTGTCTTGACTCACTTTTCTGACCATCAGTTATTTTATTTTGACCCTTTTCTTTTCTTTTCTTTCTTTCTTTCTTTCTCTCTTTCTTTCTTTTCTAAGCAACTTCAGTTGGATGTCTCCCTGTCTCAGGCCATCTAGGTTTTGATAACACCTCAGAAGGCTTTTATTTGTTTTCAGATAGGTTTTATTCTAGGTAAATAATTGTGATGGTAGACCTTGTTAATAAGAACAGAGAGTTCTTGAATATTCCTCTCTCTCTCTCTCTCTCTCTCTCTCTTCTGCCTCCACAGTTATTTCTGTGGCTCGGTACCTGCACTACGAATCCACTGCTCCTGGAGGCCATTTTTCTTCTTTTGCTGCCCTTGTTATCTATAGTTGTTGTGGTTATTATTGTTGTTGTTGTTGTATAAAACAGAGAGAAATGGAGATAAGAGGGGAAGACAGAGAAGGGGAGAGAAAGACACACACCTGCAGACCTGCTTCACGCCTGTGAAGCGACTCCCCTGCAGGTGGGGAGCTGGGGGCTCGAACCGGGATCCTTACGCTGGTCCTTGCACTTTGTGCCATGTGCACTTAACCAGCTGCACTACTGCCGGCCCTGAATATTTCTAAAATGGCTCCTGTTTCTCTCTTTTTGCCAGAAACCAGAGGACAGTAATTACTGCGGGAATAGATCAAAGCTCTTGGGTATAAATCTCACAGATCTGCAGAGGGCCTCTTAAGACAGGGTCTCCCTCTAGAGAATGTAATTGTCAGCGCTATCTGCACTGAGCCTAAAGCAATTTTAAATTTGCAGGTCAGAGCTTCTTATTCGAGTATTTCTACCTGCGGTGGTTTCAGCAGGTGAGTCTCAGCCCAGTTCAACTATAACTTTTTATTTACCTGTGTTCATCTCTCTGATAATGTAATAAAGGAGTCTGTGGTTTGGCCTCTATGTTCCACTCTTCTTATATGTGGACCTGGAAATAGAAGTTCCTCTTTTAAGAGTTTTTGATAATTTTATTGGAGTATATGTGTGTGTGTGCAGGAGGAGTAATGGTCTGCAGGGCAGTTGTTGATATACAGGTGGAGTTTATCATCTCCTAAATTTCATAGTTATTTTGTCGCCCTTAAGAACTCCTTACAGGCAGTCGGGCCGTAGCACAGCAGGTTAAGCTCATGTGGCACAAAATGCAAAGACCAGCATAAGAATCCCGGTTGGAGCCCCGGGCTCACCTACAGGGGAGTCACTTCACAAACGGTGAAGCAAGTCTAAAGGTGTCTTTCTCTCCCCCTCTCTGTCTTCCCCTCCTCTCTCCATTTCTCTCTGTCCTATCCAACAACGACAACATCAACAGTAATAACTACAACAATAAAACAAGAGCAACAAATGGGAATAAATAAATATTAACAAAAATAACTCCTTAAATTATGCCATCTTTTTCCTATTAAATATTTTACAGATTTACTGTTACATTTTATTCTACAAATTATAGAATAGATGAATAGATGCAGTTAACATAATTCTATCATTCGTTTTAGTGTATAGCATAAATACTTAAAAGCCTAATATCATTTAATATGTACCCAAATATGTAAGAAACATTAGATTTTTCTTCTATGGTCTGATATTGACTAGTTGTTGAAAGAGTTACTTATTTCACATATCAGGAAGCCATCTAATTATTATCGTGTGATCTATTTATCTGTCTATCAAAACAATCTTTCAGTTTCATGCTGGAATTAGTTATCAGGTTTTCATAGCCTAGAATTTCCCTTAATGGGAAAAAAAAAAATCTCAAAAAGTTGGCTTCTCTTACAAAATTGCTTGAATGTAGTTTTCCTCCTTTCTCTTTTTTTAAAGAATTAATTTATTTAGTATTATTATTATTATATTTTTATTAGTGATTTAATAATGATTAAGAAGACTGTAAGGTAACAGGGGTACAATTCCACACAGTTTCTACCACCAGAGTTCCGTGTCCCATCCTCTAATTTCCCTACTCTCTGTCCATCTGGGAGCATGAACCCAGGGTCATTGTGGGGAGCAGAAGGTGGAAGGTCTGGCTTCTGTCATTGCTTCTAGCTGAACATGGGTGTTGGCAGGTGGATCCACACCCCCAGCCTGTTTCTATCTGCCCACGGAAGTCAGGATGGTGTCAAAGTAACATCTCCAACTTGGTGGCTGAAAGGCTGCAACATATAAAGCAGGACACATTGTTTAATAATCAGGAACCTAATCGAGATGTGTTTTGTAGCTTTTTCTCTACTCCCTCAAAGGAATTTGGTGAAGAACCAGAAATTGGAGCACACATATCAAGAGCATAAGATCCTGGGTTCAAGCCCTTGGAAGCCACTTTCAAGGGAAAGACTTCACCAGTGGTGTTTCAGTGTTCCAGAGGTCAGTGAGCACAGAGGCAGGACCAGTAAATCAGATCTAGTAATCACTAGATCTGACCAGAGGCAGTTTTTCCCCTGGAAGCTTCAGAATAAAGCTCTCTTCTACATATCAGAGAGTTGAGTGTCTTCAACAGACTCGGGCAGATAGAGGCAGTTTGATCACAGGAATTTGCACTCTTCTTTTTAATCTCTTTACTGGGGAATTAATGTTTTACATTCGACAGTAAATACAATAGTTTGTACCTGCATAACATTTCTCAGTTTTCCACATAACAGTACAACCTCCACTAGGTTCTCCGTCATCCTTTTTGGACCTGTATTCCCCCACCCCCACCCCAGAGTCTTTTGCACTTTTTGCACTTTGGTGCAATACGCCAATTCCAGTTCAGGTTCTACTTGTGTTTTCTCTTCTGATCTTGTTTTTCAACTTCTGCCTGAGAGTGAGGTCAGGGATTTGCACTCTTTAACCGAGATCACAGTCTTCACTGAAGGCTAAGGTATACTTTGGGCTTCCCACAAGTCCAGGGAGGTGTGTTCTGGAACACTTATGTGAGCTGTTAGCAGTTGGATCTGTCCAGAATCAAAGAACAAAGCATTTCACTGCCTGTCTGTGGGCTGGTTGCTGGCCTCAGGGTAAGTTGAGAATCTCCCCATCCCCCCAAAGACTGTATCCACAGAGTCAAGAGACACAAAAGAAAGAGTAACCACACAGCCCCCAAACATCACACAGCCCAAAAACATACCGAAAGAAGAATGCTCAAGGCCCAAAAAGAGCAAGAGAAAGAAAAAAATAATAATAATAAGGAAAGTAGAAACCAGGAAAAGAAAAAGAGCAAAGAACGGGGCCAGGTGGTGGCACACCTGGTTGAGTGCACACAGTATAATGTACAAGGACCTAGGTTCAAACTGCCAACGGGGCAAAGTTTTGCAAGTGGAGAATCAGTGTTGCAAAACTTCCCTCTCCGCTTCCTGCAGGTAGAGGCTGGTGGCTCGATCCTGGGTCCTTGTCTTTCTCCCTCTGTCTCCCCTTTCCTCTCAATTTCTGGCTGTCTACCTAGTAAATAAAGATAATAATTTTAAAAAGAAGGAAAGAGGTAAAAGAGAAACATTTTTTAAGATAATGAAAAAGGATATTAAAAATATATACATATAGGATAATAGCTAAAAGAAAAATATATAAAAAATAAAATAAAATAAAGAATTAAATATATGTTTGTACAGTATAGAAGGTAAGAACAGTATAAAGACTTTAGAAATAAAAATTGAGGGAGTAGGGCAGTAGAACAGCGGATTAAGCGCACAAATTGCAAGGACCGACCCCAAGATCCCGGTTCGAGCCCCGGCTCCCCACCTGCAGGGTTGTTGCTTCACAGGCGGTCAAGCAGGTCTGCAGGTGTCCATCTTTCTCTCCCCCTCTCTGTCTTCCCCTCCTCTCTCCATTTCTCTCTGTCCTATCCAACAATGAGGTTGCAAGTCCTGCGGCTGCACCATCTGGAGCCCACCCCGCATGGGCCCCTCACTCCCCAACCGGGGTCTGCGGTAGGGGGAGGCTGGCCGAGAGGCGCTTGACCTGGTGCTCCGTCTCCTCCCGCAGTGACTTGTGAGGGCAGAGTAACTGAGGCAGAAAAACAGAATTAGCACAAAAAATCCAGAAAGAGGAAAAAAATGAAATCTAAGAAGAAAAAAAAAAAGAGAGAACTGAAAGAATGGGAAAGCTATCAAGGGAAGTTGGATACAGAGTTGTGGTGGTGAGAACTGTGTGGAGCTATGTCCCTCTTATCCTCTGGTCTTGGCAATATTTCCGTTTTATAAATAAAAATTTTATGAAAAGAGATGAAGAAACACTGAAAAACCACAAAAGAGACATATGGGATGACCTAAAAAGAAAGAAAAAGGCTATTTTTTTAAATCAAGTATGATGGATTGATTGGGCAATATAGGCAATAAAGTACTGTCAGACTCAGATTAAGTCAAAATGGCCCATAGCCTAAAATAAACTATATTGTTTAAAATCGACAGAGGAAAAGAGAAAAATGTCTTTCTAATCCCGAGTTAGAGTATTACAGTGTGCAAAGCAAGAGGGTCAAGCACATTAGATTGATTAAAATTTGATAGCCTAATGCTCTAAGATATTATGGGGGGAGTCGGGCGGTAGCACAGCGGGTTAAGCGCATGTGGCACAAAGCGCAAAGACTGACATAAGGATCCGGCTTGGAGCCTCCGGCTCCCCACCTGCAGGGGAGTCGCTTCACAGGAGGTGAAGCAGGTCTGCAGGTGTCTGTCTTTCTCTCCCCCTCTCTGTCTTCCCTTCTCTCTCCATTTCTCTCTGTCCTATCCAACGATAACATAACTACAACAATAAAAAAACAAGGGCAAAAAAAGAAAATAAATAAATTAATATTTTTTTTAATTATGGGGAAAAATAAGCTGCAGACTGGAACAAACTACTTGTAGATTATACACTTCTCAAATATTCATTGTACAAATTACATAAGCAGCTGTCAAATTTACATGCAAGAAGGACTCATTTAAAAAGTGAACAAGGGGGAGCCATGCGGTAGCACAGCAGGTTAAGCACAGGTGGCACAAAGCGCAAGGACCAAGCATAAGGATCCCGGTTCAAGGCCCCGGCTCCCCACCTGCAGGGGAGTCGCTTCACAGGTGGTGAAGCAGGTCTGCAGGTGTCTGTCTTTCTCTCCCCCTCTCTGTCTTCCCCTCCTCTCTCCATTTCTCTCTGTCCTATCTAACAAGGACATCATTAACAACAACAATATTACAACAACAATAAAAATAAAGGATAGCAAAAGGGAAAATACATAAATAAATATAAAAAAGTGAACAAGGTGGAGGTAACAAAATAGCTCACCTGGATAGCTCCTTGCCACCTGTACCAGATTTGAGTCTGGGCTCCTCTATCCCATGGCTCCCTCTACCCTATGGTAATGCAGCAATCTTCAGGACTGTATTCTCTTCCCTTTACATTTCTGTCTCCACTTATCAAAAAAAGAAAAAGAAAAATGCTGGGGCCAGGCATTGGAGCACCCGGTTAAATACACACACTACAGTGTGCAAGGACCTGGGTTCAAGCCCCTGGTCCCCTTCCTGTAGGTAGAACATTTCACAAGTGGTGAACCAGGGTTGCAGTTGTCTATCTCTCTCCCTCTGCATCTCCCCTTCCAGTCTCAATTTCTCTGTCTCTACCCAATAATAAATCAATAAAAATGTTTAAAAATGCTGATGTACATCTGTGGATAAACCTCCATGGTAGTAAAATAATTAAAAATTGTTCAAGAGCTGTGAACAGGTATTTCACAAGTATTCACACAAACGTGAGCACACACTGAGGCCAACTATCCCACTAAAGTGCAGAACTGGGCTAGTTACCAGCCATCTGCACAGTCCGCCCACAAAAAGATCCCAGGGACTACTCACTGGACTTTCTGGTAAAGCAGCAATACCAGACACTGACAATAAAGATAGGATTCTGTTTCGGTATACTGTTTGTTCATTATGTATTTTAGATACGGAACCAATTTTTCTTATTCTCACATCCACTGTCTTCAAAGTGTGACTACTAAATTTATTAGATATAATACATTTTACAATATTACTGTGAGATATAAATATAAAAAAATGGAAATGTTGAGGAAATTAGTGGGATGGAATATTACTGTTGTCTCATATTGAGAATAGCCAATATTGAGGATACAAATCCTGAAAGAGAATGATGATTCCTTTGAGTATGAGCTATATTGTATCTATATTGTATTTATTATATACAACTCTTGAGGGATATAGAATCATAGGAGACACACTATCAATTCAACATAACAATGATATTAATGATAGCAATGGCTTTTTGTTCATAGAATGACTGGCCCAGAATGTCAAGAGATGATTCTAACCAAACAAGCAATGTAATTGTAAATTACACATATGTAACTTATGTATGGCAAACAGATAGAGTGATCAATTATTTCAATACTTGTTTTCAAAATGGTCCTAATAAAAATATCTATCATTTGAATATATTTCCCCTTTCTTTGCATCTGTATCTGATTACTTACTACGGAGAAAACTGCTAATACATTGAGCAGTAGTATTCTGCAAAGAAAAGATAAAAAAGAAATAAAATAACAACTCCCAATCTAAAGAAAAAAATTAAAATGTCAACAGTCTCTTGGTGACAGTTTTAAATGAATCTTTAAAAGAAGCTTATTTTGGAAAGCCTTCTGGTCACCCCCAATTACTATGGTTGCCTTGGTTGTGACAGCTGGTATATAATCTTTGATTACACTGTCATTAAAATGTCTTTTATACCTTTTTTAATGCCATCAACACACCATTTGCTTTTCAAATCACACCCTAAAGTGGGTGGATCATGGGCACTGAGGTAGCTATGAAGTTTCTAAGCCTTTTTCACACTTTAGGAGCTGGTAAATTCAGACACAATATGGGGATATGAAGCTGGTCCAGCTCTTACACACTAAATTTATCCTAGAGATTCTTAGAACATCTACTCACATTCGTGATCTTTTCCTTCTACTCTCTAGATCAACTGGAAAAAATATTAATCTCATTAGAGTTCATTAATATAGCTCATGGAAAATGATAATTATGAGGCCAGGACAGAGACATAATCACCTAACATATGAGTTTACAATTACACAGGGGAAAAGTGTACACACACACACACACACACACACACACACACTCACACACACACACTTTGATAGCTTCATTTCTTCAGCTCAGTTTGCCAGCATGAAATTTTGCACATATCAGGTAGAAGGACATAAAATTATATCTCTATGGTGTAAGCAGAAACTTAATGAAAGTTTTCTCTCTCTCTCTCTCTCTCTCTCTCTCTCCTTCATTTTTTCTTCATTTTCTTTTCCTGATTGTGTAACTTCAAAAATAAATTCAGGTAACTTCACTGAGTTTCAGTTTCTTGAAAGTAAGAACATTAACTGTTATTTTTGCTTCTTGAAGTTGTGCTGGTCATTAAAAGGTATTACAATCTGGGAAGTCCTAACATGTAATGCATTGTTGGTGGTAAGGGTAGCTCTGCAGGTGAATTACTGGGAACAAATGTTCAATATCTAGTGGGTCACTGACCTCTGTTTCACAAAAGGAAGATGGTCTAGATAAGCTGAAGCAGTTTTGTGTCCACTTATCCTCAATCAATGAAGGAGAAGGGAATCAATATCTCAATTTCTCACTAGAAAAATATATTTTGAAACCCTTTTTTGAAAACATTTTGAACGAAAAAATTTAAGTACATCTTTTGATATCGGGTATCAGCTGAAATAACTGAAAAGATAATATTAAGCTAAAACTGTATTAAGTTAATTGTTTTCAATAAAAGGTCTTTGAAAACATAAAAGATTGAGGGGATGCTACAAACTTGTGATACGCCAGTTTCTTTAAGAGGCAGGCATTAGCTCTCCTGGGAGACTAAACATGGTAGCCACATGCAGGACCTAGTCTACGTTCAGGTGGTCACCTCCTTGGGAGAAACTGCACCAGTTGATGGAACAGTATGCCAATAGCTCTCTCTCTCTCTCTCTCTCTCTCTCTCTGTCTGTCTTTCTGCTCTGTTTCCCTCTCTATTTTTCTCTATCTCTCGCAGACTGTAGGCAACAGTAGAGTTATGTAGGCAGAAAGCCCTAATAATACCATGGTGGGAAAAAATAAAACAAAACAGTTTTCTTAAAATGACAAGAAACCAGAGAATATATTTAAAACACATGAGATTGTGTGTGTGTGTGTGTGTGTGTGTGTGTGTGTTTTCATTTTAAGGATCTATTTATGTTTTACTTTTTACTGTGTAAACCCTGGTTTTCTAATGTTGATTAATATATTAAATTGGTGTTATTTTTGATTAATGGTTTGCATTGGATCGACCTTCTCGTGGTGCATCCCGTGAGTACCCATTCATTGGGGAAACTGATGATCCTTCCTAGCCGAATGATTCCACATGGATCCCAGTCACTTTCAAAGCCAGCAACAAGCAGCTCCTGACACCTTTCAACCTGACACTGTTGACTGGCTACGGAAGAAGGGCAAACACTAGAAGAAGAAGAATGCAAACCAAACTTTCTTCAAATTAGTTTGAAATCAGGACCCAGACAGTGGCACACTTGGTTAAGCACACACATTACTATACACAGGGACCCAAGTTCAAGTCTGTATCCCCTACCTGCAGGGAGAAAGCTTTACAAGTAGTGAAGCAGGGATTCAGGAGTCTCTCTGTCTCTCTCCCTCTCTATCTCTTCTCCCCCCTCAATTTCTCTCTGTCTCTAACCAATAATAAATGAAATATTTTTTCCAAAGGCATGTGTAACAAAATGATTTGGAATATCCAGTTAGGATATTCATAAAAAAATCATGAAGTTTATGTGGAAATGAGTTTTTAAATAGGAAAATAATATTCTTGGTTTTTTTTCAACTTAAAAGCAATTATTCATGAAACATGTTCCAAGTATATGACTTGAAATAAATCTTCTATTTACTATTTGCTGAATTTCTTAATTTAAACTCCCATTTCACCAAGGTGTAGGTTCTCTTTCCAGTAGAGGAAATTTTCCATCAGCAAGTGCTTATTGCTTTTAAGGTCTATCCTTGTCAATATTTCTGTGATTTCACACTGTATTTCCTCCACACCTCATACTAGAGCACTCATGCAGTTCCAATGATTGACTGCAGGTGAATTTCTAAGTTAGATCACTTATTCCTTCTTGGACATTTTGCTTTCTGTTAAATCCACACTCATTTCTATGAAAAGTGTATTGAAACTGAAAATTTCCCATTACAAATAGTAAGGATTCCTGGAAAATATTTGAGATAGTGCCATTTTTACATATTAGACATTTAGAAGATTTGGATATATGCTCTTTAGAGCCTATATTTGCCCCAGTCCTGGAACCTCTAGGGTAGGTCTCACTTTCCTGCATGCTTCTCTCAGTTCATACCAAATGATATTGCATCTGCTGATTCCAACCTAATCAATGCAACGAGTACCACCTCAGCATGCTTCACTTCAGACTGTGCCCAGAAAAGTCAGGCATGGAATGTCAACCCTTCAGCTTCATTACATGGGAGAGACCTTTCCTTTCATAGGATTCTCTAATTCCATTGCAGGTGGTTCACTTCCTAACAAAGTCCCAAAACCTAGATATAGACCAGGTTCCATGAGATAGAGCATATGTTCACATGTATCCATAAACTAGGGCAAAATATATACCTGAAAGCAAAAGTATACAATAGTCTGAAGTGAGTCAGTATCAAGTTCCTAATGAAATAGTGTCTACTTAGACTTAGATACCCTCTTCATCTACTTCCTATTACAGTTCCCTCACTCACTCCAACGTTATCCTTATCAAAGCAAGGACTGCAAAAAGCTGAATAAGGGCAAGAGACTGGCAGACTTTAACAATAACTCTTTAGTTACTATCAGGCCACCCCATCAGCTGAGGCCCTAGTCAGGGAATCCTGTGATTCCTACACAGACATGATGGGCCCAAACCTTGAATAAACCCCTCTCTCCATTGTCACTGGTCATCTCTATCAGGAACAACAATATAGACCCCTTTGTTAGCCCCCATAGGACCTTGCCCTCAACATGGATCAACAATGATAGAGAATGTTCCATCCTCCAAAGGGAGGCTGGACAACATACTCTATGAAATATCTGAGGAAGATGGGTCCTGATATTGGGGCAGCTTGGAATGTCCCTACTCATGACCACAGAATGTGAGGTTGGATCTACAGGGATGCAGAAGTCGCATAGGTTACTAAGCTGAATATGGGCTCCAATCGATGGGGTTTACAGGCAACAATATTTATACACCTTTCCCATATTTGGAAGCTGCTCTCTTCCCAAATCCAGCTTTCTGGTCCTTTTTCCAGCTGTGACATCATCTCCCCAGAAAATAACTTGGATCCACCTGCCTATCAGATTTCAGGCTCAGGGGGAAAAAACAAAAAGAAAAACAAACGAACAAAAGTCTAGTATACCACAGAAACCTAAAATATGCCTACTAGCTATCTACAAAACAGAGACCCCCCCAACCCCTCATCTGTACTATTCCAGCCTTTAGGTTCATGATTGAGCAACAATTTGTTTGGCTTTGTACGGTAACTCTCTTTTCAGCCACCAGGTTCCAGATGCTAGCATGATGCCAACTAGACTTACTTGACAGACGACCCCACCAATGTGTCCTGGGGCCCTGCTTCCCCAGAACCCCACCCCACTAGGGAAAGAGAGAGACAGGCTGAGAGTATGGATTGACCCATCAATGCCCATGTTCAGCAGGGAAGCAATTACAGAAGCCAGACCTTCCACCTTCTGCATACCACAATGACCCTGGGTCCATACTCCCAGAGGGATAAAGAGTAGGAAAGCTATAAGGGGAGGGGATGGGATGCAGAGTTCTGGTGGTGGGAATTGTGTGGAGTTGTACCCCTCTTATCCTATGGTTTTGTCAGTGTTTCCTTTTTATATAAAAATTTTAAAAATACATTTATTTTGAGATAGATCCTCTTTTCAGCCCTGTTCTGAATAATGGTGAATAACATATTCTGAGTAATAGTTCTGACTAACATTTATGAATTTTTTATAAAAAGAATATAACTTTTTGGTAATACCAATGTTAACAATAAGTCTAGGAAAATGAGCTCTGAAAAAAATTTTATGTAATATTCAAAATTTCTTAAAGACTAATGTAGATACTATAATAAGTATAAAATAAGGATTGTGACTGCTTTCAAAATCTTATTCTTTTGTGTGATTACTTAAGTATATACACATTTTCAAGTAGATATCAGAGAAATAACTAGAGAATCATTGAGAATGACAGTATGGATTTGATGTAATTGCATTTCACTGACACTTTCCCGGTTTCCAACAAGACTTTCCTCAATGTGATGGAATATCATGTTAAGAAATAAGTTATATGAAATGTGGCAAATTATTAAATGTATTCCTGTTCTGAACAGGAATTTCTTATGTGGTTTGGGATTATGATAGAATTGGAGATAATGCTGTTTAGGAGATGTGTGTAGTTCAAGTCTTAGAGGGCTTTTAAAAAGCATAAATATGGGAGGCTGGGTGGTAGGGTAGTGGGTTAATGCTGGGAAATTGTGCCAATACAGTCACATCTGCCATGTTGTCCCCTCAGGCTACTGCTAGTTCCTGCGAGAGTTGGGACATTCTAGGAGTGCCTGTTCAGCCATGTTGGGCTCTCAGGGCATTGTCTATTTCCCCGAGATATTTGGAGTGCTTTGGTTACTCCTCCCCCCTCCCATTCTCACAAGAGTTATTATCCTATCCTGGAGTGCTATGGTTACTCCTCCCCCTTCCCATTCTCGTGAAAGCTGCTCCTATAAAAGCCCTTCTTCTTCTGCACCTCGCTCTCTTGCCAGCGCTTCACTCTGGTGTTCAGACGCAGGAAAGGTTACTGTGTGAGGCAGCCATTTTCGCTACCTCCACGTGGCCCAACCTGCTTCTCTAGCACCCAACTCTGAGGTGCCAGTGCAAATAAAGATTTGTGTTCCCTCTTGGCTCCAGACATCCTCTCTCTTTTCTCCGAGGCACACAACAACAGGTTAAGGGTACATAGCATAAAGTTCAAGGACCAACATAAGGACCCCGTTTCAAGCCCCTGGCTCCCCACCTGCGGAGAGGGGGAGATGTCACTTCACGAGTGGTGAAGCAGGTCTGCAGGTGTCTTTATCTTCCCCTCTCAGTCCTCCTCTCAATTTCTCTCTGTCCTATCCAACAACAATAACATCTGAGGAACATTGTAGGCTGCACTCGTTTCAGGACCAGTCTTTTTCAAGTGGCAGGGCAGGATACCCTCAGTCCCCCTTCGGAGACGGGGGCTATCCTACCGTCATTGCTTTATGGTAGAGCCAACGTCCTGAGAGGGCCCACAAGATGCTGTTCCTTATGGAAGCAACCAGTGGTGGTGGAGAGAGGAGCCCTTTAGAGGTCAAGGCCTAGCATATGTGTATGGGAATCCGAGGATTCACTAACTAGGACCCCAGGTGATCAGATGGTGTGATGTTGACCAAACAGGCCATTATTAAGTAGGCCAGTCTCTTGCCCTTATCCAGCTTTTGTAGTCCTTTCTCCATCTGGTGATCTTAGATTTTCTCAGTTGTTTAGGCGTTGAGAGTTAGGTTTTGGGGATCTGCCTTCTTTGGGCCTTTCTGCTAGGCTGACCTGCTAATTTGGTCTAAATCAAATCAGTTACAGAATTTATGATGCCATCTTTAGGCACGTCAACCATTATTAAGCACTTTGACTTTGAGTTATATAATTGCCCCTTGTTTGTGGATACGTGTACACCTGTATCCAGTACCCTAAACCCTAGCCTATTCTGGTATCTGTTACTTAATTAAATGGCATGCCGTCTAATTTGGATGTTGGTAGTCCCATGTGTTAGGAAAGGTCTCAACAGATTTGAAGAGTTGTGAGGTTGATTTCTCAGGCTGGTTCCTCTGGTTGGAGTCCACAGTGGGATTTTAATAGCAGCACCAGTAGCGATTTGGCTGACGCTGACAAAGTTGGTAAGGGATCAAAGAGAAGGAATTTCAAGAAGTATGGACATGACCTAGAGGTACCAGGACTAGGAGAACTGTGGGTCTTAAAGAGGATGCCAGGGGTTTCTTAAAGTCTTAGAGTTTAAATATCAATAATTAATTACATATAATTATTATATAGTTAATATATATAATGATATATAGCTGACATACAATTATATATAATTATTATGTAATTATTATACCCAGGTTAGTTGGGGGGTTTAGTATCTATATTAGTATACTTGACTTCACTATGATTTGAATGCTTTTAGTGGTATCTGAACCTCTGTATTTTAAATACTTACAAGGACAAAAGGTCTTGACTTATCTGGCAAAAACTGTAGTTGATTTAGATGTTTGCAGAGCTTTTTTTTCGGATATACTTTTAGAGATCCATAAACAATTATTCCCCTTATCAGAGTTTGGTCACTTTTTAATCTAAGATAAATATTAGCAAAAGCTAGTATTTGTGCTTAGGGCTATGGTCTAGGCAGTTGGGCAACTTGAGATATTAAATATCTACCCTTATCCACCCCTCCCACGTGTCATATTACTATTGGTAGGACTAAATAGTGCTAGGACTAGAGTTTCACATCTTCCCCACCACCAAAAGTCTGTACCTTCCCCACCCCCTCCTAAGTAACCACTATAGTTTTCCCAATTTAAATATGGGTTGTATTGTGTCTGGTTGTTTATTTTATGTGTGTTCAGTTATCTAAAATCCACTAATGATTGAGACCATCCTGTAGTTTTCCTTTACCTCCTAGCTTATTTCACTAAGCATGATGTTCTCAAGTTTCATCCATTTTATCACAAAGGATGCAAAAATCACATTTTTTTATTGCTGAGTAGTACTCCATTGAGATGCCCCATAACTTTTTTAACCAATCATCTACAGAGGGACATTTTGGTTGCTTCCAAATTTTGCTATTGTAGATAATGTGGCGATGAACATGTGGATGCATATACCCCTTCGAATTAGTGATATTATCTATTTTGAATAAATGCCTAGGAGTGGATATTTTGGATAAATTGCTAGGTCATAAGGTATTTCCATCTGTATTTGCTTAAGGATTCTCCATACTGTTATCCATAATGCTTGTACCATTTTGCAATCCCACCTGCAGTTTATTAGAGTTCCTTTCTCTCGACATCCTTTCCAATATTTATCTTCTCCTGTTTTGTTGATGAAGGCCATTCTTACAGGGGTGAGGTGGTATCTCACTGTGGTTTCAACTTGCATTTCTCTCGTGATGAGTGAATTAGAGCATTTCTGTATATGTCTGTGAGTCATGCATATCTCTTCTTTGGAGAACTGTCCCACTTTTTTTTATTGGGCTGTTCTTTTTCTTTTTGCTGAGCTGAATTAGTACTTTATAGATGTTTGATATCAAGTGCTTATCTGAAGTATGAAGTGCCAACATGTTCCCATTTGCTGGACTTCCTCTTTATCTTTATGGTGTTTTCTTTTGATGTATGAACGTTTTTTAATTTGATAGAGTCCCACTTGTTAAATCTTACTTTTGTTTCCCTTGACCATGGAGTGAAGTCTCCAAATATGTCTCCAAATAAGTGTTAATGTCATGAAATGTTTTACCAATATGTTCTCATATGTATTCTATACTTTCAGGTCTGATATCCAGATCTTTGATCCATTTTGAATTAATTTTGTTGTATGGTTTTAATTGGTGGTCTAGCTTCATTTCTCTATATGTGGCTGTCCAATTCAGCCAACACAATCTGATAAAGAGAATTGTTTTTCCCCAGTGGGTATATTTGGCGTCTTTATCATATATGAGTTGTCTGTACATATATGGACTGAGTTCTGGGCTCTCTATTCTATTCCATTGGTCCATATGGCCATTTTTGTTCCAGTACCACACTGTTTTGATTACTACTGCTTTGTAGTATAACCTGGTCTGGTACTGTGATGCCTCCATTTTTCTTCTTTTTCCTTGGGAGTGTTTTTGCTATTCATGGTTTTTTAGAGTTCCACACAAATTTTTGAGTAATCTGTTCAATTTCATTGAAATATATCATTGGGATTATTGTATTGTATCTATAGATTACTTTTGGCGAAATTGCCATTTTAATGATATTTATTCTCCCAATCCATGAACAGGGGATATTCTTCCATTTCTTTGTGTCATCTTCTATTTCTTTTAACAGTGTCTTATAGTTTTCTTTGAAAAGAAAACTATAACATACTTTGTTAGATTTATTCCTAGATATTTGATCTTATTGGGTTCAATTGTGAATGGTATTGCTTCCTTCAGTTTCATTTCTTCTGATCTATCTTTTGCATAATGAAATGCCATGGATTTACGGGTATTGATTTTGTAGCCTGCTACTTTACTGAATTTATTGATGATTTCCAGTAGTTTCTTGGCAGAGTTCCTAGGGTGTTCTAGGTTTACCAACATATCATCTATGAATAATGGGAGTTTAAGTTCATCTTTTCCTATTTGGATTCCTTTGATATCTCTTTCTTGTCTGATTGCTACAGCAAGGATTTCTAGGACTAAGTTGAATAAAAATAGTGAGAGTGGGTACCCTTGTCTACTTCCTGATTTTAGGGGAAAAGCTTTCAATTTTTCCCTATTGACTGACGTTAGCTGTGGGTTTATCATATACAGCCTTTATTATGTTAGTAAATTTTCATTCCACTCCCAGTTTCTCGAGGGCCTTTATCATAAATGGGTGTTGTACCTTGTCTTATGCTTTTTCAGTGGATTGATTGGGATGCATTGGATCGACCTTCTCGTGGTGCATCCCGTGAGTACCCATTCATTGGGGAAACTGACGATCCTTCCTAGCCGACTGAATCCACATGGATCCCAGTCACTTTCAAAGCCAGCAACAAGCAGCTCCTGACTGCTTTCAACCTGACGCTGTTGACTGGCTACGGAAGAAGGGCAAACGCTAGAAGAAGTGGATTGATCGATAGAATCATGTGATGTTTATCTTTCCTTTTGCTGATATAGTGGATTACATTTATTGACTTACAGATGTGAACCATCCCTGTTTACCAGGGATGAATCCCACTTGTGATCTTGATGTATTATTCTCTTAGTATGTTGTTGTATTCTAGTAGCCAAGCTTTTGTTGAGGATCTTTGCATCAATATTCATCAGGGATATAGGTCTACAGTTTTCTTTCTTGGTGGGGTCCTTTACTGCTTTGGGTGTTGGGAAATTGTACAGATGTTGTTGAACATTGGCAGGGCCCACAAACCACTATATTTCCATGCAAGTATTATTTACAGATCCCCACCATGTTATCCCCTCAGGGTATTGCTATTTCAGTTAAAACCATTGCAACAATTGCTAAGGATGCTTCCACCTTCCCATCATGCCTTTTGCCTCTCTCCACCCCCTTACCAATTCCATCCTGACTTGCCACTTCTGGAATTCTCCTATAAAAGTCACTCCTGTTTCTGTTTTCTCTCTCTTTTCTCTTCCGCATTCCGACCTGGAGAAGACCTGGAGAAAGCTGGCGGGCATAGTGAGAGGTGGCCATTTTGCTCACTCCACATGGCCTAAACCCGCTGTGCTCATACCCAACTCTGGCACATCTGCATGAATAAAGATTTGCATTCCTGCTCTGCCATGAGTTCCTAGTCTCTTCTCTCTCCCGCGACGCACCCCTATATTTGGGGATCAGGGTGATGTCAGCCTCATAGAATGTATTTAGGAGTGTTCCCTCTTCTTCTATTTTCTGCAAGAGTTTGAGGAGGATGGGTGTTAGTTCTTTTTTGAATGTTTTGTAAAATTCATTAGTATAGCCATCAGGACCCAGGCTTTTGCTCTTGGTTATTTTAAGATTTATTGGTGAAGATGAGCAAAAGTAATTGCTTGCTTAGCAAAGAAAGGCAGTCATATTTTTTTTCTTAATCACTGCTCAAAGGTGTTCATTTCTTTTCTCTCTGCATACAGGTTCACAGATGCCTACAAGTCTCCTACCCTGTCACTCTTCTCCCTTGCTCTGAGTTCTTTGACTGTAAGAAAGAATTTGTTTTAACTGAGCTTTAAGTGATAAAAATACACTCAGTTGGATCCTATCAGTTTGAGAACAATTATGTCATTATTCTTACCAAAATACATATCTTTTAAGAAAAAAAAAGGATACTTTTGAACTGTGTACTGGGTCAACTATAGAACCAATGTTTTAGAAAGAAACTTTATTTCATAATTCCAGATAATGTTCATTTATGCAAGTGTGTCTGTGTTCTATACCCTTTATGTGGGTCATTGAGAGCATGCAATTTATGTTAAAGTGCATATATGCTAATGGGAACATGTTTATTATTTGCTAGTTCAGTGGATAATAGATTTACTGAATAACCCTGAAATTATGCTTGGTAGTACAAAGAAAAGAAAGTTAGTTTTCTAAGAGGATTCAGATCTCTATATAAATGCCCCGTCCGACCTAAAGTCCACAAGAAAACAAGTCCACCTCCAGCCTTTATCTACAGATGATCTTAGTAAAGTAAAAGTGAAAGATTGGAGAGAAGTCTAGAAGGTGTGTATAAAGAGTCTGTTTTATCTTGGCAGAGTTTAAAGAACATATAAACCCTTTAATGTACAAAGATATGCTTTCACAGATGAGCTGATTCCTAATTCTTGCCTGGAGATTTCTGAAGCCATCAAATAAACAGAAATAGCCCCCACAAAGAATTTCAATAGGCCAAATTAATGGTGCTTGACAATGAGAAGTGTGTGTGTGTGTGTGTGTGTGTGTGTGTGTGTGTGTGTGTTTCATACGTAGATATAAAGTTTCTGTTACTGGTCTTACACTTCTGCTGAAGAAGCATGTCACGTAAACAGCATCCTAGACTGGTGGATCAGCTAACTGAGACGTATCTGAGCTTGTGAATCTCTCTGCTGAGGTCCATGCCTCAGCAGAGCTACAAGAGCTGTCACAGTTTCCTTTTGATCTTGCTTGGCAACCTCATCAACATAATAACCCTTTGCCTTCAGAATGCTTCAGGGTATAACATTAGCTATTGAATACTTAAAATATAAGATTCCATCAGGATTTTCACCCATAAGATTCTTATTTATTTTTATTTTCCTCAGATAAGAACCCTAAAAAATAGAAACAATAATAGAAACTTAAGTTGATGTTGTTAGAAGAAGGGTGAATTTTTAAAAATTTTATTAGTGATTTAATATTGATTTACAAAATTCCATGTCAACAGGGGTTGAACTCCATACCATTCCCACCACCAGAGTTCTGAATCCCTCATCCATCCATTATCTTTATCAAAGCAAGGACTGCAAAAAGCTGAATAAGGGCATGAGACTGGCAGACTATAATGATGACTCTTTAGTCACTATCAGGCTACCCCATCAGCTGGGGCCCTAATCAGGGAGTCCTGAGATTCTTACACAGACATGATGGGCCTAGACCTCAAATAAATCTCTCTCTCCATTGTTACTGGTCATCTCCATCAGGAACAACACAATAGACCCCTTTGTGGGCCCCCATAGGACCTTGCCCTCAACTTGGATCAGCAATGGTAGAGAATGTTCCATCCTCTAAAGGGAGGCTGGACAACATACTCTATGCTCCACCTGAGGAAGATGGGTCCTGATATTGGGGCAGCTTGGACTGTTCCTACTCATGACCAAAGAATGTGAGGTTAGATCTACAGGTATGCAGAGGTCACATAGGCTCCTGAGCAGGAAACTCTTAAATTATTGCAAGAATACTTTGAAATAATATTACTATTGCAAGTCATTAGCAAAGAAGGGGATTCTTAAGCTCGCTTCTTTCAGATTTTTAAACTCATTTGTCCACTTGTATACAAAAAGGTATTGGCAGAGTCAGAGGCCAGTCTGAGCCTGTATCTTCAGAAACAAAACTGATGTTTCTGAGAGCCTGCCTGAAAAAGGAGAAACTGGCCATCAGGAAAGCACATTGAACATTAAACTTTGATGTTTGTCTTGTGCCCTCGTAGAAGATAATGATTGATTTGGGGATCTGCTCTCAAAATGGTTTTGCATTTCAATGACTAGATTTCAGTGCCTCATTTTTGTAGACCTGGAGGCGGTGTAGTAGGCGATGTTGGATGTCCAAGCATGAGGTCCTGAGCTTGACCTCCTGATATGACATGTGCCAAAGTGATGCTTTTATTCTCTCTCTATTTTCTTTGGTTTCACATCTTAATGAATAAATAAATCTTTTAAACTACATAAATAGGACCAGGTTGTGGCACATCCCATGTAACACACACACACACACACACACACACACACATATATATATATGCACAAGGACGCCAGTTCAAGCCCCCAGTGCCAGCACCCCTTCCCACTAGTGAAGAGCTTCATTAATGGTGAAACAGGGTTGCAGGTGTCTCTCTCTTTCTCTCCCCCTTTCTACCTCTCCCTCCCCTCTCATTTTATCTCTATCTCTATAAGAAATAAATGAATATATAAAAACAAAAATATAAGCAAATAAACAACCATTATATGCTGGGAAAATGTGCAGATGCAGACAACATCTGCCATGTTGTCCCCTCAGACTATTGCTAGTTCCCTCTGGAGTTGGGACATTCTCGGAGTGCCTGTTCCGCCATGTTGTGCCCTCAGGGCATTGTCTGTTCCCTGCAATAGTTGGAGTGCTTTGGTTACTCCTCCCCTTTCCCATTCCCACAAAAGTTATTATCCTACCCTGGAGTGCTATGGTTACTCCTCGCCGTTCTCATTCTCATGAGAGCTACTCCCATAAAAACCCTTCTTCTTCTTCTGCCCCTCGCTCTCTTGCCCGCTTTTCACCTCGGTGACGGAAGGGTGTGGCGTGAAGCAGGAGGCGGCCATTTTGGCTGGCTCTACGTGGCCTGAACCACCTGTCTGACCGAACAATAAAGGATCGTGTTCCCTTTCTGCTCCAAACCTCCTTTTTCTGTGTCCCGCTGCCACCGCAGCAAGCGACAATTACATATATATATAGTTTATTTACCCAACGTGTGGGGGGGATTAACTTTATATGCACTGAAACAATGCTGCAGGTGTCTGGCCTTTTCTCTCTGTATCTCTCCCTATTTAAGGCTCTATCAAAAAATACAGAAAAGGAAAGCAAGGGCTGTTGGGCCTGGTTGAAGCTCTTCTGGCACTAAGCCACAGTGAAAACCCTACTGGCAAAACTGCATGTACTTAATGCTTCCTAAGAGTAACTCACACACTCCCCCATGAATTTCTGCGCACATGCACCGTCCACGTCCCTGCTTTCTTCTCTAGAGTGAAATCTGGTGATGTGGATAATAAAGTCTACGAGTGCCATGTGATGTTCTTTGACTTCCATGAATAGGAACTATTCTATTATATCATCCATGCACCAGGTACTGTTTTCAAGATAGGGCCCAGGGAAATAATTTTGTTGACGTGTCTCATTTAATAAGAGATGAAACATTTATAGCTAAAAACTTGATTCCAGAGGCAAACCCTTCTATACTTTAATATATTACTTCTATATGCTGTTCTAACATAATTACACAGAACACATACATTGGGGACCAGGCAGTGGCACACTGGACTGAGTATATCCATTACTCTGGACAAGGACTAAGGTCCCAGCCCAGTCACCCACCTGCAGGGGTGGAAGTTTTACAAGTGGTGAGGCAGTGCTGTAGATATCTTTCTTGCTCTCTCCCTGTACATCTTCTCCTCCCCTTTCAATTTCTCTCCGTCCTGTGAAACAAAAGAAAGGAAGAAAAATGACCACTTGAAGCAGTGGATTCTTCATACAGGCCTGAAACAGCAGCAATAACCCTGGCGGCATGATATATGTATGGAGCTTTGCTACACACACAAAAGCACCAACTCAGAATGATGAAATACAAAGAAGAAGCTGTTTTGCTGTCATGTTTTCTAAATGCAAATGCACCCAATCTGGAAAATATCTATCAAGAAATGTTATCTCAACTTGACTTCAGTAACAACGATGTGGTCTTCGGATATGTTTTTGGAAAAATCTTAATCTTCTACAAAAAGA
Source organism: Erinaceus europaeus (assembly GCF_950295315.1). Taxonomy (NCBI): domain Eukaryota; kingdom Metazoa; phylum Chordata; class Mammalia; order Eulipotyphla; family Erinaceidae; genus Erinaceus; species Erinaceus europaeus. The sequence continues at coordinate 4,654,453 of NC_080165.1, forward strand.
AGCAAAAGAAACCTATAAACTTTAGTCTTTTAAAAGGCTTCTTTTCTATTTTTTTGCCTCCATGTTTATTGCTGGAGCTCAGTGCCTGCACCATGAACCCAATGCTCCTGGAGGTCATTTTTCCCTCTTTTGTTGCCCTTGTTGTGGTTATTAATGTTGTTGTTGATGCCGTTCGTTGTTGGATAGGACAGAGAGAAATGGAGAGAGGAAGGGAAGACAGAGAGGAAGAAAGAAAGATAGAGACACCTGCAGACCTGCTTCACTGCCTGTGAAGTGACTCCCCTGCAGGTGGGGAGCCAGGGGCTTGAACTGGGATCCTTCCTCAGGTCCTTACGCTTTGCGCCATGTGTGCTTATGCCCCTGCGCTACCGCCTAACCGCCTCTCAAAAGGTTTCCTGACTAGACCCTACAGGTCATTTTCAGAATGAGAAGAATAAAACATATGGAAATTAAAACAAACTATCAAAATAATTATCCTATAGTAAGAAGAGTTCTAAAAAGCATCTGTGTATTTATGGAATCTTGCTAAATAATAAACATATTTTTGGTAGATGAGTTAGGTTGGCAAGCACGGCATTATCCTCATTATTTGACAGAATAGAAAAAAAATATATCCTTACCTTCTGAAGAAATGTTTCACTATATGTCACAGAAATATTAAAAAGAAAAAGCACGTATTAAATATTTATATATGCTAAATGCACAGGCTTTAGTATTATAAAAACAGAAAGGTTTGTTGCATTTAGTTTAATGAAATTCATATTCAAATAGGATTTTTTATATATAGTAAACTACTAGATTCCTGCTATTTGTCCAATTTTTGCTTTTGGCAAAAACATGAGTTTTAGCTTCATTGCACATTTTCTTCTGAGTTTTCCTAGCCACAAGTAGACAGGTAATTCATAAGTCTCAGTGGGGGAATTCTGGAGCTTGTTTCATGCACAATTTCAGAGAGAGAGGCAAATGAGGTAGCCAGGAGAGATCCCAGGGGCTAACTCTTCCTAGGCAGAAGTTCCATTTAAAAAGCATAAAATTATAATAAAAATTAAAAATGCACAAAGTGCATAGAAGTGATATTTGTGACTAGAGAAAAAGAAGTCAACTTTAATCAATCTTTGCTCTAAGAACTCTATTATTTCTTGCAAAGATTTCAGGGCATTGTTCGCATGGTAAAATTCAGCTAGTGAGCAAATGTCAGTGTAAAACTGCCCGTTGAACTCACCTGCCATCATCTCAACACCCTTCAGCCTGAAAACAGAGTTGATAACAAACAAGACTTAGACTGTTGAACTTTAACTTAATATATTAGTGCATACTGTATATACTACCATAAAAGATGCATCCTTTCTAACTCTGCTTCATAAATGAATTCGAAATTTAAGTATGTCTACCATATGCTCACATATGTCTAAAACCACTAACTTAACATTTGATGATTTTTTTTCTGAAATATTTTAGAGGTTCATATTTCCGTTAGTATTTATTTATTTCCTCCAGGATTATCTCTGCGGCTCAGAGCTGTCACTGCCCCAGTACCTAATTTTTTCCTTATTCTTGGATAAGACAGAAAGAAATTGAGATATGTCTGGGCTGCGCCATGGAGGAGAGATAGAGGAGATCTGAGCAAAGAGGGAACACAAATCTTTATTCGCATGGACACCTCAGAGTTGGGTGAGAGCGCAGTGGTTTGGGCCACGTGGAGCTAGCCACAATGGCTGCCTCCCGCAGCACCTTTCCTGCATCCATTCACCAAGGTGAAAAGAGGGTGAGAGAGAGAGAGACGGAGGCAGGAGGGCTTTATAGGGCAAAATCCAGGAGTGACGAGTCGGGACAGGGTTGGTTGGGAAAGGTACTCTGAGAATATCTTATTAACTCTTGTGGGAACTGGCAATAACCTGAGGGGAAAACATAGCGACTGTGACTGCATCTGCACAATTTCCCAGCAGAGAGAGGAGGGGGAGATAGAGAGGGAGAGAGATACCTGAAGACCTGCTTCACCGCCTGCCTGTGAATCAGACCCTCCGCAGGTGGGCAGCCAGGGCTCAGACCCAGATCCTTGCACTTAGTATCATGTGCGCTTTCCACTACCTGCCCCCCTAAGTTATTTCCTAACAAAAGGAACATATTAGAAGAGCTTTTAAAATGTTTTTCTTTTTCTAAATGCTGTATCTGTTTATCTTTGGATAGAGGCATTGAGAAATTGAGGGGGGAAGGGAGACAGAAGGAAAGAGAGGGAGGAAAAGAGGCCAGTAGCAGTGTTTGACCACTCGTGAAGATTCCCTCCCTAATGGAGAACAGAGGGCTTGAAACCCTGGTTCTTCTACATGGTAACACACATGCTCTATTGGGTACACCACTGGCTGGCACCCAAGAAAATCCATTTTTTGTGAGGGATGTTTTATTTTCCAGGAATATAACATATGTGATAGCGTGTACATGTTCCCAAACACAGTGACCCTGATTCAAGTCCCTGGCCCCAGACAGTGGGAACAGGCAATGAGGAGCGGTGAAGTGCTTTATCTCCCCTCCCTTTTTTCTTTCCTCTCACAGTCTCTGTCTCCCTTTCCATCTCTTTTTTTAAAGTTTTTTTATGTTTATTTATTTTCCCTTTTGTTTCCCTTGTTGTTTTATTGTTGTAGTTGTTACTGTTGTTTTTGACGTCATCATTGTTGGATAGGACAGAGAGAAATGGAGAGAGGAGGGGAAGACAGACAGGGGGAGAGAAAGACAGACACCTGCAGACCTGCTTCACCGCCTGTGAAACAGAGCTGGCAGTCAGCTGAGGTCAAGAACAAACACCTCATCACAGACCCCTGCGAGCGTCAACCCGGCTTTGACCTAGCACGTTATGATTGGGCCCTCCTCCATCGCTATCGATCAGGCCATGGCCGGTGCGCCGCTATGTTCCATCGCTGGGGAGCCAGAGACGACCCGAACTGCCCCTGCGGCTCCAGACAGACTATGACCCACATAGTCAACGACTGCCACCTCTCCAGATTCAAAGGAGGTCTCGAAACTTTACATCAGGCTCAACCTGATGCTGTTGTCTGGCTACAGAAGAAAGGCAAACACTAGAAGAAGAAGAACTGCCTGTGAAGCGACTCCCCTGCAGGTGGGGAGCCGGGGGCTCAAACCCGGATCCATACGCCGGTCCATGAGCTTTGCACCGCATGTGCTTAACCTGCCACGCCACTACCCGACTCCCCTTTCCGTCTCTTGTTATCTTATATTCGAAAGGAGTCAACTGGGACCAATAAAATTGTGCAGGCACAAACACAAACAAACAGAAACCTGGCAGCACATAAGGAAAATAAAAGTTTTAAATTCAGCATACAATATAATGGATACTGAATCAGCTTTCTTAAGAAAACCCACATCTCCCATACCAATTCTGTATGCCCATTCCTCATTGTTCTCGAGGAAACTGGACTAGATACAGTGTTCACAACTTCTAGATAATGCAACGTTTTATCAACAGAGTGTTTCAAATCCAAGACCCAGAAACCTGTCTGGGCTGGAGAAATAGCTCACTTGGAGGTGTGCTGCTTTGCCATGTGTGCGATTCTGCTTTGAGTCCTGCCCCACCACACTGAAGGAAAGATTGCTGCTCTGGTTTCTTCTCTTTCTCTCTCTCTCTCTCTCTCTCTCTTTCTCTTTTCTTTTCCCCTTTTCTCTTATTCTATCTGTCATCTATCATCTATCTATCTATATCTATCTATCTATCAGAAATAAAAATTGAGGGGACTGGGTGATGGCATACCAGGTTAAGCGCACATAGTACAAAGCACAAGGACCAGCACAAGGATCCTGGTTCGAGCCCCTGGCTCCCCCCAGGAGGGGGACACTTCACAAGCGATGAAGCAGGTCTGTAGGTGTCTGTCTTTTTCTCTCCCTCTCTGTCTCATCTGCCTCTCTCAATTTCTCTCTGTCCTATCCGCAAAATAAAGTGAAAAAAAAAATATGGCCTCCAGGACCAGTGGACTCGTAGCAGAGGCACGGAGCCCAAGCAATAACCCCGGAGGGAAAGGAAGGAAGGAAGAAAAGAAATAAAAATTAAAGTCCTAATTGCTTTATTTCAGGAATAAACTCAAGTGTCATGGCTGTGGCTAGTGCCTGGAGTAGCATCAACGTTTTCCTTCTTGCCTGGGGTGTGTGTGTGTGTGTGTGTGTGTGTGTGTGTGTGTGTGAGTGAGTGTGTGTGTCTGTGTGTGTGAGTGTGTGTGTGAGTGTGTGTGTGTGTGTGTCTGTGTGTGTGAGTGTGTGTGTGAGTGTGTGTGTCTATGTGTGTGTGTGTGTGAGTGTGTGTGTGTGTGAGTGTGTGTGTCTGTGTATGTGTCTGAAATCTTAAGAAGCTTTTAGATTGACATAAATTTCCTAAATACATTTAATCCATTACTAATATAAAAATCCAACAGATTATAGGTTTAATTTAGATTACAAAACATTATATATCTAATGAATGAGGTGGAATATTTAAAACTACTGGGACCACTCAGGCAAGGCATTTGACCTTGTAAACAGCCTTTTGACAACCCCCCTAGTGCCATGGCTGTTGGCCACATATGTACACTGACTCTGGAGAACAGTAATTTTTATTAGTGAATCTTCTGTACTTTGGAATTAGAATGGCATTATATTATCTGCCACCAATCTAAAAAGAAAACATTTCCTAGTTACTCTCCAATTTTACCAAGCAAGGTCTTTAAGTGCTTTATTTTTATTTCAGTGTAGATACTTACTTGAATTTTAAGTACACTGATTCTACTTCTAAGTCTACCTTAGAGACACTGCATTTACAGCAAGTTATGTATAGTGCAATGCTACTCATATTCTCCAAGTAGCCCAGACATGTAAATACAAGAACAAAATCTCATCTGTTTTTATTTTATGGCTGAATAGCATCCTGTATGTATAGATCACGTGTATCTTGTCTTTATTTATAGGACTATAAACAATTAGGCTATTTGCATATGTTAGAATACGGGTGCATATATCTTTAGATTTAATTTAAGTGCTTTAATTTTCTTCAGCTAAATATTCAGATGTAGTTACCAGATTCTACAATCGGTCTAATTTTCCATTTTCAGGACACTACATACTATTTCCATCATGGTCACTCTAATTTCTTGCCAGACGTTGTTACATTTTGGTGATAGTCATTCCAGCATCTATGGTTTGATTTCCAGTTCCCTGTTAACTAGCGATAATCAGTATGTTTCCTTTATTTTTTATTTGGGGGGGGGGGGACTAATGGTTTCCAGTATAGTTGCTGGCACATGAGTACAACTGCTCTTCTCACCAGGACAGATGTCAGCAGAACATTCTCTCCTGCAGCCTAAGCTTATCACCTTGTGTCAGGAACTGAAAACCCCTACCCCCTCTCCTCCATTGTCCTCTACCTGTTGGCTCTATGTATGATTTCTTCAGATTCGTACTGATTATTATTGTCAAAGACTTGAAGAAAACGTATACATTGGGAGAGCTTTGGAGCTTTGCTTCTCTGGAGGATTCCCCCTCCAATACTTTGATGTGGATACTTTCCCAGGAGAAACACTGGAACAAATAGCATACTAAATTTGTTTCCTCACTGACAAACCTTATAATCTTGTGCTTAATCAGCTTCTCTGAACAATCATGTCATCCACTTGCCCAGTTTTCTACAAATGTGCAGTATGAAAATAATTCTTGAAACCATTATTCCTTTGTGATAAGTCTGGTAAACACTCTTCCTTTTTTGATGATAATTATTACTGTTTTGTGCAAGAGAAAAAGATGACGTAATTTATATTTTTCTTATACAAAAAGACAGAAAGAATGATTTTTTATTGTTTCTTTATGGGGGATGGTAATGTTTTGCGGTCGATAGTAAACACAATAGTTTGTATATGCATAATATCTGCCAGTTTTCCACATAACAATACAAACCACACTAGGTCCTCTGTCAGGACCTGTATTCTTCCCCCCACCTATTGTTTTCGACGGGTTATGTTGTTTTCGCTGGGCTGGCTTCACAGGCGGGTAACAGACGACCAGGGACTCATGGTTGAGCTGTAGGCAGTATCTCTTTATTCATGCAGGACGCAGCACAATCTAAGACGAGCTAAGCTAAACTCAAGGTACTCTAAAACTCACAATGCTGTCTTTATATATACTTGCCAAGTAGGGTGGAAACAGGATGTGACATAGAGAGGGTGGAGAGAAAAGTGACTGGTGAAAATCAGAGTCTGACAAGGAGGGGACAGAGCAGGCGAGAATCCTATCACTGAACCACCAATGCCCTGGAGTGCTTTATGTAAATGTAAAAGTGATTTATGTAAATAGACCAAAGCTTTGAATGGGATTAAATCTATCCCTATATAGGCATATGGTTAAGCAGAAGCCAGGGGGGAGCTGGCATACTATCCAACATCCATCCACCCCAGGGTCTTTTATTTTGGTTCAGTACACCAACTCCAGTCAAAGTTCTGCTTGTGTTTTCTCTTTTGATCTTGTTTTTCAAATTCTGCCTGAGAATAATATCATCCCATATTCATCCTTCTGTTTCTGACTTATTTCACTTAACATGATTTCTTCAAGCTCCATCCTAGGTGCTCTAAAAACTGTTAAATCATCATTTTTAATAGCTGAGTAGTGTTCCATATTGTATATAGACTACAACTTGCTCAGCCATTCATCTGTTGTTGCTTGACCTTTTGGATATCTTCTGTTTTGAATATTCTTTCCATGTCTTCTCTCCATTTTTTGATGGGGTATTTTTTTTTCTTGTTATTGAGTTTGGTAAGCTCTGTATATATTTTGGTTATTAGCCTCTCTCTGAGGTATGTATGGCATGTAAAGATCTTGTCCCATTCTTTGAGGGCTCTTTTTGTTTGGGCAGTGGTTTCTTTTGCTGTGCGGAAGCTTTTTAATTTAATGTAGTCCCATTGGTTTATTCTTGTCTTAGTCTTCTTTGTAATTGGATTCATTTCATTGAATATGTCTTTAAAATTTATATGGAACAAAGTTCTGTCAATATTTTCCTCTTAGTTTCTGGTCTAATAAGCAAGTCCTTGATTTACTTGGAATTTGCTTTGGTGTTTGGTCAAATATAGTGGCTCAGTTTCATTCTTCTGCATGTTTCAAGCCATTTTTTTCCAACACCATTTGTTGAAGAGACTCCCCTTCTCCCATTTTATAGTCTGGAGGCATCACACTCCCAGATCTCAAATTGTATTAGATGGCCATTGTCATCAAAACTGCTTGTTACTGGAACATAAACAGACACACTGACCAGTGGAATAGAATTGAGAGCCCAGAAGTAAGCCCCCACACCTATAGACATCTAAACTTTGACAAAGGTGCCCAGACTATTAAGTGGGGTAAGGCGAGTCTCTTCAACAAATGCTGCTGAAAAAAAAAATGTGAAAGCTTTTATTTTTAAGCTATTAAAATTGACGAGATATGAAAAAGTTGACTACACACAAACATGAACATAAACACAGATCTATTTTCTATAAAATTAATCTGCCCAAAAACAATGTTAAGACTCCCTTCCAAAAGGATGACAGTGTTTCTGATGTTCCTTTTGGGGTTACAGTTTGCAAGATGCAGACAGTGGGGAACAACTTATGAAAGACTGAGAACTCTGATGGTAAGAATTGTGTGGAATTGTACCCCTTTTTCCCTACAGTATTGTTGATCATTATTAAGTCAATCAACCAATAAATAAGACTGGGAATTCGTAAGTAGTGTTACAAATTTAGTTTTTCTCTTCAGTTTAGAGGAATATTTTTTGCTTATATATGTCTACTACTAATTTAATCGAATGTGCTTCTCTGCTCTAGAAAATAGTGAAGGTGATGGCCTGAATCATACTTCTACAACACAATGTTATAAAGAAAATTCTCTAGGGACGACATAATTCACACTTCAACCATGGCTAATCATTCTTCCTTGAAGCTGAAGTTATCACAATAATTGCCCATAGTTATACTGCCAAAATGTCTAGAAAGTTGTTTCGAAAAACAAATGTAACAATTCACCCTGATGAGATTCATCAAATCACAAATCAACTGAAAGAAAAATGTGTATGGTGTCAGTATAATGTGACATAAATCCCTTCTAAGTCTGTATGCCTTTCTCTTATGGAGTTGGGAATTCCAGATGAGTTGGGTGCCTACCACTTGTATTGTGATGTCATCTATAAATACAATGCTCAAATAGCCTAATGGGATGCTCTCCTGACCTACCATGGGCTAATGGCAGAAGTGGTCTCAGGAAAAGAATTTATAACAGAATCCCCATCTATTTTAAGGACAGAGGGAGGAAAAATTATGCTCCCCAACCAGCTACAGGACCAAGTGAAATTTCTCAAGTTAAATGTGACCGTGCCATTTCTAACATTAATCATCTTCAAACTGTGAACTTAAATAGTACTTGACACATCCTACCTAAGACATTTTATACTTAGTTTTAACATTAGTATACACATTTTTTTTTCTTGGCATGAGTGACTGACAAAAGTTAAAGGATGACCAGACCTTGTTTACATTGAAATTACAGAGCTCAGTACCACTCAGATTAAATCAGAAGAAAAGCTGTGGGAGTACTGCTCAAATATAGTGTTTCTCTTGCTTGGCATATGCCTAATTGTGCAAATCAGCCACCGTTACTCTGTTAAGACTTGTGCTTTGATATATAGGTAACGCTTGATATACTATAGATTTTCATCAACACTAACTATGAGGAGAGGGCATTAAAGTTCACAGGTAGAAGAAAGAAACACTATAGAAAATAAAAGGGAAAAATATTAATCATACTTCAAATGACTTCCAATGAGTCCTACTTAGTCTTTTGGTTTAATTCTTTAAAGAGGTTCCTACTCATTCTTTACTCAGCCTTCTTCCCTTATAATAACTGGTATTCAAACGTTTTATCTGATTTGACAGCTTGCATGTACACATATATAAGAACCAAACAGTGTTGGCTCTCATTTTCTCTGAGTTTTCCCATTACAAAGGGCAAATTAATACTGTATTTTATAAATGAAAGTAGATCCTGCTACTTCCCATAGTCGATCATCCTGGAGTTATGTTGCATGAATTTTACAGATCAACTCATTTCCACACTAGGAAAAAGCCAATTCAAAGTTACATTCTACGTAGGCAGTAAAGTATGGAAACACTTGACAAAAAGCCATTCACACTGCGACTTTGTGCCTTTATAACATGCAGAAGTCTGCATACGTTCGCAGTTCTGTTGCTGCATCCACTAATTTGAGTTGTCTCCAGCAGTGTAAATTTAAATCACCAATATATCACTGGCTGGAAAATAATTTATTTAAGAAAAAGACTCCTATATTATGATTTTTTTTCATTTCATTGAAATATTACAAGGAATGTTGCAACAGTTCTAGAAACTGCAAGTTTCACGGACACCAAGTGCCACCATAGCAGATTAGAATGGAGAATGAAGAGCAAAGCTCTACCTGGCAGACTCCACATGTTTCTATTCCGGTTCCTCGACTCTCCTTACTCAGACAAGTGAGGAAGAAATAGACACGGAGAAATTAGAGAATGTGTTTCTCTAGAACAAACTCACTACTTTTCCTAGGCTCCAATTTCTCAAGATGTTTGCTTCTCTTCCTTTTGAAAAATCTGCACTTATAAAGCACAACATATGTAGTGTCTCAGTAGAATGCTCTAAGGAGAGACAGAGGTGATCTGATTTCTTATACCCAGGTAAAATCTTGTGAAAAAGAAAAACTCTTTCCTTTGCCCCCTGACAAAATAAAATCATGTTTGAATCAAAGAGTCAATAATTAGACTGTCTAAAAACCTTACTATTAAATTATTTTTTAATACTTTACTTATTTGTTCCCTTTGGTTGCCCTTGTTGTTTTATTTTTGTAGTTATTGTTGTTGTTCCTAATGTTGTTGTTGTTGGATAGGACAGAAAGAACTAGAGAAGGGAGGGGAAGACAGAGAGGGGGAGAGAAAGACAGACACCTGCAGACCTGCTTCACCACCAGTGAAGTGAACCCCATGCAGGTGGGGAGCCGGGGGCTCGAACTGGGATCCTTAGCCAGTTCTTGCGCTTTGCACCACCTGCGCTTAACCTGCTGCCCTGCTGTCCAACTCCCTATTAAATTATTTCTAAAAAATACCCAGGAACTCTGAAAAGTTAAATGTTTTTTCTATTGGAACCATCATAACAATTCTATTAACTACCTTTTAATGTATCGTTTTTCATGTCAATATGTCTTGAGTCATGTGTCTTTGAAGAATATATTTAAAAATAGTATTCAAAATATACTTTGTGTATTTGTAGTTGGTTGTGACAAATAGGGATTAAGGAGTGGGTACAAGGATCAAGGATGTGTCAAACTTATACAAATGGGTTTAAGTCACTTCAGTAGACCTGCAGTCTTCTGTTAATTGGTCTTTTCACCTCCATTTAGTTGTTTGTTATTTTTTAATTCTATGAGAGTGTTCAACATTGACGTATAGTGGTGCTGCGTATTGAACCTGGGACCTTTGCCACATCAGGCATGAAAATGTCTTGCATAAAAATTATGCTATCTCACCAGCCCAATTTATTGGAGTTATCAAATGTAATTTCAAATCCCTTTGCATATCTTTGGAAGTGAAATCAGGACTGATTTGGAAGTGAAATCAGGACATAGCTTCAAAGGAATATTCCATGTCCTATTCTGTGTTTAGGCTGAGTTCAGGATATCTCCCCAAAGAGATCCATTTTTCTGATCAGCTGTTGTGATTTCCATCCCTACTCCTTTATTTAAATTAAGTTTTTTTAAGTCAAAGTCCATTTTTATTCTCATACTCTTGGTCATTTTTATAAGGTTTTATCTCAAATGTTAAGTACCAGCTATTCCTGGACAGGTTTCCTGGACAAGTTAATTTCATATAATTGCAATATGATCATATAATTCTGCTTAGGGGGGAGGGGTTGAGGAGTCTCTCTCCCATGGTGCAGAGTCCCTCATATTGGGAATATAAGCATTATTTCCCCCCAATTCTTTTCGATTATTAAGATTTTATTCAGGAAAACACAAAGCATGCTTGCAAAGAAATGCATGGACAGAAAGACTCAAAATGGTGGTGAAGGTGATCTTTTATGTATTTTTAAGGCACCATCTTCACTTGCTTCCTAAACCACATATACGTTAATTACAAATTCTGATTGTCTTTCCTTTGCCCTCTTTCCTCTCAGGTAAGGGAAACATGGTCTGACTTCCTCAGGTGCTCTGAAATTCTCTTCCCTCTTAGCGATGGGGGTAAAAGAAAGGTTCCTAGTCACAAAAATTCTGGATTCCTGTGGAACTGGGGTTCAGGGCCCTCTCTGGTCCTCACCTTCCCCTAAAAATTCCACATTACAACACTGCAAAGACATAATTCCATTAGTAGTGTGTAGGAGTGGAGAGAAGGGGTTTGAACTACCAGTGGTCTGCTGGTGAAGGCTGTAGGTTGTAGCTAAGGTTTCTCTCCACTTACCCTTGCAAGAAGGGATGGTCCACTGATCCTTAGAAGTCTTCTCAGAAGTTCTCCTTGAAAAAATGTGGTTCATTGGTAGATTCCAGAAATTCTTTCAGTCTTGGCCCAATCTGACATTCAGTTTTTTTGTTGTTGTTGTTGTTTTATTTATTTATTGGTGGATTAAAGTTTTTACAGTAGGCAGTGAATACAATAGTTTGTACATGCATAATACATTTCCCAGTTTTCCACACAACAATATAACCCCTGCTAGGTCCTCTGCCTTCTTGTTCTATGACCTGAACCTTCCCCCACCCATACCAGAGTCTTTTACTTTGTGCAACAGACCAACTCCAGTCAAACTTCTGCTTAGTGTTTTCTCTTCAGATCTTGTTTTGCAACTTCTGCCTGTGAGTGAGATCATAGCATTTTCATCTTTCTATTTTTGCCTTTTAACACTTACCATGATTTCTTCAAGCTCCATCCAAGATGCTCTAAAAACTGTTAAATCACCATTTTAATAGCTGAGTAGTATTCCATTGTGCATATATGCCACAACTTGCTCAGCCACTCATCTGTTGTTGGACACCTGGGTAGCTTCCAGGTTTTGGCTATTACAAATTGTGCTATGAACATAGGTGTACACAAATCTTTTTGGATGGGTGTGTTGGGTTCCTTAGGATATATCCCCAGGAGAGGAACTGCAGGATCATAAGGTAGGTCCATATCTAGCCTTCTGAGAGTTCTCCAGACTGTTCTCCACAGAGGTTGGACCAACTGACATTCCCAACAGCAGTGCAAAAGGGTTCCTTTGTCCCCACAACCTCTCCAGCATTTGTTGCTGCTACCTATCTGATGTATGACATTGTCACAGGAGTGAAGTTGCATCTGATTGTTATCTTTATTTGCATTTCTCTGACCAGCAGTGACTTGTAGCATTTTTTCTTGTGTTTCTCAGCCTTTTGTATCTCCTCTGTTACCTTCTCCCCATTTTTGGATGGGGTCATTTGTTTTCTTGTTATTGAGTTTGGCAAGCTCTGTATATATTTTGGTTATTAGCCTCTCTCTGAGGTATGGCATGTGAAGATCTCCTATTCTCCCATTCTCTCTGAGGGCTCTTTTTGTTTGGGTAGTAGTTTCTTTTGTTGTGCTGAAGCTTTTTATTTTAATGTAGTCCCATTGGTTTATGCTTGCCTTAGTCTTCTTTGTAATTTGATTCATTTCACTGAAGATGTCTTTAAAATTTGTATGGAAAAGACTTCTGGAATATTGTCCTCTAAGTATCTGATATTTTCTGGTCTAACATCCAAGTCCTTGATCTACTTGGAATTTGCTTTTGTGTTTGGTCAAATATAGTGGTTCAGTTTCATTCTTCTGCATGTTTCAACTCATTTTTTCCAACACCATTTGTTGAAGATACTCACCTTCCCCCATTTAATAGTCTGGGATACTTTATCAAAGATTAGATATACATAGGTGTGGGGCTTTCTTCTGGTTCTCTATTCTATTGCACTGGTCAGTAGGTCTATTTCTGCTCCAGTACCAAGCAGTTTTGGTGACAGTGGCCTATAATACAGTTTGAGATCTGAGAGTGTGTTGCTTCTAGGCTATTCTTTCTTCTCAATATTGTTTTGGCAATTCTATGTCTTTTCTGATTCTAGATAAATATGTGTAGCTTTTGTTTTTGTCTCCTGAAAATATGTGGTAGGGATCTTCATGGAGACTGCATTACATTAATGTATGGCTCTGGGCAGTATATTCATTTTAATGATGTTATTTCTTCCAACCCATTAACATGGAATATCTTTCCATTTCTTTATGCCTTCTTCTATTTCCTTGAATAGTGACACATAATCAGTATACAAGTCTTCAGTTTTTTTAATCATATTTTATTTATAAAGAGGAAACATCATAAAACCATAGGATAAGAGGGGTACAACTGCACACAATTTCCACCACCAGAACTCCATATCCCACCCCCTCCCTTCCTATTCTTTATCCCTCTGGGAGGATGGACCGAAGGTCATTGTGGGATGCAGAAGGTGGAAGATTCAGCATCTGTAATTGATTCCCCGATGAAAATGGGCATTAACAGGTTGATCCATACTCTAAGCCTGCCTCTTTCATTCCCTGGTGGGGTGGGGTTCTAGAGAATCAGAGCTCCAACACATTGGTGGGGTTGTTTGTCCAGGGAAGTCTGGTTGGCATCACGCTAGCATCTGGAACCTGGTGGATGAAAAGAGAGTTAACATCTAAAGCCAAACAAATTGTTGAATAATCATGAACCTAAATCATAAATCCCTCTCTCTATTGTTACTGGTCATCTCTATCAGGAACAACAAAACAGACCCCTTTGTGGGTCCCCATAGGACCTTGCCCTCAACTTGGATCAACAATTATAGAAAATGTTCCATCCTCTGAAGGGAGGCTGGACAACATACTCTATGCTATACCTGAGGAAGATGGGTCCTGATATTGGCTCAGCTTAGAATGTTCCTACTCATGACCACAGAATGTGAGCTCAGATCTACAGGAATGCAGAGGTAACACAGGCTCCTAAGCTGAATATGGGCCCCAGATCACATCAAATAGATGGTGTTTATAGTCAACAATATTTATATACTTTTCCCATATTTGGGAGCTACTCTCTTCCCTGATCCAGCTTTCTGGTCCTTCTGCCAGCCATGACATCACTTCCCCAGACAATGACTTGGATCCACCTGCATTATCAGATTTCAGGCTCAGGGGAAAAAAGAACAAAAAAAAAAAAAAAAACTAGTATAGCCACAGGCCCTTTGGAATATAACTAAAATATGCCTACTAGCTATCTACAAAATGGAGACACCCCCCCCCCCACTCTTCATCTGCACTATTCCAGCCTTTAGGTTCATGATTAGTCAACAAGTCTTCAGTTTTATACCTTCTATCAGTGCCCTGTTTCAGGATTGTCTACCAATTTAAGTGGAGCCACTCTTCTTCAAAGTTTAAATGTCATCTTATCAAAGTCTTTGTTTTCTTATTGGTAAGTCACTTTCTCATTCTCTCACCTCTGCATGTTGCCAGAGCACTGCTCAGTTCGGGCTTATGGGGATGCTAGGGATTGAACTTGGGAACTCGGAGTCTTCAAAATGAGAGTTCTTTGCTGAGCCACTATATCTCCTTATCCCATCTACCTCTGCATTTGTTGTGTGCCTCTCTCAATAACTCTTTCCTTTTCATCACTTGGGGTTACTGTGTTTCAATGCACATGACATTTGAACCTGTCAGGGTTATAGCAATATATCAATGACATTAACTGCCTGATACTCAGTAGACAAGCCACCCCTGTCTTCAATAACAAATAAAACATTAACAAATTAACCCTTGCCTTCCTTCCAAGATTTTTAGGTAGGGTTTATGCCTCCTGGGATTAGCTGTGTATCTAACAATTACAAATGAAAGTGAGAGACCTATGTAGCTGTTAAACCTCAAGCCAACTCTGGTATTAGCTGAGATGATGCGGAGATCCATGACTGTGGAAGCGTCTTTCTGAACTAGACCCTTTAGAAATCTGCTGAACTTCAGTGATTAGAAGCTCTGCTCATCTGACTGTTCATTTTGTATGCACATGGCTATGACTCCAGTAGATCATTAATTGCTAGTGATTTATTGTTGGTCATAATATCTTTGGTGTGCTTGAATAATACAAAATATGTTATTGTTTTTTAAATTATCTTTATTTAGTTATTGGATAGAGACAGCCAGAAATCAATAGGGAAGGGAGTGATAGGGAAAGAGTGGAGATTCCCCTGAAACACTACCTCATCATTCACAAAGCTTTCCCCCAGCAGGTGAGGATCAAGAGCTCAAACCTGGGTCCTTGCACACTGTAATATACACCCTCAACCAATTGCACCACCACCTGGCCCCCAAAAGTTACTGCTTTAATTCTACTAACATCCAGTGTTCTGAAAGGTTGTGTGTGTATACGTGTGTGTGTGTGTGTGTGTGTGTGTGTGTGTGTGTGTGTGTGTGTGGTGTGATTATATCCTGTTAGATATATCCTGTTAGATATTCTGCCCTTAAGGGGAAAAAAAGAGGTGTTATAAATGTTTGCTTCTGCCTCTCAAAAGAGTATTGCCTACTTTCTCAACTAAAATCCACATTAAGTCTATACTTTAGTGGTCATATTTTTTAGAAGATGGATGAATCAATCTTGGGCAAGATTGCCAAAGCATCAAGTCCCATAAAACTGGCACTTCCCCAATTTAAACAATGAAACAGATTAAAGCAGTTTGAGTACAACAATGAAAATATTATGCCATTGGAATGCAAATGCAGACACAGCCCAAGGCTGTTTGATTCACACCAGCATAATTACACTTAAACAATGTAAAGAATTTCTTCCTCTTAACAGATGATCTATTTCTTCCTCAAACAAGTTGTATCTTGCTGTCTAAAGCATGTTAATGTGGCAACAAATTGTATTGCCTCTAAATGGGTATATTTCACCAAAACAGGAACAGTCCTGTATCAGTTTTCCACAGTTCATACTAAATATTCTGACTTTAACGATCAACGTCAGCCAGGTACATATGGAATCAAATTTTCTTCTTGTCTCCATAATAAAAATATATACTATAATAAATATTATTATTAAATATTATATTTTTAATATTGTATTATTAAAAATATAATAAAAATTATTCTTGTCACACACATACAGCCATGACTAACACTCATCAGGAGTCATTTCTTTTAGCCATCAATTAAATGAATTCAATCAACTACTCTCGACTCAGTAATCAGTAGTAAAGTTGAGATATTCTAAAAAATTTAATAAGGATTTTTTTTTTATTGTTGATTTAGCACCTTTGTGTGATACACCATAATCCCCGTTTTGGTCAAAGCAACCAAAGTCTAGATTTCTACAGAGCAAGGAAAGGACAGCTGAGCTCAACTACCAGTGAAACAGAACCTGTCTAGACAACTAGCTCTGAGTCTTCAGAGAAAGAAAAGTGCCCACTTTAGAAAAACCCTTTTGTAACTCTTGCAAAACTTTTCATATGAAAAAAATCAAGTAATTAAGAAGATAAAGGCATATATGTATCTCTGCATATACACATAGAAGCCTATATGTATATGAATACAAATATACAAATATAAATAAATATATCTGTGTGTATATATTGGGGATTTTTGTTATATTTTAACTTCCAGTCATTTTATTAAGGGTTTACTGGTTTGCCCGGACGGTTGTTCACAAAGTTGTTGGCGGTTGTTGAGGAAACATCTCTCATCTCCCCCAGGAAGGTGTATGCAGAACCCCCACTTCACATCCTTTTCTGCCAACATTCACAATGGCCTGAGACCTTCTTCCTCACCTTTTTCCCCATTTTTACCCAGAGTGCTTTGTTTGGTACACTATTCCACATGAAGTCTAAGTTTTAGTTTGTGTGTTTCCTTCCTATCTTTATTTCTGATGTTTCACACATAAGTGATATCACGCAGTGTATATCCTATTTTGAGTTTATCTCATTTAGCATTATTTCCTCAAGCTCCATCCAAAATAAGGCAAAGGATTCGACTTTGTCATTTTTAACAGCTGAATACCATTCCATTATGTATATGTGTCATAATGTTCTTATCCACTCAAATGTCATTGGGCATCTAGCTTGTCTCTAAGTTTCAACTACTATAAATCATTAAGTCGTGCTATTGGGAACATGTGTAATCTTTATTTGTATTTTTCTGATAAGCATTGACTTATCAGAACTTACCTATTAACCTTCTGGGTCTCTTTCTCAGTGAATATTCTGTCTCATGTCCTTACTCCAATTTTAATGGGGTGATTTGAGCTTTCACTACTGAGACCTTCCTATTATTTTGGTTATTAGCCTTTTATCGGATGTACTGTGAATGAAGAGCTCCCATTCCGTACAGTCTTTTTCCGTTTTAGTGATGGCTTTCTTTGCTGTAAAGAAGCTCCTCTGTGTGATATTGTCTAATTGGTTTGTTTTTGCTTTGTGTTTCTTGCTGTTGGACTTGAGTCTTTGAAGACTTTCAAAATCCAGACCATGAAGTGTTCTGTTACTGCTTGCTTTTATGCACCTAATGGTTTCTGATCTAAAGTTCATGTGTTTGGTCCATCTGCATTTGACTTCTGTGCATGGTAAGATATGGTGGCCCAGTTACAGATGGCAGTGTATTTCAACCCAGTCCTCCCAGTAACATTTCTTGAAGACATTCTCCTTTCTCTAATTAGTGCCCTTGACACCCTTGTCAAAAAATTTGTTGCTTCTAAGTAAGGAGACTTATTTCTGGCTTCTCAATGTTATTCCACTGGGGTATGTGTGTGTGCCTAGGTCTTCTCTGGTACCAGACAGTTTTGATTGCAATAGCTCTGCTGAATAATTTGAGATCAGGAATGTGATGCCTCCATTCTGATTCCTTTTTCTCAAGATTGTTATGACAATCTTAGGTATTTTCTTATTGCAGGTACATTTTTGTAATTTTGTTCTATACACTTCAAGAAATTTGATGGGACTTTGACAGGAATGACACTAAATTGGTATATATCTCCGTGTAGGATAGTCATTTCAAACATATTAGTTCATCTAACTCATGAGTATTGTATATCTTTCTATTTCATGCATCTTTTGCTGTTTCCTTGTGTAGTGAATCACAATTTTTGTACAATTTTAACTACTTTGTTTATTCCCAGATACTTGATGATCTTTATTGCTATAGTAACAGAAATTGATTTCTGAATTTCTTCTCAGTGCTTGCACTGAAGAGTGTTACTGACTTTTCTATTATAATTTACATCCTGAATCTTCTTTATGTAGCTTCATAATTTCCAGGGGTTTTCTACTAGATTATTTAGAACTTTCTATGCATACAGTTGTGCTATCTGCAAGTAGTGAGATTTTAACTTTGTTTATCTAGTCTGTGTCTCCTCATTTTCTTTCTCTTATCTAATTTGTAATGCACTGCTCAGGTGGGGCTTATGATGGTGATGGGGAATAAATTAGCATATAAATATATGTATGTTAGTTGTTTGAATGTATATATATATTCAAATATATACATATTAAAATATTCTTCAAATATATTTAAATATTCAAATATATATCTATACATATATATAATGCCAATTTATATCTTACCATATTCTTTAGTGATACAAGGGAAACAACAATCATCCCTGCAGATGAACAAATCAAAAGATATGTCATTTTAATAGCTGTGCATATTAGATATGAAAAATACATTACAAATATTAAAATGAGAGACTTTCTGAGATGTGGCTATGGAGTAACAGCTATTTCATTTCAGTGCTCTCCCTGATCAACTAGAAAAAGCAACAAAAATCACCTGAAAACTCAGAAAAATACAAACATGAAGTTCATAAAACAAGTTGCTAAGTCCCAGGTGAGTGCAGACACTTGTGACTGGTGAATGGAAGAAGGTGAGGGAGAGATTCTCAGGAATCCGAAAGTCATACTCAGTTGACAGTCAGCCATAAACGCACATTGCTAGTGGCAAGAAAGTAGATCTGGATGCTTAACCTATGAATTCAGGGGCAAAAGCATATTGAACTGTTCACAAAGACCCAGTAGTGTTTAAGGGAAAAACAAGGTTGAGATTAAAGCCCTCTGATCTGCTCAGGCTCCCATAACCAGCTAGAAAAATAAATCTCAGCCAACTTCTAGCTTCACATGGGATTAGCTGATGAGGCTTCTTACTTCTGGGATCAAGTTGAAGCAACAGCTGTAAAAAAAAAAAAAATCAGAAAAAACTCAACAATTTACAGCTATGAAATCTTAAGTAAATAAAATCAGAGAGAGAGAGAGAGGCTCAAAAATTTTTTAAAAGCCCTGCCCATTGGCAACAGTGCTATTTTGGTATGTACCAAACAGAGCACATGGTGGTCCAGGAGGTATCACAATGCATAAAGCATTGAACTCTCAAACAGGAGGGCCCCAGTTTAAACCCCCTACATGTAGCACTACATATACCAAAACAGAGGACACAGTCAGAGAAAAGAAGACAGGGGATTTGGCGAACTCTGAACTGTAAACTCAGGGATATTAAGATATTTAACTTCCCACAAGGATCACTAGGATTTATGGCAAAAGCCTCACTAAGAAATAATCTTGTATGGGCTACACAGGCATTGGTACCTGGCTAGAAAAATAAATGCAAATTTTGCTTTTAACATTAAGGAGAAAGGAATTCTCCAATGCAGTTAATCACTCCCCCAGTGGCTAGAACAACAGTAGAGAGAGACCTCTGTATTGATGTAAAAGTCACTAAACCATACTGTTGACAGAGGATAAAATTTGAGAGGGGAGATAGAGAGGAAGAGAGACAGAGAGATACCTGAAGCCTTACTTCACCAGTCATGAAGCTTCCATCCTGCAGGTGAGGACTAGAGGCTTAAACTTGAGTTTTTATGCACTGCAATGAGCACACTTAACAAGTAGCACTGCCACTTTGCCCCCAGAAAATTTTCCATACCTGAGCAATGTTCGAACTATAGAATTCAAGAAGGTGAATGCATACATGAATTTTTGAATTGAAAATGACACACACCGAGACACATCATTTTAAAACTACACAAAACTAGGGGCATGGAAAAAATATTAGGCTGCCAAAGAAAGGAAGCAAGTCATATACAAAAGCAGAACCATCAGGCTAACATCAAACTTCTCGTCACAAACCCTAGAGACAAGGAGGGAGTGGAATAGCATATTCAAAGTATTAAGAGATAAGAATTTCCAGTCATGAATTCTGTATCTTGCTAAATAATCCTTCAGACATGAGGGAGAAATAAAAATCTTTGCAAACATTTAGAAACTAAAGCAACTTGCCACTACCAATACTGCCTTGCAAGAATTATTGAGAGGAGTTCCACATGGAAGAAGAAGCAAAGAGATTTCAACATTTAATGAGATTATCAGTATGAAAACAAAACTATGAACAAAGAAACAACAGCGAACACCAGACATGGGAAAAGGGAAAGAAAAATAGACATGTTGGTAAACCAAGACCAACATGAAAAAGACTCTTGTAGATATTGTAAGTTAGACAGAGTATTCTTGATAACCACAAAACAAAATATAGCACAAAGACAGCATATAAAGGAAAAAGTAAAAAATCAGAGCAGAAATTAATTAAATAGAATCCAGAAAAGCAATTCAAAAGATGCATGAAACCAAGAGCTGGTTTTTCAAAAGGATAAATAAAATATATAAGCCACTAGTTAGACTCACAAAAAGAGAAAGCTATGATAAAAAAATAATAATAAGGAACAAAAGAGATGAAATTACAACTGAGGATGGGAAGATACAAAGAATCATATGTGAATCTCATGAATAGCTCTGGGAATAAATGGGATGATCTAGAGGAAATAGATGCAGTCCTATAATCATATCCCCTCCCAAGCCTAACCCAAGAGGATGCAAATAGCTTAAACAAGCCAATCACTAGTTTAGAAATTGAGTCAGTCATTAAAAATCTTCCCAAGAATAAAAGCACAGGTCCAGATGGTTTTACTAACTGGCTTTAAGGTTTAAGGTCTTTCAAAGTGGAACTAACCCCTATTCTCCTCAAGTTATTCCAAAACATTGTTGAAGAGCAAACACTATCAAATGTATTCTATGATTTGAGCATCACTTTGATTCCCAAAGCAAGAAAGAACTTTACCAGAAAAGAAAGCTATAGACTTATATCCCTAATATACACCAATGCACATATCCCAAAAAGACCTTCACAAATCGAATCCAACAATATATCAAGATAATAATTCACTGAGACCAATGCGTTAAACCCAGTCCAATTTCAGCTTTGTGTTTCCCTTTCTGAATGTAATATTTATTTAATTAAATTTATTTTAACCTAAGCAGTGTTAACACTAATATTAAGGTGTCATATAAGATCATCATTATAAGCAAACACAACACTTGTACATATGCCAGTGTAGAACAAAGAAGAGATTAGCCTATTATGATATATCCTAAAAATGCATTTAAAATAAATCCATCAATATTGATAATTTATTGTCTTTCCTTATAAAATTGTAGGTAAGAGGTCTGCTACTTCCTTAATGTGTCCAGATGTGAACAACCAAGCTGTTAAGACATAACATAGGGGTATCACCGGTGAGATATTCCACCTGGGAGCCCTGCTATGTGTGCAACCAAGACTTGGAACCCTGCTCTCTTCAGTGTTACAATGTCTCCTCCCATTTGTCTGTTTGTCCGTTTCTTTCCTTTCTTTCTGTCGGGCATTAAGCCAGCCCCCCTGCTCCATCCTGCATTGCTGACACTATGGCCTATTGACATAATCATTGTTTTGCCTGAAAGATCCCCACCCATCCAAATGATTTATCTTCTTTCTACCACAAGACCTGCCCTGCCTGCAGGGTAACATTAATCCCACTGGTTTAAACCTTCGCAACAGTTGCTGAGGAAGCTCATACCTTCCCAGCGTGCTTTTGCCTTTCTCCACCCCCTTCCTAGCCATTTCTGTTTCCGACTTTCCACTTCTGGTTTTATCCTATAAAAGCACTGGCTCTCTGATCAATGGATCCTTTTGCATTACCACGCTGCCACGAGTTCCTGAGTCATCATCACTGAGTGAGTAGCAGCCCAGGCTGAGTCTGGTTGAGTTCTCTCCAATGCAGGGATCACACGCCCGGGGAAGAAGCACCCCCATGTTAGCCCAGCAGTTTCTTTCTTTCTTCCTTTCTTTCTTTCTTTCTTTCTTTCTTTCTTTCTTTCTTTCTTTCTCTCTTTCTCTCTTTCTTTCTTTCTTTCTTTCGTTCTCCTTTCTTTCTTTCTTTCTTTTTTCTTTCTCTCTTTCTTTCTTTCTTTCTTTCTCCTTTCTTTCTTTTTTTTTCTTTCTCTCTTTCTTTCTTTCTTTCTTTCTCCTTTCTTTCTTTCTTTTTTCTTTCTCTCTTTCTTTCTTTCTTTCTTTCTTTCTTTTTTCTAGCTGAAAAATGTTGGCCTACAGCAGTAAAGCCTTGATGAGGACAAAATGCAGTAAGGGTTCTTCCAAATGACGTGCTGAAATGCAATCTCACTGACACTGATGAACTAATGTGTGCTCTCCTATACATCACAGTACTATATGTACTTTTCCAAGTTGTACCTACTTTGAAATAAGAATGTTAAATTCCATTTTAAAATATACATAAAACATTTATTTGCACTCTGAAAGCTGAGTTGTTGAAGACAAAATGCTTCATAATTCATATATGAATACTGAAATGTGTAGAGAAATAATTGCTGGAGAACATCCCAATAAAAAAATGTGAAGAGATGTTTGTTTCCTAAGAGCCTGCTATGAGTAAACCAAGATGATAAAGTCTTTGTGACCTTTCTAAACTGCATGATTGATTTTCATTTAATATATCTGTGCCTTTTAAAACTGCATGCCAAGGGAACAAAATACTGTCACATTCCCTGCCCTTTGGAAGCTTGTACGAGAGAGAGAGAGAGTACAAGTATAGACAGGAGAACATTGAATATTAAAAACAGTCTAATCAGTTGAGTTGTATCTGCTTTGGGCTGAAACCATGCCATTGCCAATGTAAAATGAAAAGCTGGCAATAAAAGCCTTAATTTACATGAAAGATTACCCAAGTGCCCTACACACACTGCCTTCGTGCACAGTATGAACTGGTTCCATTTTCAGTAGAACATATGCTAAATGTTGAAGCTCAAAGATGATTTAGACAAAATGGAAAAGATTTTTAAACATTTATTTTACACTTTACAGGATTCTTTTAGATTGGCAGATGTTCCAGACCCAAAAAACAGCCATGTAACTAGCTTGAGGAGAAGGTAAGGAAACAGAAGAAACCCTCAGCTTGTCTCAGTGTTAGAAAACACAAATAAGTCAATAGGTAATACATACCTAAATGAATAAAATTCCAGAGGAAATCTAATAGTTAAAATACTTGAGGGCTTCCAAATTCTTTCAGGTACTTGCAGCAAATGATGTATTGATTTTGCTGTTAAACTGCACAGCTGTAACCAACACATTAGACATGGTAGATAAAAGCAATGACTAAAAGCACCTAACTTCATCTGTCACACCTGAGGCACTGCTTTCTGCAGACTTTTAGTGTATTAGCACTGAAAATCAATTAGGTAAAGAGCTAAGCAAATGAAGAGACAATAGAAAAGGCCTCATTCACAAAGTGTCAGGGATGTCACAAGCCCAGGAGACTTCACTAAGCTATATGGTATCTCTAAATAAGCCATAACAACTTTTCTGAACTTTTAGAAGTCCGTGATATGTATCCCAGATTTCTCTAAGCCTATTTTAGGAGTTCCTTAGCCATTAAACAACATATAATGAATCTAAATTGCCTGTGGACATAAAAAATGGCCCATCTTTAACATACATAGCAGAAAACTACATAGTTTTGTTTAAAGGTTAGCTGTTCGTTTTTTAAACATTTTATTGATTTATCAGCTACAGAGAAATTGAAATGGAAAGAAGAGAGAGGTAGAGAGAGACCCACATCACTGTCTCACCACTCATGCAGCTTCGAACCTGGTTCCTGGAGCATTGTAGCCTGTGTCCACAATCAGGAGCACGACTATCCAACCCTCCACATATATTTTTTAAATAATGAAAAGTCATAATCATAAAAGTTCACGTAGTTATTTTCCTAATAGAGTCACAGAGTGATTCTTCAGATATACATTCACCCTATTTACATTCCATAACTCCCCTGCAGGGCTAGATGGCCTCACACTTCTTACATATAGTAGGTGATTGACTTTCTCAACTAATAATAGTTGATGTTTATCACAATAGTGAAATGAATCTTTGGCAAGATGAAAAACACTGGAGACAGGATAATTTACAGAATAGCTATTAAGGAATTATTCTTTCTTGTTTCTTAAAAAATACCTCTAGCATGAACATTTGATTTTTTATAAGAAGGCCCAAAATATTAAATGGAGGGAGGAGGGTCTCTTCAATAAGTGGTGTGGAGAAAACTGAGTTGAAACATGCAGAAGAATGAAACTGAACCACTTTATCTCACTAGAAATAAAAGTCAACTCCAAATGGATCAAGGACCTGGATGTTAGACCAGAAACTATCAAATATTGAGAGGAAAATATTTGTACAACACTTTCCCACCTAAACCTCAAGGACATCTTCAATAGTACAAACCCAATTGCAATTAAGACTAAAACAAAATTCCCCAATGGGGGTATCTCAAACTGAAAAATTCTGTTTGGCAAAAGAAACCACCACGCAAACAAAGAGACCCCTCACAGAATGAGATATCTTTACACGCCACACATCAGACAAGAGGCTAATAAACAAAATATATAAAGAGCTTGCCAAATTTAGCAACAGAATAGCAAATCACCCGATTCAGAAGTGGGAGAGGATAAGAACAGAATATTCACCACAGAAGAGATATAAAAGGCCAACAAATATATGAAAAATTGCTCTAGGTCACCAATCACCAGAGAAATGCCAATAAAGACAACAATAAGATACCACCTCACCCCTGTGAGAATGTCATACATCAGAAATGACAGCAAAAAATGCTGAAGAGGATGTGAGGACAAAGGAACCCTCCTGCACTGCCCCTGGGAATGTAAATTGGTCTAACCCCTGTGTAGAGCAGTTTGGAGAACCCTCACAAAGCTAGAAATGAACCTTCCATATGGCCCAATAATTCCTTTACTGGAGGTATATCCTAAGGAGTTAAGCACACTCATCCAAAAAGATGTGTACACCTATGTTCATAGCAGCCCAATTCATAACAGCCAGAACCTGGAAGCAACCCAGGTGCCCAACAACAGATGAGTAGCTGAGAAAGCTGTGGTATATATACACAGTGGAATACTACTCAGCTATTAAGAATGCTGAGCCCACCTTCTCTGATCCATCTTGGACAGAGCTAAAAGGAATTATGTTAAGTGAGGTAAGTCAGAAAGAGAAAGGGGATCGGGCAGTGGTGCACCAGGTTAAGCGCACTAAGTACAAAGAACAAGGACCAGTGCAGGGATCCTGCTCCAAGCCCTGGCTCCTCACCTACAGGTGTAGTCACTTCACAAGCTGCAAAGCTGGTCTACAGGTGTCTATCTTTTCCCTCTTCATCTCTATCCTCCCTTCTCCTCCCCTCTAAATTTCTATCTGTCCTAACAAAAGAAAAAAAAAAACTCTTAAAAGTGGCCATAGGATCAGTGGATTCATAACTGGAGACAAAAAAAAAAAAAAAGACAAGTATGGGATGAACCCATTTATAAAAAGAAGATAAGAGGGGGTCAGGCGATAGCACCGCTGGTTGAGCGCACATGGTGCAGAGCGCAAGGACCAGCATAAGGATCCCGGTTTGAGCCCCCCGGCTCCCCACCTGCAGGGGAGTCGCTTCACAGGCGGTGAAGCAGATCTGCAGGTGTCTCTCTCTCCCCCTCTCTGTCTTCCCCTCATCTTTCCATTTCTCTGTGTCCTATCCAACAGTGAGCAACATCAACAACAATAATAACTACAACAAGGCTACAACAATGGGCAACAAAAGGAGGGGGAGAAGTTCTCCTGGAGCAGTGGATTCATGGTGCAGGCACTGAGCCCCAGCAATAACCCTGGAGGCAAAAAAAAAAGATAAGAATGAAGAATGGAGGGGTGGGATACAAGTTCTGGTGGTGAGAATTGTGTGGAGTTGTACCCCTTTTATTCTATGGTTCAGTCAGTGTTTCCTTTTTATAAATAAAAAATTTAAAAGAAGAAGAATGGGAAAAGAAATGTAAGCTAGAATTTAACTGAGTTTGGAGTTTTGCACGAAAGTAAAAACTCTTGGTGAAGGGTGATGGTATATTTTCAGCTCTAGTAATGGGGGTAGGGACACAGACCTTTGGTGTTGGGAATGGTGTTAATATATATATACTTCTAGTGACTTATAGTCTTATTAACCACTACTTAATCAGTATGAGAGGGGAAAGTTTTTGATGCATAGACCCCAGTTCTGAGTATCTATTCCTTCAATCTAAGCACTTATGGATTCAAATTGGTATAATTTAATTTTAACAGTGGGTTTAAATTGTTAATACATGTCTAATAATGCCTACTTCTTTGAAAAATGTCACCTGTAACCTTAGACCAGGGAGACCAGAAGCAACTGGTCTTGTCAGTATATAACATACAGTTATTTATTTTCTTTTTAAAATATTTATCTGTTGGATAGAGACAGTCAGAAATTGAGAGGGAAGGGGGTGATAGAGAGGGAGAAAGACAGAGAGACACCTGCAGCACTGAGTCACCACTAGTGAAGCTTTTCCCCTGCAGGTGGGGACCAGGGGCTCCAGCCTGGGTCCTTGCACACTGTAACATGTGTGCTCTGCCAGGTGTACCACCACCTGGCCCCCACATACAGTTATTGTAAATAGCATTAAATGACATAAGTCATGGTGAGGTCTTATACGGTACAGTAAATCCTAAACATGGGTTTTTCAAAGCCAACCAAATTCCCAAATAACATGGTTATAACAATATCTATTGCCTTCTTAAACTCTAAGGCAGCAAGGAAACATCCCATTCTCTATAAAACTTATATTTCTCTCAGTCCTGGACCCTCTGGGTGATGGTTCATTTTCCTTCATGCTTCTCTCAGTCCAGACCCTTTGATCCTGCATCTGCTGATTCCAGCCAAATCAGTGCAGCCAGTTTCACTTCAGACAGTGTCCAGAGACGCCAAACCTGGGAGGCCAAACTTCATCCCCGTTACTCTGGTGGCGAAAAAGTATCCCTTAAAGTGAAAGTAAGCGATAGTCTGCAGTGACTCAGTAAGTGTAGCAAGCAAGTAGAAAGACCTAAAAAGACACCATAAAGTATCTAATCACATAGTTCCTAATTAACCTAGACACCCTCCTCACCTACTTCCTATTGCACTTTCCTCAGTCACTCTAAGGCTAATCTTGTCAGATAAAGTAAGTTCTACAAAATCTGGATATGGGCAAAGAGTCCAGCACACTTTAACGATGACTCTTTTGATCATTAGCAGGCCACCCCATCATCCAGGGTCCTTGTCAGGGAATCCCGGGATTCCCACGTAGACATGATGGGCCTAGACCTCTAACAGATCCCTCTCTCCACCATCACTGGTCATCTCCATCAAGAGCAACATCATAAACCCTCTTGTGGGTCTCTCCAGGATCTTGCCCTCAGTATAAAATAACAGTAGCAGAAATTGCTCCACTCTTCTAAGGGAGGCTGGGTCAGCCTGCTCTGCCCCTCGAGGAATACGGGTCCTGAAATGAGCGCAGGCTAGAAGGTTCCCAGCTGTGACCATGGACTGTGAGCTCAGACTGACAGGGACTCAGAGGTCACACAGGCTCCTGTGCTGAATATGGGACAAAGATCAGAGCAGTGGGGTTTACAGTTAACAGTATTTATAGACTTTTCCCAGATTTGGGAGCTACTCTCAGCCCTGATCCAGCTTTATAGTCCTAGTCCCAACTCCGACACCCTCTTCCCCAGAAAATACCTTTAGCCCACCTACATGTTAGCTGACAGGCAAAAATTAATAGTCATGCCCCCCCACCCCAGACTATACCTGGAATAGACTTCCTAGTTTCTTCCATCATGAGGACCCCTATATCATCTGCTCTTTTCTTACCTTTAGGTTCCTGATCATTAAACAATTTGTTCTGCCTTATATCTTAACTCCTCTTCAGCCACCATGTTTTCAGATGCTGCCATGATGCCAACCTGACCTCCCTGGGCAGACGACCTCACCAAAATGTCCTAGAACCCCACCTCTCTGGGGCTCTGTCCCAGTAGGGAAAGGTAGAAACAGGCTGGGGGTATTTATCTAACTGCCAACACCCATATTCATTGGAGAAGCAATTACAGAAACCAGCCTTTCCACCTTCTGCACCCCATAATGATCCTGGGTCCATGCACCCAGAGGGATAAAGAATAGGAAATCTTCCAATGGAGGGGAAGGGATGTGGAACTCTGGTGGTTGGAATAGTGTGGAATTGTACCCCTCTTATCCAGCAGACTTGTCAATCATGATTAAATCAATAAAAGAGAAAATACCTCTAGCTTTCATATTTTGTACATAACAGTCGATCCTATCATACACTCACCCATATATATATATTTTCTTCCAAGAGTTAGAACTCTAGTTTGATGGCTTAACAGCTCTACTACTATTTCCCACAACTGTCTCTTTTTACTTTTCTTTCTTTCTGTCTCCCTTTCTTTTTTTTTTTATATAGAGGGTGAAAGACAGAGAGGCAGAGACAGAGAGAGATGCTTGTAGCATTCCTCCAATATTCCTGCAGTTGGCCCCCTGTAGGTAGAAGCAAGAACTTGACCCTGGGTCCTGGCACATTGTAAGTGTGTGACTTACCAAGACCACCAAACCCCAGCTCAGTTGCCATCTAGTTTGCATAACCCCACCCCCAAAGGAAGAAATAAAAGTGTATTGTCAGCGTTTTCAGTGTTTAATGTCCAAGGGTGTCTCGCCAGATTCTGGTCAGCTGCAGTTACAGCGGTAACACCAGTTCAACAAGATTTGTTCTATTATCTGTTTTTCAGCAGTTAATATTTAAGTAAAGCAGACTATGTTTTAATGCTGTCACCAGCTGAGAAAAACGATGTTTTGTTTCTACCTGGGCAGTCTTCAGTCTAGAGTAGCAAAGGGGAGCACTACAAGTTTTTATGCAAGAAGATGCCCAGACGTCCTTTAGCGGGTCCCAGATATTGAGAAGTTCCCATTTTTACCAGGAAGACATGGACTTCATGCCTAAAGACACTGTAGACAGAATAGCACTGAGTGACTTTCTAAGTAACTTCAGATAAAAATAAGAAGCCTGCGTGATATTTCAAAGTCTCTTCAGCAATACCATTTCCCCCATAAGTTAATGTCAAAAGTTAATGTCTCCAAAACGCTTCCTCTGACATACAAGTCTATTAGCTGGAAAGGTAGTGCATTGTTCCATTAGCCTGTGAGAAGGAATTACTTAGCGAGATCCTCAGGGAATGCACACCAATAAATAAATTTTGATAAAGGAGAAAAATGGATTATCAGAAAAAAATTAAATATGGATCTTTGCCCAACTAAATGCATCCAGATAGGTCCCTCCCAAAGGCAGTAGAAGGGATATTTTTGAAAAGGGAGAGGTTAGGGTAAGGTCAGGCAAAGACTTGTTTTTTTATCCCTGAGTTTAACTGAACACTATAAGAAAAATTATTCTACCAAGTTACATTCACTGTCCTCCACCTCCACTTTCTCTTCTGTAAAATAGGGGTACTAACAGCACTGACAACTGGCTGGGATGACATATGTGAGTATTTCAGATATCACATTACAGACAGACAGACAGACAGCGCCATTCCAGAGACGCGTTAGCTCGGCAGTCAAGTATACAGGCACCTTCTCCATTTTCATTTTCATTTTCTCCAGGTCGCTGATTGTCAGAGAAATGCAAATCAAAGAAACACTGAGATACCACCTCACTACTGTAAGAATGGCATACATAAAAAAAAAAGACAGCAGCAACAAATGCTGGAGAGGCTGTGGGGACAGAGGAACCCTTGTGCACTGCTGGTGGGAATGTAAATTGGTCCAACCTGTGTGGAGAGCAGTCTGGAGAACTCTCACAAGGCTAGACATGGACCTTCCATATGATCCAGTAACTCCTCTCCTGGGGTTATACCCCAAGGACTCCATAACACCCAACCAAAAAGAGGTGTGTACTCCTATGTTCATAGCAGCACAATTCGTAATAGCTAAAACCTAGAAGCAACCCAGGTGCCCAACAACAGATGAGTGGCTGAGAAAGTTGTGGTATATTTACACAATGGAATACTATGCAGCTATCAAGAATAATGAACCCACCTTCTCTGACCCATCTTGGACAGAGCTAGAAGGAATTATGTTAAGTGAGCTAAGTCAGAAAGATAAAGATGAGTATGAGATGATCCCACTCATCAACAGAAGTTGAGGAAGAAGATCTGAAAGGGAAACTAAAAGCAGGACCTGACTAAATTGTAAGTAGGGCACCAAAGTAAAAACCCAGTGGTGAGGGGTAGACATGCAGCTTCCTGGGCCAGTGGGGGATGGGAGTGGGTGGGAGGGATGGGTCACAGTCTTTTGGTGGTGGGAATGGTGTTTATGTACACTCCTAGTAAAGTGTAATCATATAAATCACTAGTTAATTAATATGAGAGGGGGAAAATTAATTGTATGTCTTGAAGTTTTTAAAACACAGACTGACTCTTTTTAATATATAGGTTGTGTATTTGATATGTGGACTCTCTCAAAAGCCTAGACCAAGTAGATCAGAAGCAACCAATAGCACAGCTATATACAAGATACTGGGTACTGAACAGCAAACCCTAACAAAAGGACTTTTCTTTTTTTTTTTTTTTTTGGAATTTCAGCTTTCTTTCTTTCTTTTTTTTTTTTTTTTTTAATAAAACCCCCACTATTTCATTCATCATTTTTCATGGACCTGTATTCTCCCCACCCACCCCAGAGTCTTTTACTTTGGTGTAATACTCCAATTCCATTTCAGGTTCGACTTGTGCTTTCTTTTCTAACCTTGTTTTTCAACTTCGGCCGGAGAGTGAGATCATCCCGTATTCATCCTTCTGTTTCTGACTTATTTCACTCAACATGATTTTTTCAAGGTCCATCCAAGATCGGCTG
The DNA here is from genome assembly GCF_950295315.1 of Erinaceus europaeus. NCBI lineage: Eukaryota > Metazoa > Chordata > Mammalia > Eulipotyphla > Erinaceidae > Erinaceus > Erinaceus europaeus. The sequence continues at coordinate 4,685,605 of NC_080165.1, forward strand.
AAAACGGTGAAGTCACCATTTTTTACAGCTGAGTAGTATTCCATTGTGTATATAGACCACAACTTGCTCAGCCACTCATCTGTTGTTGGACACCTGGGTTGCTTCCAGGTTTTGGCTATTACAAATTGTGCTGCCAAGAACATATATGTACACAGATCTTTTTGGATGGCTGTTTTGGGTTCCTTAGGATATATCCCCAGGAGGGGAATTGCAGGGTCGTAGGGTAGGTCCATTTCTAGCCTTCTGAGAGTTCTCCAAACTGTTCTCCACAGAGGTTGGACCAATTGACATTCCCACCAGCAGTGCAGGAGGGTTCCTTTGACCCCACACCCTCTCCAGCATTTGCTGCTGTTACCTTTTCTGATGTATGACATTCTCACAGGAGTGAAGTGATATCTCATTGTTGTCTTGATTTGCATTTCTCTGACAATCAGAGACTTGGAGCATTTTTTCATGTGTTTCTCGGCCTTTTGGATCTCTTCTGTGGTGAATATTCTGTCCAATTCCTCCCCCCATTTTTGGATGGGGTTATTTGTTGTCTTGTTGTAGAGTCTGGCAAGCTCTTTATATATGTTGGTTCTTAAACTCTTATCTGATGTATGGCATGTAAAGATCTTCTCCCATTCTGTGAGGGGTCTCTTGATTTGGGTAGTGGTTTCTTTTGCTGTGAAGAAGCTTTTTAATTTGATGTAGTCCCATAGGTTTATACTTGCCTTAGTCTTCCTTGTAATTGGATTCGTTTCATTGAAAATGTCTTTAAAATTTATGCAGAAAAAAGTTCTGCCAATATTTTCCTCTAAGTATCTGATAGTTTGTGGTCTAACATCCAAGTCCTTGATCCACTTGGAATTTACTTTTGTATTTGGTGAAATACAGTGATTCAGTTTAATTCTTCTGCATGTTTCAACCCATTGTTTCCAACACCATTTGTTGAAGAGACTCTGCTTCCCCCATATAATAGTCTGGGCCCCTTTGTCAAAGATTAGATGTCCATAGGTGTTGGGCCTCATTTCTGGGCTCTCAATTCTATTCCACTGGTCAGTGTGTCTATTCATGTTCCAGTACCAAGCAGTTTTGATGACAATGGCCCTATAATACAGTTTGAGATCTGGCAGTGTGATGCCTCCAGTTCCGTTCTTTTTTCTCAAGATTGTTTTGGCAATTCTAGGTCTTTTCTGGTTCCAGATAAACATTTGTAGCATTTTTTCTATTCTCCTAAAAAATGTGCTTGGGATCTTGAAGGGGATAGCATTAAATTTGTAGATGGCTCTGGGTAATATATTCATTTTGATGATGTTAATTCTTCCAACCCATGAACATGGAATATCTTTCCACTTCTTTGTGTCTTTTTCAATTTCTTTGAGTAGTGACTCATAATTTTCAGTATACAAGTCTTTCACTTCTTTGGTTAGGTTTATTCCTAGATATTTTATAGTTTTTGTTGCTATAGAAAAAGGAACTGATTTCTGGATTTCAATTTCTTCTAACTTAGTGTTTGCATAGAGGAATGCCACTGACTTTTGAATGTTAATTTTATAGCCTGACACATTACTGTATTGCCTGATGATTTCCAAAAGCTTCTTGCTGGATTCCTTAGGTTTTTCCATGTATACTAACATGTCATCTGCAAATAAGGAGAGTTTGACTTCTTCTCTTCCAATCTGTATGCCTTTAATTCCTTGCTCCTGCCTGATTGCTATGGCAAGAACTTCCAACACTATGTTGAATAGTAATGGTGATAGTGGGCAGCCCTGTCTAGTACCTGATCTGAGGGGAAATGCTTCCAGTTTTTCACCATTGAGTATGATGTTAGCTGTAGGTTTGCTATATATAGACTCCACTATCTTCAGGAATTTTCCATCTATTCCTATTTTTTGTAGTGTTTTGATCATAAAGGGATGTTGTATTTTGTCAAAGGCTTTCTCTGCATCTATTGATATGACCATGTGGTTTTTGGTCTTACTTTGTTGATGTGGTGGATCACATTGATTGATTTACGTATATTAAACCAACCTTGCATGCCTGGGATAAACCCCACTTGGTCATGATGAACAATTTTTTTGATATACTGCTGTATCCGGTTGGCTAGAATTTTGTTCAATATTTTTGCATCTATGTTCATCAGAGATATTGGTCTGTAGTTTTCTTTTTTGGTTGTGTCCCTGTCTGCTTTTGGTATCAGGGTGATGTTGGCTTCATAGAAGCTGGCAGGGAGTATTCCAGTGTCTTCAATCTTCTGGAAGACTTTTAAAAGTAGAGGTATTAGTTCTTCTTTGAAAGTTTTGTAGAATTCATTTGTAAAACCATCTGGTCCAGGACTTTTATTTTTGGGAAGATTTTTGATAACTGTTTCAATTTCATTAGCTGTGATGGGCCTGTTCATGTTATCCACTTCCTCTTTACTTAGTTTTGGAAGTTGGTAGGTATCTAGGAAATCATTCATTTCTTCCAGGTTCTCTAGCTTGGTGGCATATAGTTGTTCATAGAAGCCTCGCATGATATGTTGAATTTCTGCAGTGTCTGTTGTGATTTCTCCTCTTTCATTTACTATCCAATTTATTTGGGTCTTCTCCCTTTTTTGTTTTGTGAGTCTGGCTAAAGGTTTGTCGATTTAGTTTACTCTTTCGAAGAACCAACATTTACTTTCATTGATCTTTTGTATGGTTTTCCTATTCTCAATGTTATTTATTTCTGCCCTAACTTTAGTAATTTCTGTCCTTCTGGTTGCTTTAGGATTCCTTTGTTGTTCTTCTTCTAGGTCTTTGAGATGTGCAATCAGGCTGTTTATTTGTGCCTTTTCTTGTTTCCTAATGTGTGCTTGTATAGCTATGAACTTCCCTCTTAGGACTGCTTTAGCTGTGTCCCAAATATTTTGATAGCTTGTGTCTTCATTTTCATTGAACTCTCGAAACATTTTGATTTCTTCCTTGATTTCCTCTTTGACCCAGAAGTTGTTAAGAAGTGTACTGTTGAGCTTCCACATTATGGCTCTGTTACTAATCTTTTGTTGATTGTTAAATGTTAGTTTAATTCCACTGTGGTCTGAGAAGATGCTTGGGATGATTTCAGTGCTCTTGAATAGGTTGATGCTGTCTTTGTGGCCTAACGTATGGTCTATCCTTGAGAAAGATCCATGTGGATTTGAGTAAAATGTGTATTCCAGTTTCTTGGGATGAATGACTCTGAAAATGTCCAATAGTTCTAGTTTATCTATCTCTTCATTTAGCTCCCTTATGTCTTTACTGATTTTCTGCCTGGATGATCTGTCAAGTTGAGATAGTGGGGTGTTGAAGTCCCCTACTATGATTGTGTTACTGTTAATATATTGTTGTAGCTCTTTCAGTAGAAGTTTGATGTATTTAGATGGCTTCTTATTGGGTGCATAGATATTAATAATTGTTAAGTCCTCTTGATTGACTGATCCTCTGAGCATTAAGTAGTGTCCATTCCTATCTTTTTTAATCTTATCTATTTTAAAGTCTATCATGTCAGATATGAGAATAGCTGTTCCTGCCCTTTTTTGTGGGCCATTGGCTTGAATGATAGTTTTCCATCCTTTCACTTTAAGTCTGTGTTTGTCTTGTTGAGTTAGGTGAGTTTCCTGTAGACAACATATTGTTGGGTTGTGTTTTCTGATCCATCTTCCTACTCTGTGTCTTTTAATAGGTGAATTCAGGCCATTGACATTTATTGATATCAAAGATTGAAGATATTTTAACGCCATTCTTGTAGAGTTTTAGAGTGTTTTGATATATGTCTTATTTGTGGTGGTCTGACTGTTTATAGGAGACCTTTCAGAACTTCTTTCAGGGCAGGCTTGGTGATGGTTGCTTCCTTTAACTGTTGCTTGTCTGAGAAGGTTTTGATGCTTCCATCTAGTCTGAATGACAATCTAGCAGGATATAGTATTCTTGGCTGAAAGCCTTTATCATTGAGCACTCGATAGATATCTTGCCATTCTCTTCTGGCCTGTAGTGTTTGTATGGAGAAGTCTGCTGCTAATCTTATGGGTTTTCCTTTGTAGGTGACTCTTTGTTTTTCTCTTGCAGGCTTGAGGATCCTTTCTTTATCCTTATTCCTTTCCAATCTAAGTATGACATGTCTTGGTGTCTTTAGGTCTGGGTTAATTCTGTTTGGGACCCTCTGGGCTTCTTGAATCTTTATGTCTTTGGTGTTGTCTAGACTAGAGAAATTTTCAGCTATTATGGCCTGGAGAACGATTTCTTCCTCCCCTTCTCTTTCTTCCTCTGGTAAGCCAATAATGCGTATATTGTTTCTTTTGAAGTCATCCCATAGGACTCTGTTGTTGTTTTCAGCATCTCTTAATCTATTTTTGAGATCTCTTACTTCTTTTTTAGTTGTCTCTAATTCATCCTCAATCTTGCTAATTCTGTCTTTAGCCTCATAGATTCTATTCTCTACTGCTTTCTGGAGTTCATCTATTTTGTTGCCCTGCTGTGATACTGTTTTAGCTTGTTCAGCTAGTTGCCTTCTTAGCTCAGCGATTTCAGCTTTCAGCTCTCTAATAACCATGAGATAATTAGAATTTTCTTCCATATTCTCATTTGTTGTTCCTGCATTTATGATTACAATTTTTTCAAATTCTTTACTCACTCCTGTTATTATTTCCTTAGCTAATGTTTGGATGTTGAACTCGTTGTTTTGTGCTTCACCCTCTGGAGGACTTTTAGCTGGACTCTTGTCCTGGTTCGAGTCTCCAATATTTTTTCTTGTTGTTTTAACCATTTTAAATAAGTTAACAGTTTTTTCAATCCCTGAGTTGGAGTTCAGTGGTGTAAAAGCCTTTTTTTTTCCCCTGTAGGCTATGGGAGCCTGAGGGCTTTTAAACTATCAATAGGCTTCTTAGCTTAATCACTGACTCCTGACCAAGAGATAAAGCAGGGTGTGGCAGAGATAATCCAGTGGTTATGCAAAGAGACTTTCACAGCCCTTCAGCTATGCCACAGAGGTATAGGTCTTCTGAGTTTCCCGGTTAGATCTCTGTACCCTGGTGTCCCTCCCTATTGCTGCTCCAGATTCTGAGGGTAGTAGCAATGGAGACTCAGAGTTGCACTTGCTGAGTCTCTGGGGAGTCCTTTCCTCCCTTCAGCTGTCCCCTTGTTGGTGGAGCAGACTGAAGGTGGTGTCTCCACTGACAAACTGTCGAACTGTTAGCAGTCACTTAATCTCTCCTTAGGCCCCTCTCTCCTCTCTGTCACCAGCCACGCGTGTTTGTACTCACGGGTGATTTACTGGGTTTCTGTGGTCATTCTAGTCCTGTCTTGTTTCGGTCCGGGTGGTCTCCTTTGGTATTCCTAGTTGATCCGGGAAAGGAGAGGAGAGGAGAGAAAGCAATCTGCTGCTCGTAGCTCCGCCTCCGGAAGTCGACACAAAAGGACTTTTCTAAGTTAACCCAATTACCAAATAATGTGATGATAACATTAACTATCCATTTAATGTCTTTTTGAACCCTAAGACAGCAGGGACCTTGTTGGTATGCATGAGACCCTTTCTGTTTCATTTGGTTTAAATCCCCCCTGCTTAACACTGTTCTATTTACATAACCACTTCATTCTATTTACTGTTGACAAGTTCCACCCTCCCTCCAGGGCATTTGTGGTTCAGTGATAGGATTCTCGCCTAATCTGCCCCCTCCTTGTCACACTCTGATTTTTACCAGTCACTTTTCTCTCCACCCTCTCTATGTCACATCCTGTTTCCACCCTACTTGGCAAGTATATATAAAGACAGCATTGTGAGTTTTACTATACTTTAGTTTAGCTTAGCTCGGCTTAGATTGTGCTGCGTCCTGCATGAATAAAGAGATACTGCCTACAGCTCAACTATGAGTCCCTGGTCGTCTGTTACCTGCCCGTGAAGCCAGCCTGGCGAAAACAACCTAACCCGTCGAAAACGACAGGACCTCACATCTCCACTATAGAGCCTCTACTTCCCCCAGTCCTGGAACCTTTGGATAGGGCCCACTTTCCCGCATGCCTCTCCCAATCCATGTCAAATAATATTGCATCTACCGATCACAACCTAATCAACACAACGATTGCCACCTCAACATGCTTCAGCTCAGACTGTGTCCAGAGACTTCACGTGTGGAATGACAACCCTTCAGCTTCATTACTCGGGTGAGACCTTTCCTTTCATGGTGTTATCTAATTCCATCCCAGGTGGTTCACTTTGTAACAAAGTCCCATAACCTAGATATACACCAGTTTCTGTGAGAGAGAGCATATGTTCACACGTATCCATAAACTAGTGCAAAATATATACCTGAAAGCAGAAGTACACTAGAGTTTGCAGTGAGTACCCCCCCAACACTTCCTCTCCACTATTCCAAGCTTTGGGTCCATGACTGCTCAACAATTTGTTTGGCTTTGTATGTTAACTCTCTTTTCAGCCACTAGGTTCCAGATGCTAGCAGGATGCCAACCAGACGTCCCTGGACAGACAACCCCACCAATGTGTCCTGGAGCTCAGCTTCCCCAGAGACCCACCCTACTAGGGAAAGAGAGAGGCAGACGGGGAGTATGGACCAACCAGTCATTGTCCATGTTCAGCGGGGAAGCAATTACAGCAGCCAGACCTTCCACCTTCTGCAACCCACAACAACCCTGGGTCCATCCTCCCAGAGGCATAGAGAATGAGAAAGCTATCAGAAGAGGGGATGGGAGATGGAGATTGGGTGGTGGGAATTGTGTGGAAGTGTACCCCTCTTATCCTATGGTTTTGTTAATTTATCCTTTCTTAAATAAAAAAGTACTACTACTTTTATAAATGATTCATATTAAAAATAAACGCCCATGAAAAGGAAAAATAAAATTGATTCACACAGTATTTTATTTTCTGAAGCATGGTCAAGGACATTGGATTTGTATTTTGTCTTTCACCTAGCCACATGGCAGAAGCCTCCCTGTCTCATGTGAGAGAAGGAATTTCAAAGCAATTATAAGCAGCTGCCCTCCATTTTCATTCCTGTCAGATGAACATACTCCTAAATGACACTGCAGCAGAGGTTTCACACTCCCCTAGATGGCATATCAATTCTTCAGACGTGTCACAATGGAAGTTCTTGGTGCTCCAATCATGTGAGTAAACACAAGAGTCTCCAGGAGACAGATGACTTCATACACAATTTCATTTGCCAAGTACCTGGAGTCTGCAGGCTTGTCTTCAAGGCGACTTTTCCTGAATGAAGATTTCTGAATTAAGCCTTCTGTGTAATTCCCCCCTTTTATAATAGCATTCTGTGGAATTATTGCTCAATTATTTCAACTCCCAGACATCAGGCTCCAGAGGTAAATGTGGAGATTCAGTCACGTAATTCACTGTGGATCAAGATGAAAATAACCGACTTCAGTCTTACATTGCCTTTATTTAATTTGTGGGACATTCTCATTTGTTTCAAATGGATAATTTGTCTAATGTAACACTGAAAATAATATTGATAGAAAACAAATTAGATCAAATACTGATAATATATGCTCTGGTCAACAGTTGAAAAAAATTTAAATCAATTCCACTGTCCCAAAGGAGTGCCTTAGGGCTCTTCCCTTTGACAACTTGCCAGACTGTCTTCATATAAAACTTGTAACTTTGCTTAAGGAAACAAAACCAGGGAGTCGGTGGCAGCACAGCAGTTTAAGTGCAGGAGGCACAGTGGCGCAAAGATGAGCGTAAAGATCCTGGTTCGAGCCCCCGGCTCCCCACCTGCAGGGGAGTCGCTTCACAGGCGGTGAAGCAGGTCTGCAGGTGTCTATCTCTCTCCCCATCTCTGTCTTCCCCTCCTCTCTCCATTTCTCTGTCCTATCCAGCAATGAAAACAATAATAACTATAATGACAACAAAAAGGGAATAAATACATTAGAAAAAAAAAAAGAAAACAAACCCAGAGCCTTTTGCAAAACTATTATCTCCTTCAGTCTGTAAGCTGGTGGGGTGGCTTACTTTCATCTTTCATCCTTCATCCTTCATTCATTCTTCTTCTTTTTTTTTCTCATTCACACAGGAAATTGGTATTAGTATTTCAGTTCCAATATATTTTCCTTTCCATTTGAAAAGCAACCATACCTGCCTGTGTTGCCTGCATACACAACCAGTAAATCGCTCAACAGAATCCAGACCACACTAAATTCTCAATAAGCTATATTGTAAAATGTCTTGAACAGAGGGTGATTTCTCTTTTTTAACCTCAAAAGCTAAATCTATGTATTAATGTGCCTCCTAGGACTACCCTGTCATGTTGATTTGATTTCTGCTTCTATTATTGCCCTCCCAATCCCATTTTTACTATATTCATCAACAATCCTGATAGTTTATCCTTTTGAATCTAATGTCCTTCCTAGCGCTATCAGCTCTCACTGTCTTACAACAGAAGATCAAATTCTTAATCCTCACTAGGGACTCTATTAGTGTCTTTCTGATTTTCTTACGCAAAAATGGGAAACATCTTTCAGAATCAAATGGGCCTATGATTTCAGGCTCAAGAAGCTTGGATCATTTCTCTAATTATGTAGCTACTGTGAAATTTGGCAGTGGAGAGAAAAAAAAATGTAGGTGACATGTAATTTACAATTTACCAAAAACAGAAAAACAGGCTCTATAAGGCAGCATAGTGTCTATAACCAAACCGATCAGTAAAATATGTGTGCAAACAATCAAAATTGTATTAGCTACACTGGCAAGCGGATGCCACCTTCATTGGCAGCTAACTTGTCACCAACTGTCAGTAATATTTTTCATCACAATTGTTCTTAAGGCAAATTTATTGAGATCTATCTATATGTAGAAAAATTTAACCTGCGATATAATATGAATTTCGCCACTTATATAATACATACTCAATATTTTTTCTAATAGAGATATGTATTTTCACCTCAACCATGAACACTAATGTTGGCATGAAATCTTAACTTTAGAGATGACTCCTGTCATACATATGAATAGTGTAATAATCCTGACAGAGCACAACAGGGTCTTGGTATCACATTAAATCCAGCTAATGAAAAGTTGGGAACAGAGCACTTCTTCTTCTAGCGTTTGCCCTTCTTCTGTAGCCAGTCAACAGCGTCAGGTTGAGCCTGATGTAAAGTTTCGAGACCTCCTTTGAATCTGGAGAGGTGGCAGTTGTCGACTATGTGGGTCATAGTCTGTCTGAAGCCGCAGGGGCAGTTCGGGTCGTCTCTGGCTCCCCAGCGATGGAACATAGCGGCGCACTGGCCATGGCCTGTTCGATAGCGATTGAGGAGGGCCCGATCATAACGTGCTAGGTCAAAGCCGGGTTGACGCTCGCAGGGGTCTGTGATGAGGTGTTTGTTCTTTACCTCAGCTGACTGCCAACTCTGTTTCCAAGAGACTGGAACAGAGAAGTTCAGTGTAGGCATAGGGGACCAGATTGTGTGACGAGACGTCAAGCGTTGGACAGGGTGGGCGAAGATATCCGCGTGCTAGGACAGAGCAGCACCCTCTGTGATGCAAATCCCAGAGCAAGGTAGCTCCTGGGCAAACAAAATCATTAATCTGATGAAAAATTGAGAGTGGAAAACACAGGACCTGAGTGAGAGAGGCTCACCTTACACTGAATCCACAGATGTTCCCGGGAATTCTATATAATGGAATACAGAATGGACAAGACAGCCACATTGTGAGATAGATACATTCCAACTCTGCCTGAGGGAGAGAGAATGTGTAAGAAACCACTGCCGAGCCCCTCAGGATTTCAGGCTCCATGAGAAGAAACCTCAGAAGCCCCCAGACTCTGCTGACCTCCACAATCTTACTCCAGCCTCCTTACAGCAGTGATGCTGTGATTCATACCTCCTCGTCCTCTGACTGCTAACAGAAGCCTATGCTTACATCGGCACACATCAGAGCCCCTCGTCACACAGTGATGACATGCAGTTTACTTGAATATTTTTAAAGTTCAAGTGAGGTAGCTGTGGCATGCCTGAGATTAAATGTGATGGAAACTGATCTCCTACCCCAAAATCTAACCACTGGAATAAACTCATGTCCTGCTCTCTGAAGTTTTGAGTGTTTTTCTGTTGTCTTTCTTATAATGCTTAATAAATTAGATCCAAAGTGTGCATAGTCTGAATTTGATGTCTTCTAATTAGCATAGGACATTTGATATACTGAATATTTTCATGCTGTAACTAACAGTCATTAGAGACCTCCCCAAACTGCTGTCCTTGTGAACAGTATTCCAAAATGAGCTGGCCACCAAGATTTGTTATCTTTTATCAGTTTGGTTTACTTAGTACTACTGATGATTATGACTAAACTAAAACCATATACTGAGCAGAAGATTTTATATGAATATTTATTATTTCCTTAGACAAATATACATGTTTCTATATTATATATACATATATAGAGAGAGATACATATATATATGTGTAGATATAATATTGATAAATAGTTTTACAAACTTATTGTAATATCCCACCATTCTCGTATGGTAAATCTGATTACATTCTTTCAAACTTGAAATTGTTAAATTTATTTTGCTGTTAATTTTATTTGCTCCGGCTAACAGAAATGCACTTTTGCATTATTTAATACAAACAATAATGTTGTACATTCCTTTGTGACAATAAAAATCATATAAATTATCATTCCTCAATAACTTGATAATGGAGTTGAAGAAAAAAATAATGTACATAAGTGTGTGTTTATGTACCATTTAAATATCTTCTTTGGTGAGTTGTAGGCTTAATATTTTGCATTCATTTAAAATTAGATTGCTCCCTTTATATTGACATTTGATTGTCCTATATTGTGATTTCCAATTTTTAAAGGGTAATATTTCACAAATACATTATTTCAGTGTCTGTGTATTTTTATTTGCTTTATAATACATTAAAATGATAACATAAATTTTTATAAAGAACACTTTTAAAGAATTCTATAATTCATCCATTTTGCATTTCTTTCCCTTAATTCACTATCATTATTTTGGTATGTTGGTCTAAAAAGTTTATACATTAGTTTTCACAATTGTCTGTATCCATTTTTAATGATTCTCTCTCTCATTTATTTATTTATTTTTGCCAACTGTGCTCTGCTGTGGCTCAGTGCCTGCATAACTCAACTGTTCCAAGTGCTGTTTCTTCTTCTGGATAGATTGAGACACAGAGAGATAGAGATGGGAAAAGAGACAAAAGATGCAGAGAGAGGAGAAGCACCTCAGCATCACTCGACCACTTGTGAAACTTATCCCTGCAAGTGCTCCATTTGATGACCCAGGGTTCAAATCCGGATTCCCTTGCATTATAATATGCACACTACTGGCTGTGGACCTGCTAGTTCCTAGATGAATTCTTATGGGTCAGATAAGGTCTGGGTTGAAAATATCTCTTTTCATACAGATGTTAAATTATCCACAGCATCACTGGGATACTCTACTGGCACTCATGAAATGTACTCAGTCTTTTGAACTGAAATTAGCTAAATGAAACATGTTTCCATGTAACCGTTAATCTCTTTCACTTGTTATGTTTACTCTTTCAATAACTCAAAATTCACCATTTTGGATAGCTTTAAATAATAGACTCATAAAAACGAGGATGTACATTTTTAAATTAGCTTGGTTATTTTAGTTAATTTGATTTCCATGTATATTTTAGAATCAAGCTAATTATAAATTTATAAAATGCCAGCACAACTCTATATTAGTGGTATTTGCATCTATAAAATAATGTGAATCGCATACAAAACTGCTGTAAATCAACTGATATATTTTGATTCATGTTCTAATGTACATCTCTTATTTGACAGTATTTTTATTTCTCTCATCAATGTATGTTTTTAGAAAACAAATTTATATGTAATTTGTTACATTTATAAAAATCTTCATATTTTAGTGTTTAGAGTTGTATATTTGGTTTTGTAAACAATGTCTTTTTACAACTCTAACCTTTAATTGTAGATTAATCTAACATGGGATTTTAGTTTTTATAAAATTATCAAGTGGTGTTTCTCAACTCACTCATTAGTTCTAGTAGCTGTGGAAGTGCTCTATAAAATAGAATATGTAATTGTATAATATAACGTATGAATCCTGAAAAACTAACCTCAGAGAAACAGAATATATTGGGGGTTAGCAGGGGCTATAGAATGAGGAAAACAGTGTATGTTTCCTAAAGGTACAATTTGTAACTTTTACATAAATAACAAAAGGATATCTTATACCTACCACACTAACTAGAGCCATTATTGCTGTACTACACACTTTAATGTTGTGAAAGACTAGACTTTATTTGTTCCCACTACAAAAAAAAATTTTAAACCCTGCTACACACTTTATTGTTGTGAAAGACTAGACTTTATTTGTTCCCACTACAAAAAAATTTAAAAACCCTGATAATTATATATTGAGAGAGAGATGTTAACGGACACTATAGTGGTAATAATATTGTAGTAGGTTTGTAACAATCGACATAATCTAAATGATTCGAATGTATCACATTATGTTGTTTCAATGTGTACAACTCAACAGACATAGAAACATAAAGTCAAGTTACCTTGAAAAATAAGTTGAAACTCTTTGCAGATGGACTTAGTTTTATTTAGACTGCATAATTTTAGCAGACTCACTAATATAGATGCTCGGTTAATGTAAGTAAATAAACAAGCAAAATATTATTGCCAATGAGTTAAAATGAGAAGATGCTTTGAAGAGATAAGACCATGAGGACTATGACAGTCATACAAAAGGCAGAAGATACCAACATTAATTGGAGTGATCAAAGTAAGTCTCATTGAACACAGGACACTTATATAAAGGCTGGAAGGACTTAGTGGGTTTTAGCATGAAAATATGAAAGGAAAAGAACACTGGGGACAAAAGAATCAACCAGGAAAAAAAATGGCATTGGGTAGGCATGTTCATCGCACACACAAGAAACAGTAAGGCAGTCAGTGATCCAAGGAATTACATAATGAAATAACCACCAGAGTTACTGGACTGCCAGATCATGAAGGACCATATAAAGTACTGCACAGGCTGCCAGTTTTACTCTGAGAATATAAAGTCTAGTAGTTTTGTGAGTAAAAGTGTGACATAATTAACCTGAATTATGAAAGTGAGGAATACTCACAAAGATGAGTATTAAATGAATTAAATGAAGGCTGGGAAGTAAAACTAGCTATATCATCTCTCTCTCTCTCTCTCTCTCTCTTTCTTTCTCTCTCTTTCAGAAAATGCAGTTCCCAATGCAATATTAATTGGGGACACAGACAGAAATCCTCAACAGTACATGAGGAAGTACATTCTAGGGGAGTGGGATGATGGTGTACCCAGCTGAGTACACAGGTTACAATGTGTAAGGACTCTGGTTCAAGCCCCTGGTCCCCCCTACAGGGGGGAAGCTGCAGAATTAGTCAAGAGGTTGCAGGTGTTTCTGTGTGTCTCTTACTCTCTACTCTCCCTTTCCTCTTTATTTCTTTGTCATATCCAATTTAAAAAACCATTTTTAAAAGCAAAATCACCATACATACATAAATGTCAATATATCATGACTATATCCTGGCAAAGCCACTCAAATTTTGATACTCAAAATCATTTCACCACAAAGTAGTTCATATGAAATCCAATTATGTGTGCTGTGTGTGTGTATGTGTGTGCTGTGTGTATGTGTATGTGCTGTGTGTGTATGTGTGTGTGCTGTGTGTGTATGTGTGTGTACTGTGTGTGTATGTGTGTGCTGTGTGTGTGATGTGTGTGTGTGCTGTGTGTGCTTTGTATGTGTGTGCTGTGTGTGCTGTGTTTGTGTTCTGTGTGTGTGCAGTGTGTGTGTGCTGTGTGTGTGTGCTGTGTGTGTGCTGTGTGTGCTTTGTGTGTGTGTGCTGTGTGTGTGATGTGTGTATGTGTGCTGTGTGTGCTGTATGTGTGTATGTGTGTGTGCTGTGTGTGCTATGTGTGTGTGCTGTGTGTGTGTGCTGTGTGTGCTTTGTATGTGTGTGCTGTGTGTGCTGTGTTTGTGTTCTTTGTGTATGCAGTGTGTGTGTGCTATGTGTGTGTGTGCTGTGTGTGTGTGCTGTTTGTGTGTGTGTGCTGTGTGTGCTATGTGTGTGTGTGCTTTGTATGTGTGTGCTGTGTGTGCTGTGTGCGTGTGTGCTGTGTGTGCTGTGTGTGTGTTCTCTGTGTGTGTGCTGTGTGTGTGTGCTGTATGTGTATATGTGTGTGTGTGTTGTGTGTGTGCTGTGTGTGTATGTGTGCTGTGTGTGTATGCTGTGTGTGTGCTGTGTGTGCTGTGTGGTGTGTGTGTGTATGTGTGTTGGGAGGGGTGTGCATCTTGTTTGTTCATTTTGTTTTGCTGCTCAGCTTACTGCTGAGACTTCACATATGTGTGACTACATTGTTCCTGGAGGCCACCTTCTTGTCCTTCTCCTCTTCCCCTTCCTCCTCCTCCTCCATCTCCTTCTTCTCCCTCCTCCTTCTCTTCCTTTCTTTTCTGATAGTAAGAGAGAAAAAGAGAAGAAACATAAAGGAAAGACCCAACAGTACTACTCCACATTCTTAAAGTATCCTCCTGTTTCAGGGGCTTCTATGTGACAGCCAGGGTTAAAACCTGCTCCTCACCCACGGTAATGTGAAATTTCTCTCTCTCTCTCTCTCTCTCTCTCTGTTATTTAACATACATATATTACTCATTAGAATTAATAAAATATTCCTTACTAAAGAAAAAAATTCCTCCAGCCAAGGAATCACCCTAAACTGTACTAATAATATCACATTTAAAAATGAAACATAGAACTTCTCTGGTATTTTTACATATGACATTTAAATTAAGTAAGGAAACAATTTCTTTTATTATGTAATTCCTTGGATCATTGACTACCTTACTATTTCTTGAATGTGCTATAAACTTGCCTACCTAGGAAGCACTGTTTTATCCTGTTGGGGATATTGTTTTCTCTTTTGGGTGGGGTCTTGTACAATCACTGTTTTTTGTTTGTTTGTTTGTTTGCTTTTGTTTTGTCACTTAGGTCAAGACACAACAGCACTGGAACTTTTTCTTGTGATGTTGTACCTCCATAAAGGCTTAAGGTATGAACTGAGCTATGTGTATAGCAAAACATAAATCCCACAAATCATCTATTTCTGTTTTTCTAAATATCTTTAAAAGATATTTCCAAATACACTGTTATGTAAAAATGTCAGTAAAAGGGGAAAATGATTAGAATGCATATTATATAATAGGATACATCAATTCAAATTTAACAAAGTTTCAAATAGAATCATTTCTATCAGACAAGCCAATTTCTTCTATGAACACAAATATCAATCTTTCTTTTTCAGACATGACATGTTTTGATTCTCAACTTAGTGGAAGTGTCCCATGTGGCTGAGACACTCTCCACCTAAGGATGTTGTTCAACATTTTATGACTATCTGCTCTCACACAGTCTGAAATACTTACGAAAGTCGGCCAAGATGAAGAATAAAATTGGGAGTTAAAACAATGTTCCTTGCCTTGCTTCTCAATGTTCTCAAACAAACCACGAATTATTTTTTGTTTCAACAAATGTCTGTATGACTTATCCTGAGAAATAGTTTGTGCCAGATATAGTTTATGCACACAAAGTACATAGCATGTTAAAAGATTAAGGATTAATGAAGTTTGACTGAGCAAGATATATAATTATGAATTTGGTATTTAAAATCTCTGCTACAATTTCCATATTGCATAATGTCTGTTTGCACTCTCAGGAATAAAATATATCATCCTGTAAACAGACAATGTTCAGAGATCTTCCTTCCATGTATCCATAAGGACAGAAGAATGATTGCATAACCTAGTATATGTTATAGAAAGACTGAAATGTCACTATTTCTAATCACTTACAAAGTGCCTTATTTTTTATTTTATTTATTTATAGATGTATTTTTATTTATGATCAAAAGGCTACAGGATTGCAAAATTACAACATATAGTTGATTTCACTCTGCCACCAAGCTTCTGCTTCCACTCTCCCACCTCCCAAAGATAATGGCTAACTACAATAATCCTCACAGTCTTAGAAACAGGGCATTTTGTCCTTGAGGTTGTTTTGTTCTTGTTGTTGTCGTTGCTCATATTCTTTGCAAGTTCATGTGTATCCATTCTCTAATTTCCACCTATGTGTGAAACCATCTGGTAGTAATAGTTGCCTTTTACCTCTTTGCTTATTTCACTAAGCTTACTCACCTCCAGTTTCCATCTATTTTGTCCCAAAGGACACAATATCATCTTTTTAATTTATTTTTTATTGCAGAGTACTAGTCTATGGAGTATATATCCTAGAACTTCCTTAGTCAATCATCTATCAATGGACATTCTACCTGCTTCCGGTCTTTAGTTACTGTGGATATGACTGTTATCAATACAGAGTTGCAAAGTTTCATCAACATTTTCTTCTATGAATTTTGGGGTTCCTTGTCTAATGTCCAAGTCTTTGGTACATTTTGACTTCACTTTGGTAAATGGTATTAAGTGGTGGTCTATTTCACTTCTCCACACGTGACTGTTCAATTTTCCTTGCACCAACTGTTAAAGAGAACTTCATTCCTCCATTGAATTAATTGGCCTCTTTGTCATATACTTAGGTGGCTGTATATCTATGGGCCCATTTCTGAGCACTGGAGATGCTGTTCCATTAATCTAAATATCGATTTTTATTCCAGTACAGAGTATTTTTAATCACTATTGCTTCGTAGTATAAACTAAAGTTGAAGAACATGATATCTCTATTGCATTTTTCCTCAGATATGCTTTGACAGATATGCTTTGTGACTTTTTGTGGTTCCATAAAAATTTTTGGAAAAGTTGTTCAGTTTCTTTGAAAAATATCATTGGGACATTTGTAGAGATTACATTGAAATTGTAGGTTGCTTTTAGTATAGTGACTATTTTAATAATGTATATTCTTTCAATACAGGAACAAAAAATTCTTCAATTTTGTTATGCCAGTCTATTTTTATTTTAATGCCTCATAGTTCTCCTCCTGTAAAGAACCTTCACCTCTTTTCTGAGCTTCACCCCAAGGCATTTTATCTTTTTTGGTTTCAAATATAAATAGAATTGAGTCTTTTATTTCCCTTTACTCTGACTTTTTATTTACATACTTAAATGACATAGATTTGTGTCTATTTATTTTGTATCCTGGCATTTTACTGAATTAGTTCATTATTTCCTGCAGTATTTTTTTTAATCTTTGGAAGTTTCTAGGTATATAGTTATATCATCAGCAAATAGTGATAGTTTACCTTCTTTCTGTCAAATATGTACACCATAGGCATCTTTTTCTTGTCTGATTTCAATAATGGCAAGAACTTGGAGGACCATGTTGAGGACTAGTGGAGGTAGTAATTATATTTGTCTGGCTCCCCATTTTGCAGGGGGAGCTTTCAGCTTTTCCTCTTTGAGAATGATGTTAACTGGATTTGTTGTGAATGGTCTTTCTTATGTTGAGAAACTGTCCTATTCCCAATTTCTGGAGTCTCTTTATCATAAATGGATGTTACATCTTGCTAAATGCTTTTCCAACATCAACTGAAAGGCATATGAGATTGTCATCTTGCTGTCTCTTGATATGGTGATTTATATTGATTAACTTGAAAATGTTGAACATCCTCTTTCCCTGGGATGAAACCCATTTGGTCTTAGTTAATTATACTCTTTCTATGTTGCTGGATTTAATTTACAAAAAAAAAAAAGTTCAAGATCTTTGCATCAATGTTCATCAGGGATTGGGTCTATATTTTAGTCTTGGGGGTAGAGTCTTTTTCCACTTTGATGATCAGAATGATGGTGGCCTCATATAACGTGTTTCAGGAGTGATTCTTTACCTTCCATTTTCTAGAAGATTTTGAGGTGAATGGATGTTAGTTCTTCTTTGAAAGTCAAATAGAATTCTCTAGTGAAGCCATATGGACCTGGCCTTTTATTTTTTGGAAGATGTTTAATTACTGACTCAATTTCTGTACCAGTAACAAGGCTTTCAAGCTACCTACTTCCTCTTGGATGAAGCTTGGCAGGTGGTATGACTTCAGGAATGATCTTTCTCATCTAGAATGTCCAATTTATTTGCATAGAGATATCTATGGATAATTTATTTATTTATTTATTTATAAAACAGAAATATTAACAGACCATAGGATAAAAAGGGTACATTTCCACACATCGCCCTCCCCCAGAGTTCCATATCCAGTCCCCTCCCTTGACAGCTTTCCTATTCTTTATCCCTCTGGGAGTATGGACCCAGAATCATGTGTCCTATGTATTTCCCCATGTTAAGTTGTAATTTCACCTCTCTCTCATCTCTGATTTTTTTATCTTTTTCCTTTTGTGACTTTAGCCTGTGGTTTATCTATTTTATATATTCTTTTGAAGAGCCAGCTCTTCGTTCATCTTTTGAATCACCTTTCTGGTTACTAATTCACTAATCTCTGCTCTGGTTTTGACTATTTCCTTCCTTCTGTTGACTTTTCTGTTTCTTTGCTTCTCTTTTTCTTGTGTGTTCAGTTGTCGTGTTAGATATCTTACTGAGATTTTTATGGTTTGTTAATGTGGATTTGTTTTGCTATCAAAGCCCCTCTTGTGTCCACTTTGTTGCATCCCACAGGGTCTGGGAGTCGGTCACTTCATTGTTATTATTCTCCAAGTAATTTTTTAAGTTCTCTTTTCATTTCTTCAGTGACCCAAATATTCTTCAGAAGCATATTGTTTAGTCTCCATATTTTAGAATCTCATGCCTTATTTTAAACTGTTAATTTACAAATAAAATAGCTATAGACACACTTAATAATTAAGCAAATGCTATTTATGATAAAAATAAGTCATATTTCTATATATTAGTTTGACACATCTATAGTTGTGGAACTATTCTAACTAACTAAATTGAACACAAAGAGGATGGCCATCGAAATCCTCCATGAGTAAAGAGGGTCTCTATAGAGAAATGTGTAACTAATTTTATAAAAGAACAAAGATTCCCTTTTCAGTAGTGTTTTGGAGTATTCAAAGTAAACTCATATAGATGGATAAATACAAGGAAACTCTTGACAATTACTCATGCTTTTCAGACTTTGCTAAAATAGTTAATAAGCATTATTTAATATCAACAGTTGATTTTTCCAGTTGCGATTATTTACTTTTCATTTTAACTCCATAGGTTAATATCAAGCTATTATTTCTACATACATTACAAATATATTAGTCCTTTCTCCCTCCTTAACAAATTCGTAGGTCTGAAGATAATTGAATTTGTGTTATTTCAGGATCTGCAATGTTCACGACCAAACTGGAAATGAAGTAAGATGTTGCTATTGTTCTGATCTGCCCAAGAAAAGGACTGCAAATACTGATCATCAAATCACAAACACCTAATTAATAATTTATTATTTAGTATACAGTCTATGCTTGAAAATTAAGGGGAAATTAGTTATTTGAAATTTTGGTCCATAGTTTTAATTTAACATGACTAATTTTTACTGTTGAATTTTATATAATACAAAAGAGTGTTAAGTGTTTACTAAAAATTAAGAGATTCAGGAGTCATCAGTTTTTTCTTTTCTTTCTTTTTTTTTTTTTTTTTAGGACAGAGAGAAATTGAGAGAGGAAGACAGACAGAAACCTGCAGACCTGCTTCACCACCTATGAAGCAACTCCCCTGCAGGTAGAGAGCCGGGGGCTTGAACCAAGATCCTTATGCTGGTCCCTGTGCTTTGTGCCACCTGCGCTTAACCCACTGCACTACCACTGAATTCCCCATCATCAGTTTTTTCTTCACTGACTGAATAGCCAGAAACTTAAACTGCTATTAGGTATTCCCCAAAGAAATAATTGGCACTACTTTGTAGATTATTCATTGATAACACATATTGATTTGTTAATTGTCTGTATGAATATTTTAACTGTCTCAAAAATGTATCTTAGCAATTACAAGTTCAATGTGAAATTACAAAGAAGAAAACTTCCCTTAGTATCAAATAAATATTAATGAAGGATTAATATTTCCAATTGTAGGAAAGTTAATGTAGACACATTTTCCCTTATTCTCTATGAACACAACTATTGGTTTTCTAATAAGTCTGGAAAGTAAATAGAGGTGTATTGGAGAAGAAACTAGAAAGCTAAGATCAACAAAACAGGTGCAGTCTGCTACTTGCTTTCACTATCACTTGCTTGAACTTAGAATCAGACTAAACTACACTATGTCTATTAGGTGTAGACTTACAGAGAGCTAAATTAAATCTTCACCTCTAGATCAAAGCTTATCAAGGAGATAAAATATAAACAGAGAGAAACTGTGACTTTTCACTGTCATTCTAGTTTCCAGGCAATATCATACCATGAATTTCCTGGTTGAACACTTCCCATGGGGGGCCAGGGTAGTAGCACAGCAGGTTAAGCACACCTGGCACGAAGCACAAGGACCTGCATAAGGATCCCGGTTCAAGACCCCAGATCCTCACCTGCAGGGGAGTCGCTTCACAAGCAGTGAAGCAGATCTGCAGGGGTCTTTTTCTCCCCCTCTCTGTCTTCCTCTCCTCTCTTGATTTCTCTCTGTGCTATCTAACAACAACAGTCATAACGACAATAATAACAAGGGCAACAAAATGGGAAAAATGGTCTCCAGGAGCAGTGGATTCCTAGTGCAGGTACCAAGCCTCAGCAATAACCCTGGAAGCAAAAACAAACAAACAAGCAAACAAATAACTTCCATGCGTCAACCTCAATTCTTCAGATGTCAGCACTGCTTACGTACACCTAGCTGCTGCTGGGGTAAGAATTAGTTAGCCCAGAAAGTGGGACAAACATTTTTCTATGCCCTTTCTCTATCTTCTTTAAATATATATAATTTATATTTATAAAAAGGAGGAAACATGGACAAAAACAGTAGGATAAGAGGGGTACAACTCCATACAATTCCCACCACCAGAACTCCATTTCCCATCCCCTCCCCTGATAGCTTTCCTATTCTTTATCCCTCTGGGAGCATGGACCCAAAGACATTGTGGGATGCAGAAGGTGGAAGGTCTGGCTTCAGTAATTGCTTCCCCGCTGAACATGGGCATTGACCGGTGGATCCATACTCCCAGCCTGTCTCTCTCTTTCCCTAGTGGGGAAGAGCTCTGGGGAAGCAGAGCTCCAGGACACATTGGTGGGGTCATCTGCCCAGGGGAGTCCGGTTGGCATCATGGTAGCATCTGGAACCTGGTGGCTGAAAGAAGAGCTAACATATAAAGCCAAAGAAATTGTTGATTTACCATGAACCTAAAGGCTGGAATAGAGGAGATGATTTGGGGGGTCTCTGTTTTGTAGATAGTTAATAGGCCTATTTTAGTTATATTCCAAAGAGCCCATGACTAATATTGTTTTGGTTTTTTCTAAGCCTGGCATCTGATATGAAGGTGGACCCAAGTTATTGTCTGGGGAGATGATGTCATGGATGGAAAAAGGACCAGAAAATAGTGAGTCAGTATATGCAGTAAGCAAGTAGAAAGACCTGAAAAGACACCATAAACTTCCTAATGAAATAGTATCTACTTAGACCTAGATACCCTCCTCACCTACTTCCTATTACACTTCCTTCACTCACTCCAAAGTTAACCTTATCAAAGCAAGGACTGCAAAAGCTGAACAAGGGCAAGAGACTGGAATACTTTAATGATGACTCTTTAGTCACTATCAGGCCACCCCATCAGCTGGGGCCCTAGTCAGAGAGTCCTGAGATTCCCAAACAGACATGACGGGCCTAGAATTCAAACAAATCCTTCTCTCTATTGTCACTGATCATCTTTATCAGGAACAACACAACAGACCCCTCTGTGTGCCCCCATAGGACCTTGCCCTCAACTTGGATCAACAACGATAGAGAATGTTCCATCCTCTGAAGGGAGGCTGGACAACATACTCTATTTTCCACCTGAGGAAGATGGATTCTGAAACTAGAGCAGTTTGGGACGTTTCTACTCATGACCACAGAATGTGAGCTCAGAGCTACATGGATGCAGAGGTCACAGAGGCTCCTAAGCTGAATATGGACCCCAGATTACATAAAATCGATGGGGTTTATAGTCAACAATATTTATACACCTTTCCCATATTTTGGAGCTACTGTCTTACATGATCCAGCTTTCTGGTCCCTTTTCCAGCTCTTTCTCTACTTTCATAGTTTTATTTTGGACACATTACTGGTAGAAGGAACTGTATAAGCAAACATAGAAATCATTGTTTTAAGATTCTAAGAGGAAATAGATTAAGATGTAGATAATTTTAAGAGGATATAGGCAAGTTGCTAGGAAGACAGAAAGTGTGAGGTCATTTACAGAAAAGAGATCATGAGTCCATAGAATTGTCTATGAACTCTTAAACTCTCAAATTTCACATCGGTGATGCTGACCCCAAACAGCCTTGTCAGAGACATGAAGAACTTATTATTGAGTAGGTCACTGTCCAAGTCCCAGGCTGGGACATGATGTTAAGCATATAAGGTATTTTGAGTAGTACTGCATTCTTTGAGAACAGAACTGACACTGGATTCACAACCTAAAATACTTGAATTGAAATTTGTAAATATAGAATTAGGAGGTGTGAAGAGAAAAGTCTATTTTAATGAACATAACTGAGTGAGCTGTTAGAAAAAAATCTCTTTAAGACTTTAAAAGCAATCTTCCTGATATGTAATTAAAGTATCGGAATTTTTGATGTCCAAGTCAAAACTTCCTACAGCAAGTATATGATAGGAATAACATGGAAGCTTTACATCTCAAAAGATAATTTTTAAAAATGTACTCCAAGAAAGATACAGCTGTAGGAATTATCAAATAATTCAAAGCAGCTATCAGGACCATGTCTTAATACGTAAGGGCAATTTCTCTGAAATAAATGGAAGAAATGAATCTTTCAGCAAGAAAAAACAGATTGAAATAATGTAATTGACAAATAAAATAACAAAATGTTTATTCAGCTCTTAGAATGGAGATGGTATAGAAGAATCTGAATTTGAAGCTGAACAATCTTTGTCTTAAAATTATGAGATTGTTAAAAAGAGTTAGGTTGCTTAGACAATGTCAGACATCCAGTTTAGACACCACTGTAGCTCTAAATGGAGGGAAAGAGGACAGTCCAGGGAAAGAAAGCAAACAGATATATTAGTACAGAGAGGTGACTCTGTAGACGTTCACACAGAGCTTGTGTGTGAAGCCGGTGCATTCAGTCCTCAGCACCCCATGTCAGCATGAAGATGTGCTTGCTGCAGTGTAACAGATCTGGCCACAAAATGCTGAAAATAAGGGGAAGGAAATACAAATATACCTATCTCTACATACTCATGTTTATTGCAAATAGAGTTGGAATAACATTCCTATCAAATTAGATTTTGAGAGGTCAAGAAATAAAGCAAAAGTTAGTATTTCCTAGTTACAAAGAGAATGCCTGTGGGACTATGACTAAGCTTGGTAGAGCTTAGGGGAGCTCTCCTATCCTTGGATGGAGGTCTGGAAAGACACCCCACTTGTTAGCCTCTCTCCTCATAGAGATGAGCCAAGAGGGAAAAGTCTCCCAGACTAAGTTTCTCCTTGTTTGTATCTCAAGCTCACAGAAAGCCTACAGGCCTCTCACACTTAGTGTCTCCCTGCTAGCAGCAGGGCACATGGCTGCCTGTTTTAAGGTTCACTCTAAGTTCATGATAGTCACTTAAAGTTCACACATCCACTTCACCTTTTGATCACAAAGGAGAACACACTCTATCATACAACACCAGACAGAAAAACCCCAAAATATTATTTCCTTATGTCTTTTGATTTAAATCAAGCCTTGTTTTTCTTTTTTCTACCTCACCTTACTGGTTTAACCCCTATGTGTCTCTCAAATGACTTTGGATAATTAACTTACCTGCATCATGGAGAATAATTGTCTTGACCTTTATGTATTAAATCAATTCTTTTCATACCAGCCCCCTACGATAGGGGCAAGCTGACTTTTAAGAAACCTGTAATTTCTGATGTATTTAAAAAATGTTCTTTGTTTAACTTTCTATATATACCCAAATCCACCTTCCAATGAATGAGTGTTTGTACCAGAATACTCCCCGATACCTCTTTTCTGATCTCTGGGCCCCTTAGAGTCAGTAAGAGAGGATTGGTGGCTTACCTCCTGGCTGGAGACACTCCATGGGAGTGCCAGAAGATGGCATTGCTAAGGAATATAGCAGAGGCGCCTGAAATCGTGTATGGGCCGCACAGCACTGCTCTCTTGACTGGCCTGCTCCTCTTTTCTTGGAGTCCAAGAAAAATGCCTTACATGTGGTGTATGCTTGCTGATTACATATGATCATATCAGACTCCTGAGGTATCTCTGGAACATTTTATTTGAGACTGAAGATTGGGCCAATTTTCAGTTTTGTAGGTATTTGGGGGCTGGGTGGTGGAGTTTACTCACTACATTGTGGGGACCCTGTTTCAAGCTTTGGATCCTCAGCTACAGGGGGAGGCTATAACGTGGTGAAACAGAGCTGCAAGTGTTGGTTTTTGTCTCCGCTTTTCTACCCTACCATTTCAATTTATTTTTGTCTCTACTGAAGAAGGAGGAGAAGAAGTAGGAGAAGGAGGAGAAAGAGAAGGTAGAGGAGGAGAAGGAGAAGGAAGAGGAGGAGGAGGAGAGGGATAAAAATGCCCATTAGATGCAGTGGATTCTTCAAGTGATGCCACTAAACCCCAGTAATAACCCTGATGACAAGAATAAATATGAATAAAAGTAATTTTGGGGTGGAAGACATAGCACAATGGTCATGCAAACAGACAAATGCCCAAGGGTCTCTGAGGTCCTAGATTTAATTCCCACACTACTGTAAGCCAGATCTAAATTGCATTCCGGTTAAAAGTAAAAATAAAAATAATATAACATTGAACGAGGGAAACAATATAATGATTGTGAAAATGACTTTCATGCCTAAGCTCTGAGTGCCCAGGTTTAGGCCCCAGCATCAACATAAATGAGAGCTGAGTAGAGCTTAGATAACAATACTTAATAAGGGGTGGGGTGGTGGTGCTCCTGGCTGAGTGCACGTGTTACAATGCTCAAGGATCCAGGTTCAAGCCCCAAGTCCCCACCTGCAGGGGGAAAGCTTTGCAAGTGGTGAAGCAGGACTACAGGTGTCTCTCTGTTTCTCTCCCTTTCTACCTCCCCCTTCCTTCTTGATTTCTGTCTGTCTCTATTCAATAATTAAAGTTTAAAAAACAGACAAAAAAGAATAAATAATAACAACAATAATAATAATAGTGAGCCAGGTTGTGGTGCACCAAGTTAATTGCACATATAACCAGGAAGAAGGACCTTAGTTCAAGCCCCTGAATCCCACCTACAGAGTGTCCACTTTACCAGGGATGAAGCAGATCTAAAGATCTCTCTCTCTCTCTTTCTCTCTCTTTTGCTCTCTCTCTCCATCTTCTTTCAACTTCTCTCTGTTCTATATAATAAAAATGAGAAAAAAAAGATAAAAATATAAAAGAAGGGGGAAATGGCCGCCAGGAATCATAGATTCCCAGTGCTGGCATCACGTCCCCGTGAGAACCTTGGAGGCAAAATAAATAAAATCAAATTAAATTAAATACTACTACTAATAATAATACACTGTGCTGTATAGATAGCTCAGCAATATTGTGCACAGCTTGCTTTGCTGAGGCCCCAAGTTCAGTCCTCAGCATCTCTAAAAGCCAGAGCTGAGAAGTGCTCACTCACTCTCTCCCACATTCTTTTTTTATTATTAATTTATTTATTCTCTTTCGTTGCCCTTTTTTTGTTGTTGTTGTCATCGTTGTTGGATAGGACAGAGAGAAATGGAGAGAGGAGGAGAAGAAAGAGAGGGGAAGAGAAAGACAGACGCCTGCAGACCTGCTTCACCGCTTGTGAAGAGACTCCCCTGCAGGTGGGGAGCCAGGGGTTCAAACCAGGATCTTTACTCCGGTCCTTGAGCTTTGCAGCCACGTGTACTTACCCCGCTGCGCTACCGCCCGACTCCCTCTCTCCTTCATTCTTTCTCAAATTAATGAATGATGCATGTACTTCCTAACTTGCTTTATCCTGCGTGATCGTAATGCTTGCAGAAACGCAGAGGAGCAGAGAGCTCCGCACCCTGCCACTGCAAGTCTCATCCTGCTCAGTGCCCAGGATCCATGCCCAGGACCACAGGGAGGGCGTCTCTTCTCCAGCTCTTTCTTTCTGACCCTCGATCTAAATGAAAAACTGTCCTGAAGTGGTGAAAACCATGCACATATGAGGCTCTGTCCCACAAAAAAAGTAAAATAAAGGAGAAAAGAAAATAATCTTAATGTAATGTATTTTTTAAATGAAAATAGTTCAAATGTCACCTTATCACTCAGTAGAGAATATGAAATAAAAAAGAAAGCTACCACATACTATAGGAAAAGAAATTTGAATTCAGTACTGAGGGTATACACATATTGATTTTCCTGAGACATAGCTTAAGCCTATTTATTGCTATGTTACAATGATTCGTGAAAAAAATTTTAAAAAATTAAAGGATATAAATTAGGAAGTACAAAACTTGAATAGTAGCTTGCCTGAAAATTAAAAGAATACAAGCATATATTTGAAATAAAATTTATTACAAGATATGATTTCACTGTTGTTAGTGTCAGTGTAGAGTATTCACACAAAGGAAGAAAGAAAAGGTGTTCATTTATCTAGTCATTCACGCTGACTATGCCTACTGCTAGGTTCTTTCATGATGCCTAAGTAAGTACTAATAAACTGAACAATAATTTTAAGCTCTAAGAAGTGGAACGCAGTATGTAGAAGTCTATGTTTATAGTTCATATTGTTTTATTCATAGTATCATCAAACAAATAAAACCAATCAATGACTAACCAAAGCTGTTAGAAGCCAAATACACTATGTAAAGAAACTTCACAGCCAGGCAATAGTAACATCCACAGTGGTTTCTTATAAAATCGGCTTCAAGGAAACCTTTCCAATTCATTAACTTCTTGGTCAAATAAAGAGAAGAAGCAAAAATCAATATTCATTTCCAGTACTTTGATATCTTCTTCCTCTCCCCCTCAGAGAAATAAATAGTTCAAAAGCCAGTTAATATATTTATCATTAGTTAATTTAAAATAAAATGATATCTATCTATATATTTGTCTACAAATATGCTGATGAAATAACTTCTTCCAAAAAAATACTAATAGGTTTTCTTGAGAAATATGAACTGCATGTAGACACAGTTATATAAATACTTCAAAATTTAAATAGTACTTTGATGTGAAGAATAACTAGTAAGAATACCTACATTTAAAATTTCAAGGATTAATGAAGAAGTACTTTTGGTCCGGGAGTTGGTGCAGTGGTAAAGCTTTGGAGTCTCAAGCATGAGGTCCCAAGTTTGATCCCTGGCAGCACACGTGCCAGAGTGATGTCTGGTTCTTTCTCTCTCCTCCTGTCTTTCTCATAAAAAATTAAAATCTAAAAAAAAAAAAAAAGAAAGAAATACTTTTACTTAACCTGGAAAATATATCACAGGACAGACACATATCCTTACCAAATGTACAGTTATGCTTCTAATTTTGACAACCAGTATTAGAATTCAAGTTTAAGAATATACAGTTCATTACTGACCTAGTCATCTTCAGGTAGTAGAAAAAACAGGTCATTTTGAGTTCTACAATTCAAGTTTATGGTTAGCCTTCACAACTTACTATGTAAGTCAAAGAATTATTATCATTATGATGAGATAATGATTGTAATATAATTGTCAGATTATATTATTAATAATACTACTAGTTATTTTACAATATCGATACTGTGAAGACCAAATGAGGAAATGTCTCTAAATGTATTTTAAAATCAATCTTGTATCGCCATGTTAACTGGAAAGACAATATAATAATAAAACCACTTGATGGTCATAAATCTCTAATATTACAAACTAATGTTTCTTTTTCCAGATCTAGTAGAAAAGTGCCAGAAATTAGCTGAGATTTAGGGAAATTTGTCTTCAATTTAATTGCCAAGAGACTCATTTATGCTTGGATTTACATTTAAAATATAAGGAGCATTTAAAAACTATTTCATTATTTTCAAAAATAAGTATGCACATTAATCATATAATCATACTAGATAATCCCAGATTGACATTTTTCAATAAACACCCATTTTGGGGGGCGGGGAGGGTGTTGAACGTATAAATTATTTTGCCAAGTGTATCAAATGCAGTTTTCAAGGAATCCAGAAAGGGCATTTTAAATGTGTAATAGTTGATTCTGGACTTACACATAGATATGGCATCGCAATATTAACTCTCATCCATTGGAAATGCTTTCGATATTCCGATGGGGCAATGTCATTTCATGATTCATTCAACTCTCAGTTACCCTTGGAAATGGGAAAATATCAGAATCTGTATGAACGAAACTTTTAGACAATACTGATCTCACTGTCCTCATTAAAGCTCACATCCTTGATTCAATGTTGGTTAAAGTTTACAGAAAATTAAAAAAGAAAAATAATTGAAATCCACTCCAAGCTTGCTTTCTCTTCTGCTAGTCATGAGATTCCGGTGAAAAGGAGAGGAAGTAATAAATGACAAATATTTAGGAATTAATTTAGAGGAGAAAATCAGAAAAAAAAATTAGGTGACTCAAATGTTTGAAAAAGATGAAATACAGGGTAAGTGGCCTGGTAGTGATACTCCTGGTTGAGTGCGTGTGTTACAGCGTGCAAAAACCGGGTTTCAAGACCCCAGTCCCCACGTGTGAGGGGGAAGCTTCCCAAGTGGTGAAGCAGGGCTGCAGATGTCTCTCTGTCTCTCTCCCGCTCTACCTCCCCATCCCTCTCAATTTCTGTCTTTCTCAAGTAAAGATAAAAAAAGTTTAAAAAGATGAAGTATTTCATTTTATGCTGATTATGAATTATTTTCTGTTAATCAAATATGCTGTTAAGATGTTCCTTACAAATCTGGTATACCCTAGGGGACATGTCAAGGAAACATTTAAGCAGTGTGTATGAGGCAAGGTCACAGTAGACACTGTGGATGGTGCCATGCACAGGGCTGGATTCAGGCTCCAGTTTCCCACCTACCGAGGAAGAGGAAAAGCTTCAGGCGCAGTATCTCTCTTTCTCTCCTCCTCTCTTTCTCCTCTTTCTCAATTTCTGTCTGTACTATCAAATAAAAAAGAAGGGAAGAAAATGTTGCCAAGAGTTGTGGATTCGTAGTACTGACATAGAGCCAGTGATAATCTGGGTGGCAAAGTACAGTAGAACAGGATGAGAAAGGGCAGGACAGGGGCAGGGCAGGACAGGGGCAGGGCAGGACAGGGCAGGACAGGGCAGGGCAGGGCAGGGCAGGGCAGGACAGGGGCAGGGCAGGGCAGGGCAGGGGCAGGGCAGGACAGGGCAGGGCAGGGCAGGGCAGGGCAGGGCAGGACAGGGGCAGGGCAGGACAGGGCAGGGCAGGGCAGGGCAGGGCAGGGGCAGGACAGGGCAGGGCAGGGCAGGGCAGGGGCAGGGCAGGACAGGGGCAGGGCAGGACAGGGCAGGACAGGGCAGGGCAGGGCAGGGCAGGACAGGGCAGGGCAGGGCAAGGCAGGGCAGGACAGGGGCAGGGCAGGACAGGGCAGGGCAGGGCAGGGCAGGACAGGGCAGGGCAAGGCAGGACAGGGCAGGGCAGGGCAGGGCAGGACAGGGCAGGGCAGGGCAGGGCAGGACAGGGCAGGGCAGGGCAGGGCAGGGCAGGGCAGGACAGGGCAGGGCAGGGCAGGGCAGGACAGGGCAGGGCAGGACAGGGCAGGACAGGGCAGGACAGGGGCAGGGCAGGGCAGGGCAGGGCAGGACAGGGGCAGGGCAGGACAGGGCAGGACAGGGCAGGGCAGGGCAGGGAAGGGCAGGGGCAGGGCAGGGAAGGGCAGGACAGGACAGGGCATGGCAGGGCAGGGCAGGGCAGGACAGGGCAGGACAGGACAAGGCATGGCAGGGCAGGGCAGGGCAGGACAGGGCAGGACAGGGCAGGGCAGGGCAGGGGCAGGGCAGGACAGGGCAGGACAGGGCAGGGCAGGACAGGGCAGGACAGGGCAGGGCAGGGCAGGGCAGGACAGGGCAGGACAGGGCAGGGCAGGGCAGGGCAGGACAGGGCAGGACAGGGCAGGACAGGGGCAGGGCAGGACAGGGCAGGGCAGGACAGGGCAGGGCAGGGCAGGGGCAGGGCAGGACAGGGCAGGGGCAGGGCAGGGGCAGGGCAGGGCAGGGCAGGGCAGGACAGCGCAGGGCAGGGCAGGGCAGGGCAGGGGCAGGGCAGGGCAGGGGCAGGGCAGGACAGGGCAGGACAGGACAGGGCAGGGCAGGGCAGGACAGGGCAGGACAGGGCAGGGCATGGCAGGGCAGGGCAGGGCAGGACAGGGGCAGGACAGGACAGGGCAGGGCAGGGGCAGGGCAGGACAGAACAGGGCATGGCAGGGCAGG
Source organism: Erinaceus europaeus (assembly GCF_950295315.1). Lineage (NCBI taxonomy): Eukaryota > Metazoa > Chordata > Mammalia > Eulipotyphla > Erinaceidae > Erinaceus > Erinaceus europaeus. Next base: position 4,716,084 of record NC_080165.1, read on the forward strand.
ACAGGGCAGGGCAGGGCAGGGGCAGGGCAGGGCAAGGGCAGGGCAGGGCAGGGCAGGGGCAGGGGCAGGGCAGGACAGGGCAGGACAGGGCAGGACAGGACAGGGCAGGACAGGGCAGGGCAGGGCAGGGCAGGGCAGGGCAGGACAGGGGCAGGGCAGGACAGGGCAGGGCAGGGCAGGGCAGGGGCAGGACAGGGCAGGGCAGGGCAGGGCAGGGCAGGACAGGGCAGGGCAGGACAGGGCAGGACAGGGCAGGGCAGGGCAGGGCAGGACAGGGCAGGGCAGGGCAAGGCAGGGCAGGACAGGGGCAGGGCAGGACAGGGCAGGGCAGGGCAGGGCAGGACAGGGCAGGGCAAGGCAGGACAGGGCAGGGCAGGGCAGGGCAGGGCAGGACAGGGCAGGGCAGGGCAGGACAGGGCAGGGCAGGGCAGGGCAGGGCAGGGCAGGGCAGGACAGGGCAGGGCAGGGCAGGACAGGGCAGGGCAGGACAGGGCAGGACAGGGCAGGACAGGGGCAGGGCAGGGCAGGGCAGGGCAGGACAGGGGCAGGGCAGGACAGGACAGGGCAGGACAGGGCAGGGCAGGGCAGGGAAGGGCAGGGGCAGGGCAGGGAAGGGCAGGACAGGACAGGGCATGGCAGGGCAGGGCAGGGCAGGACAGGGCAGGACAGGACAAGGCATGGCAGGGCAGGGCAGGGCAGGACAGGGCAGGACAGGGCAGGGGCAGGACAGGGCAGGACAGGGGCAGGGCAGGACAGGGCAGGGCAGGACAGGGCAGGGCAGGGCAGGGGCAGGGCAGGACAGGGCAGGACAGGGCAGGGCAGGGCAGGGCAGGGGCAGGACAGGGCAGGACAGGGGCAGGGCAGGACAGGGCAGGACAGGGCAGGGCAGGGCAGGGGCAGGGCAGGACAGGGCAGGGCAGGGCAGGGGCAGGGCAGGGCAGGGCAGGGCAGGGCAGGGCAGGGCAGGACAGGGCAGGGCAGGGCAGGGCAGGACAGCGCAGGGCAGGGCAGGGCAGGGGCAGGGCAGGGCAGGGGCAGGGCAGGACAGGGCAGGACAGGACAGGGCAGGGCAGGGCAGGACAGGGCAGGACAGGGCAGGGCATGGCAGGGCAGGGCAGGGCAGGACAGGGGCAGGACAGGACAGGGCAGGGCAGGGGCAGGGCAGGACAGAACAGGGCATGGCAGGGCAGGACAGGGCAGGGCAGGGCAGGGGCCGGGCAGGGCAGGGGCAGGGCAGGGCAGGGCAGGGGCAGGGGCAGGGCAGGACAGGGCAGGACAGGGCAGGACAGGACAGGGCAGGGCAGGGCAGGACAGGGCAGGACAGGGCAGGGCAGGGCAGGACAGGGCAGGACAGGGGCAGGGAAGGACAGGGCAGGGCAGGACAGGGCAGGGCAGGGCAGGGGCAGGACTGGACAGGGCAGGGCAGGGGCAGGGCAGGACAGAACAGGGCAGGGCAGGGCAGGGCAGGACAGGGCAGGACAGGGCAGGGCAGGGCAGGGCAGGGCAGGGCAGGGCAAGATACGGCAGAACAGAACAGAACATAGCACCTACTGTACCTTGATGTCACTACACACTAAGCCAAATCAACATGACTTAGCATTAGATATTCCATAAGATGGAGGACATTAAAGATCTGACTCTTAGCAAAATGAACCGTGAACACAGTTGAAATAGATGTACGTATAAAGAATATGCTTAAAATGTTCTCTGAGTACGGAAACAAAGTTTTCCTATCTAGCTCTTTACACCAGCATGAACTGGCATGGGTAGGGGTGGATAGGAAAATCTGATGGAAGATAATATTTTACTTGAGTTAAAAAGTCTAACTCTGGTCTCCAGCACTTAGCTCAGCGGTAGAGCAGATGCCTTTTCACAACTCAGGTCCTGGATCTGATCTTTCCAATAGGAAATGAGAACATCGTGGAGGATGTTATTGCTGTCATCAGTGTTGGATAGGTCAAAGAGAGATAGAGAGAGGAGGGGGAGACAGAGAGGGGGGAGAATGACAGACACCTGCAGACCCGCTTCACTGCCTGTGAACTCCCCCCCTCTCTGTCTTCCCCTCCTCTCTCCATTTCTCTCTGTCCTATCCAACAATGACAACGTCAGTAACAACAATAATAACTACAACAATAAAAGAAGGGCAACAAAAGGGAATAAATAAATAAATAAGTTTTTTTTTAAAGTCTGTACCGGAATGTAGTTCTGTGGCTAAAAAGAAAAAGCATTCCACATGTGTGAGGTGCTGAGTTCATTCCCATGAACAAAAAAAAAAGTATATATGCATGCTTTTATAGGTGACTTGCAAAGGACACTCAAAATAGAAATGAAAAAAAAAAACAAATAGAAATAGGAAAATGATGCCTAGGTGATTTACTGCCAGATGCTACTATTAAATTTTTCATCCACGAACTATTTCCAGAATAAATCCTTGTTTTCTTCTATCTTATTATCTGTACTGGTTTCCTATAGCTGTCACAGTATTTTCACTAACTGTAGAGTCCTGAACAGTAGGACTCTGTTCTGCATAGTTCTAGAGGCATCTCAGAATCTTCTGTTTCTGCAGTCTCTAGAGGAAGGGTCATCCCTGGACCTTCTCATTTCTGGAAGATCACAACAGTCGTTGCCGAGCTCAACTCCACTGCCATGTGGCCTTCTCTCCTTGGCGTAAGTGCACCCACGTTTCTCTCTTCTTCAAGGACAGAAGACACTGAACTAAACTCAGACAAGACCGGGCGTGTTCAGAGTGGTCTGGCCGTACACAGAATAAAATCAATTCTATTGTAAATCTGTTAAATTTACAAACACGATATCTGCTAATCATGTCACAGTCACAGGTTTTGGCTAAACATATATATATATATTTACAAAGGACTATGGGGGAAACAGAATGTCAGCCAGGAAGGCTGCCAGCTCTCTCTGCACCCAAGTAAAAAGGAACAGGTGAAAGAAAGGCCAGGCAAATTTCAGGTTTTCAGAGGACTGTAATTTTTTTTTGGTCTTTTTTTATTATTATCTTTATTTTCTTGGATAGAGACAGCCAGAAATCAAGAGGAAAGGGACTGATAGAGAGGAAGAGAGACAGAGAGACACTTGCAGCCCTGCTTCACCACTCATGAAGTTTTCCCCCTGCAGGTGGGGACCGGGGGCTCAAACCCGGGTCCTTGCTCACTGTCATACGTGCCTTCAACCAGGTGTGCCACCACCCAGCCTCAGGACCATACGTTTTTATGTAAATATCTCTTTCCAAGATATTATGAATTTTGTCTTGAGGGCCCTTCTCATGGAATTATACTTTTCACAAAGACATATTTTGGGGGTAACAGGCCTTTGCTCCCTTAAATTTACTGTCACTTATCAATGAACTTGACCCGTTACAACAATTTGATTATGTTATGCTGTTCAATATTTCATTTTCATTAAGTGCCAAAGTCAAGCACTGACTTCAAGGCCCTGTTCTCTGATCCTGACTGTCATTACCACTCTTACCTCAGAGCTAATTAGTCTCCTCTTCGCTCCCTCTGCTTCAGTCCTTTGAAGATTCTCTGGAAGCCAATGCTCATCATGACCTGTCTTCATTCTGTTCCGACATTCTCCAAGATGTGTAAGTTGTTAGACCTTATCATACTTTTTCCAGTTTTTGTGCACATGTCACGTAGTCTGTGAGATAGTCCTAGACTGATTTTCCTTTTGTGTATCCTGTCACATATATTTTGGCATCTTAATTTTCTGTTTTTTGTTTGTTTTGTTTCTTTAAATATTTATTTATTCCCTTTGGTTGCCCTTGATTTTTATCATTGTAGTTATTATTGTTGTTGTTATTGATGTCGTTGTTGTTGGAAAGAACAGAGAGAAATGGAGAGAGGAGGGGAAGACAGAGAGGGGGAGAGAAAGACAGACACCTACAGACCTGCTTCACCGCCTGTGAAGCGACTCCCCTGCAGGTGGGGAGCCGGGGGCTCGAACCGGGATCCTTATGCCAGTCCTTGTGCTTTGCGCCACATGCGCTTAAACCCGCTGGGCTACCGCCCGACTCCCGTTTGTTTTATTTTTAATTCTCTATACTTAGAGAAAGACTCGAAGGGAAGGAGTCAAGGAGAGCATTAAAGAGAGGACCGTTCCATTAGTTCCCTGTGTCCGTGTGACTTAACGTGATGTTCTATGTCAAAATCAGGGTGTCACACAAGGTCAAGTGTGGGCTGTGGTCACTGAGCTATCTCTCGGTCCCTGGTATCTCAATTTTCCATCAACTCTTCTCTTTAACTTTACCTTTCTAGATAGATGGCATATACATATACTTATATGCATGCATACTTGTGTATTTGAATATTTATCCCCTTTTAAAACACATAGTTACTTTAAGACGTTCATAATCTGTGCGTAAAACTTTCGCATATTGTAGCATATCTGCTCAACCAGGCGCACCACCACCCAGCCTCGCTGAGCAAAGTGTTGATTCTCTTCATTGCTGTATTACGAAACTGGACAAGAAACTAGCATACACTTTTTATATTTAAAGAATGAAGCTGATTCTATGGAAAAAATGTTTTAAATCCATAAACTATTTTAATGAGAAAATGTCAGAAATATTCCTTCTCTTTCTCATGTATCTTTGTATACTCTGGTCTGTGTGTATTCTACTTGTAGGGTGGTTCCCAAGGTTAATAATAACTACAAAGAATTAATGTTTACTGTAGACATTTAACATGCAAAGCCCAATGATAATCAATTCAGACCTAAAGATTGCACACGAAACCTTCCCCTTTGGCTTGTGTCATCCCTTGTTTGCAATAGGATAAATCATAAAAAAAAATTGACTACAAGGAAAAATTATAGATCCAACAAAATCAGTTGGTACTAATGATAAGCAAGTGTTACTTTACCTTTTATACACAAATTTTATTATGTATAACAAACTCGATAAAGGCAGCTAGATACCAGATTTTTTATGCACAATGACTAGTAAAAGTGAAGGTTAATATCTTTTATATTTGCTTTGTGGTTATCTTTAACTTGAAATACAACATAACTTCAAATTTCCAGTAATTAATTTGTACATCCAAATGAATCAAATATTTTTTTCTGAGACTTAAATATATCTTCACACAAAATATACAGAAACAATAAAATATATATATTTGAAGTTACTTTAAAATATACTCATTTTTTAAAATATAAAAGCAGAGTTAATGCAGCTCTGCATAGCTGGTGAAAGCAGTCCTTCACAGTAAGAACCTACTTGAATCTTTGCAGAATAGAAAGTTTAATGCTGACATAGAAATTTCAGTCAGGAGTCTATTTCAATATGAATAGACCATTTTCAGTGTTATTTCCTGTAAATGCAGTCTTGTTTTTGTGCCTTCCACTTTTTCAGAAGCTTAGTGAAACTGAGCACGTTTTTTTCATTTTTTCCCCCCATTCTATAAGGACATGAAGACTTAGCCTGTATTCTGTTCTGAATGATGTTTTAACCTTCAAATCTCAATTTTTATGTTTTACTCTTAAGGAGGTTTTGATTTGAAATAAGCCATACAATCAATCAATTATATTTCAAATGATTTTGGTAAAAAGTTAAAAAAAAAAGTGAGAAATTGAATAAACATATGATGGAAAAAGGGATTTATTGGAGGTCTGGGCCCATCATGTCTGTTTGGGAATCTCAGGACTCCCCAACTAGGGCCCCAGCTGGTGGGGTGGCCTGATAGTGACTAAAGAGTCATCATTAAAGTCTGCCAGTCTCTTGCCCTTATTCAGCGTTTGCAGTCCTTGCTTTGATAAGGCTAGCTATGGAGCAAAGAATGATAGGAAGTAGGTGAGGAGAGTATCTAGGTCTAAGTAGACAGTATTTCATTAGGATCTTTATGGTGTCTTTTTAGGCCTTTCTACTTGCTTGCTGCATATACTGACTCACTGCAGACTATTGTGCACTGTTGCTTTCAGGTATATATTTTGCCCTAATTATGGATACATGTGAACATATGCTCTCATGGGACCTGGTCTATATCTAGGTCTTGTGACTTTGTTAGAAAGTGAACTAGCCAAAATGGAATTAGCGAATCCTATGAAAGGAAAGGCCTCAGCCGAGTAATGAGTCTGAAGGGTTCCACGCCTGACGTCTCTGGACACAGTCCGAAGTGAAGCATGTCAAGGTGGTACTCGTTGCATTGATTAGGTTGGGATCAGCAGGTGCAATATCACTGGGTATGACTTGAGAGCAGCATGCAGGCAAGTGAGCCCCACACTAGAGGTTCCAGGAGTGGGGGAAATACAGGCTCTACAGAGGAAGTGGGAGGTTCCTGCTGTCTTAGGGCTTAAGAAGGCAATAGACAATTATTGCTATAATCACATTATTTGGCAGTTGGGTTAATTTTGAAGATCCCATTGTTACAATTTGCCGTATCATGCATGACATCACCATAATTTATGTCCTTGACATTATTTATATATGGTTGAGTCTTATAAAGTAACACTACCAGTTCCTTCTTTTCTCCCTGGTGTAAATTTTTAGAAAAGTCAACATTTCAAAGAACAAGTCATTATTAGAAATGTATTAGCAATTTGAGAGCACTGTTAAAATTCAGTCTGGTTACACGTTTGAATTCCCAAGTGTTTATATGGAGAAACATATACTCAGCCTATGGTCTATGAATTAAAAGGTTTGAGACTTTCAATCAGTTTTTCCCCTTTCATATTAATTAAATAGTGATTTGTGAGATTACAAATTCATAGGGGTGTATTGCTAGTTTATAGTGAGGATAAGGCCCTTGAGAAGTCCTCAAGAGGCCCAAAAGGGGTCTTATGATGATGCTCCTGATGTAAGTTACCAGTGATTGTAGAGACAGGGATCTATGAGGTGAAGGTCATCTATGGGGGATCCAGGGATTCCCTGTCCAAGACCTCAGGAGATGGGGTGGCTGGTATTGGCCAAAAAAGTCATTGTTAAGTGAGCCAGTCTCTTGCCCTTATCGAACTTTTGTTTGACTACTATTTATCAAAGTTGGATTTAAGAGATAGGTAAACGGAATGTTTCAGAGCAGTAATAAGACAATATCCAAAAATGATTCATAACAAAACATACACAAAACTTTCTCCAGAGGAGATGCAATTTCCTTTTGACTTTCTAATTATAAGATAGGTGTGTGAAAATCAGCATTGCTCATTTCTTGTCAAATAATGTCTGTCTTGAACAAATCTATATTTTTCTCAAGGTAACCCCAGTAACTGGAGCCAGGATGACTATAAAGCTAGTAATTGTTTCATATTTAAACACACCATCTTTAGTTTTCTTTTGTGTATTCATGTTCAGTGGTAGAAAATGCCAAGGAACTGGAAAAATAATTCCAGTAGTATCATGAAGAAACATACAGTTGGAAAATATATTTTCATAAGAACATTACAACAAACCAAGCTATGTTGTATATAGAAAAATGATATTAAAATGTAGCATAGGGGAGTTGGGCGGTAGCACAGCAGGTTAAGTGCAGGTGGCGCAGAGCACAAGGACCCCAGTTTGAGCCCCCGGCTCCCCATCTGCAGGGATCCCAGTTTGAGCCCCCGGCTCCCCACCTGCAGGGGTGTCGTTTCACAGGTGGTGAAGCAGGTCTGCAGGTGTCTGTCTTTCTCTCCCCCTCTCTGTCTTCCCTTCCTCTCTCCATTTCTCTCTGTCCTATCCAACAACGATAACATCAATAATAACTACAACATTAAAGCAACAAGGGTAACAAAAGGGAATATATATATATGTAGCACAGTAAAAAAGCACCATCCTGGTCGGCAATGGTACACCCAGTTAAGAGCACACAGTCATAAACAGAATGATCTGCATGACATCCAGGTTTGAGCCCCCGTTCCCTACCTAAGGAAGGACACTTTACAAGTGGTGAAGCAGGTGTTTATTTTTCTCTATCTCTACTCCTCTATCAATATTTCTCTGCCCAATCAAAACAGAATAGAAAAATGGAATAAAATATCTACTAGGAGCAGCTGATTTTTAGATCACTGTGTATGAATATATATATATACATATATATGGCCCCTGGGTCAGATCAGTATGGTAAATAGTTCATTGTATTTATATAATTTCTTCAATTTGGGGGGCTACTCTCTGCTGTGATATAATCTTCTAGTCCTATTCTCCACTCTGACACCATCTTCCCAGACAATATTTTTAGTTCACGTGCAGGTTAGTTATGAAACTCCAGCAAAAATCCCCATAGTCATGGGCCCCTAGAAACATGCCTAAAATAGACTTCAGAGCTCCTGTCCACCCTAAAACCCTACTCCCATATGCTCTACTCCTACTTCATGGTTCCTGTTCCTTGAACATTTTGTACTTCTGTATGTCTTACTGAACTTCAACCGCCAAGTTGCAGGTTACTACGATTTTATCCAGAAGACCTCACCAATGTGTCCCAGAACCTCACTTCTCCTACCAGATAGGGAAAGATAGAAGCAGGCTGGGGGTATGAATCCACCTGCCAACACCCATGTCCAGAAGAGAAACAATTAAAGAAGCCATACCTTTTTTAAAAAAATTTCTATATTGGGGAATTAATGTTTTATATTCGACAGTAAATACAATAGTTTGTACATGCAAAATTTCCCAGTTTTCCATATAACAATACAACCCCCACTAGGTCCTCTGTTACCCTTCTTGTATCCGTATTCTCCCCACCCACCTACCCCAGAGTCTTTTACTTTGGTGCAATACACCAATTCCAGTTCAGATTCTACTTGTGTTTTCTCTTCTGATCTTGTTTTTCAACTTCTGCCTGAGAGTGAGATCATCCCATATTCATCCTTCTGTTTCAGATTTATTTCACTTAACATGAATTTTTCAAGATCCATCCAAGATCAGCTGAAAATGGTGAAGTCACCATTTTTTATAGCTGAGTCATATTCCTTTATAGACCACAACTTGCTCAGCCACTCGTCTGTTGCTGAACACCTGGGTTGCTTCCAGGTTTTGGCTATTACAAATTGTGCTGCTAAGAACATATGTGTACACAGATCTTTTTGGATGTCTGTGTTGCGTTCCTTAGGATATATCCCCAGGAGAGGAATTGCAGGATCATAGGGTAGGTCCATTTCTAGCCTTCTGAGAGTTCTCCAGACTGGTCTCCACAGAGGCTGGACCAATTTACATTCCCAACAGCAGAAGAAGCCATACCCTTCACCTTCTGCACCACAAATAATAATAATAATAATTTTTCCATACTCTTAGAGGAGGATCAATATTAGGGGAAGATGACTAGTGGGCTCTGAATCCAATGCCATCATGACCTAGAGAAATAAGATGAAAAAAAAAGAAAGGACACTCAAAAGTAGTAGGTGAGACTTAGGAAAAGAAGGCAAGGCTATAGAAAAACAGGTTAATATATTTTAATATCGACAGATAGTTATAAAAAATAATAGTCAGTACTTACCTGTGATCTTGGAAGAACTAATACAGTGTACCATAGAAGGAATGAGAATATGAATTTGGTGGTGAAAAGTATGGAATTGTTGACTAATCATGAACCTAAAGGCTGGAGTAGTGCAGAAGAAGAGTTGGGGGTCTCCATTTTGTAGATATTTAGTAGGCATATTTAGTTATATTCCAAAGGGTTCATGACTATAACAGTTTGGGGGTTTTGTTTGTTTGTTTTCCTTAAGCCTGACATTTGATATGGAGGTGGATCCAAACAATGTCCAGCAGGGAAGCAATTACAGAAGCCAGACCTTCCACCTTCTGCATTCCACAATGACCTTGGGTCCATCCTCCCAGGGGGATAAAGAATAGGGAAGCTGTCAGGGGAGGGGAGGGGGTGGGATACAGAGTTCTGGTGGTGGGAATTGTGTGAAGTTGTACCCCTCTTATCCTACAGTTTTTGTCAGTGTTTCCTTGTTATAAATAATTTTTTAAGTATTGAATTATTCTTATAACTATTATTATTAACTATTCTTATAGTTATCTTATAATTTTTCACTTGATCTTAACCAGAAGGCCAAGAAGTGATATCATAATTTTGTAAATCACTAATGATATATATATATTTTTTCAATTCGGTCAGGGTTAGAGAGGTACTTCAGTGTAGGGCATGTGGCTGACACAAAGCCCTAAGTTTGATCCTTGACAGTAAAGAAAGAATAAAACAACAAAAATAACAATCAATTCTATTGCTATAAGGAAATAAAAACATGACAATTATTATACAAATCCATCAGAGAATTAACCTTAAAAATCAACTACCACTGAGGTGCATGAATTTTTTTATTAGTAAAAGCGATTTCAGACACAGAACAAACAGTACACTAGTTAAAGCTTATGTCTGAAAGCTCTGGCACTTCAGAAAACTAACATACTCCAATAATTGGTAATATCCTTAATTAATGTTTTCTGTACTACCCAAACATTAATCAAGTGAATTTATCTTAATAATACAGTGTTTTTTCCATTTTTCAGTGCTAATATTTTCCCACTTAGTCTTCTGTAATATATTGGCTATAGGAAGAATCATGATACTTTTCTATTTTTCTACATAAAAATGTATCAACATTTGAATTATTTTTTAATTTTTAAAAATTTATTACCTTTGTTTATTGGATAAAGACAACCAGAAATTGAGAGGACAGGGGGAGGGGAGAGAGAGAGAGAGAAAGAGAGACACTAGCAGCCCTGCTTCACCACTCTTGAAGCTTAACCCCTGCAGGTGGGAACTGGAGAGTTTGAACCCAGGCCCTTGAGCACTATAACATGTGTTCTTTTTGTTACCTTTGTTGTTCTTATCATTTTGTGGTTATTATTGTTGTTGTTATTGATGTTGTTGTTGCCAGATAAGACAGAGAGAAATGGAGAAAGAAGGGGAAGACAGAGGAGGTTGAGAAAGATAGACACCTGCAGACCTGCTTCACCGTCTGTGAAGTGACCCCCCTGCAGGTAGGGAGCCGGGGGCTTAAACCAGGATCCTTATGTCGGTCCTTGTGCTTTGAGGCACTTGCGCTTAACCGCCTGACTCCCAGATTATCTATCTTTTATCTAAAGTTTACTATAGAAAGTACAAATGGGGGGGTCGGGCAGTGGCGCAATGGGTTAAGCGCATGTGGCTCAAAGTGCAAGGACCGGCGTAAGGATCCGGATTCGAGCCCCCGGCTCCCCACCTGCAGGGGAGTCGCTTCACAGGCGGTGAAGCAGGTCTGCAGGTGTCTATCTTTCTCTCCCCCTCTCTGTCTTCCCTCCTCTCTCCATTTCTCTCTGTCCTATCCAACAACGAACAGCATCAACGATGGCAATAATAATAACCATAGCGAGGCTACAACAACAAGGGCAACAAAAGGGGGAAAAAATTGCCTCCGGGAGCGGTGGATTCATGGTGCAGGCACCGAGCCCGGCAATAACCCTGGAGGAAAAAAAAAGAAAGTACAAATAGCACCAAGTGATAGCGCAACAGCTTAAGCACACACATTACAGTGCACAAGGATCCAGGTTCAAGCCCCTGTCCCCACCTGCAGGGGGGAAAGCTTCAGGAGTGGTGAAGCAGAGCTGCAGGTGTCTCTCTGTCTCTCTCCCTCTCTATCTCCCCCACCTCTCTCAATTTCTTTCTGCCTCTATCTAATAAGTAAGTAAAAATACAAATAAATATTTTTAAAAGGAAAGTGGAAATAAACTGGTGAATTATTTGCTAAAAGTTAATGAACTTTGTGGTGAAGAATTGCTTATGTATTTATGGACTTCTCTTACCCAACTTCTCTTAGTGTCTACATAAAGGAAGTGCATTTCTTCAGGATGACTGAATTGGTTGTTCAGGACCACTTTCCTCCAACTGTCTGTGACTCACCCTAATTTATTATAAAGCAACATTAAAATGCAGAATTGAATACGTATTACCTTTTCCCAATTTCTATTGCACTTTTCCATGAAGTTATAGTTAGATTATTAAATTAAAATGTAATTTCACTTGAAACAAAATTTATAAGGATAAAAAGCAACTCTGTCAAATTTTAAGGGTCCAAAATGCAAAAAAAAAAAAAAGAACATTATCTCATATAAAGCCATGCATGCTCCTCCTTTGTGAAGGGGAGAATAGGGCTAAGGACAGAAAACCTCTAATCTTTACAAACATCATGAGCAATATATACCACGCTTACTGCCTTCTTGATTGCCTTCTGGGTGATTCTATCTATACTTTTTCTGTTGCTCTTTCTTATGAGGAGGGGAAAGTTAATAGCTTAGACTACAGCTGTTGGCACATGAGTACGACATCGCATATTACACATTTCATATATTTTTCTCTTTTACGATATCATCTATGTTCCAAAAAGTCTAAAGCTTTATCATAAACAGAAAATTCTAATTTTAAACACCTTTGATGCTAACCTGGTAGAAACACATAGTTATTTGTTAAGAGAGATGGTTTTGATTTGGCTAACACACACACACACACAATAGGCTTTATAAAAACAAAATGGCTCAGGGGTCGGGCGGTGACTCAGTGGGTTAAGCGCATGTGGCGTAAAGCGCAAGGACCAGCGTAAGGATCCCAGTTTGAGCCCCCGGCTCCCCACCTGCAGGGGAGTCGCTTCACAGGCGGTGAAGCAGGTCTGCAGGTGTCTGTCTTTCTCTCCTCCTCTCTGTCTTCCCCTCCTCTCTCCATTTCTCTCTGTCCTATCCAACAATGAACAGCATCAACAATGGCAATAATAATAACCACAACGAAGCTACAACAAGGGCAACAAAAGGGGGGGGGGGATGGCCTGCAGGAGCGGTGGATTCATGGTGCAGGCCCCGAGCCCAGCAATAACCCTGGAGGAAAAAATATAAGAAAAAAAAGTGGCTTTTGTAACTCGGCTATTCCAGACATTGTTATCTGATGACATATGTGAGTTCAACCACAGAACTATGTTGTTGACATTGAACCATCTCGAGCTCCTACGTTAGTGGACAGGTAAGGACAGCATCACATGGCTGACATTTTCTCCTTCCTGTTGACTCTGTTTTTTCTTAAATAACTGTTTTGATATGATGAAGATGAAAGCAGAGGGGGTGAGGGTACTTGTTTCTCAGTAGTTCATTGGCCCTGACAATTATTTCTGGGATTCATTCTTAGCATGCTATATGCTGGCAAAAGGAATTCAAGACCGCTAGGTGATGCCAAAGCAGATCAAAGGTGCCAACAATGGTTTACATGTTCTAATTCTACAAACAACTGTGCTGAAAGTCTTGGACACCAGAAAAAAAAAATCTATCAGCTCCCACACCCAGCAGCTGTCACCCGTAGTTACTCTTTTTTCTTCCATGTGTGTACGCCCCGTCACTCTTCCCTACTGCCCTCACGTGACCTCTCTCAACATGGTCCTACCATTACTTTGACTAAGTCAGGCATCACCAAGTTAGTGAAGGCAATATCCTTTTAACATAAAATGAAATCTTTTCATCAAAGAGGTAAGGAAATTTAGCAATGTTCATAACCAATACATTTTTTAATATTTATTTTATTTATTTATTCCCTTTTGTTGCCCTTGTTGTTTTATTGTTGTAGTTATTATTGTTGTTGTCATTGTTGGACAGGACAGAGAGAAATGGAGAGAGGAGGGGAAGACGGAGAGGAGGAGAGAAAGACAGACACCTGCAGACCTGCTTCACCGCCTGTGAAGCGACTCCCCTGCAGGTGGGGAGCTGGGGTTGGAACCCGGATCCTTATGCCGGTCCTTGTGACCAATACATTTTTTAAGCAGAGAGTTATAGGTAGAAGGCTCATTGAATGTTCTAAGCACTGGGGTAAATATATCTAAGTAAGATACACAATTAAAAAGGCAGGCTGGCTTTTTATATTTATTTATTGCCATCATAGGATAGTATGTTTAATTCAAATGACAGAAAAGTGAAGGAACCAAAAAAAAAAAAAAAAACGGTAGATAAATAGTCAATAATTTCATCAGTGTAATAAAGACCCAGCATCTGTGCATATCTTGTTCATGCTTCCTCCCATAAAAATCACACATTTGTGGGAGTCGGGCCGTAGCGCAGTGGGTTAAGCGCAGGTGGCGCAAAGCACAAGGACCGGCATAAGGATCCCGGTTCGAACCCCGGCTCCCCACCTGCAGGGGAGTCGCTTCACAGACAGTGAAGCAGGTCTGCAGGTGTCTGTCTTTCCTCCTCTCTGTCTCCCCCTCCTCTCTCCATTTCCCTCTGTCTTATCCAACAACGACGACAACAACAATAATAACAACAATAAAAAAAAAACAACAAGGGCAACAAAAGGGAATAAATAAATAAAATAAATATTTTAAAAAAAGAAAAAAATCACACATTTGTGTCTAATTCACTATTAAATGATATTATTTTATGACTATATCACTGTATCGACCAATTAGTTTAAGGACACATGCCATTCTAGGCCTAAGTTTTTGCCATTCTGAATAGCTCGGATCTTAGGATTGATTTAGCTGCCGTAGCAAAACCTACTCTATTTTGGCTGAATCAATAGGTCCCAAATAACTAAATAATTAATTAGTTTCCATCCTCGCCTTAAATGCCCTTAGCAAGGAGTTTTTTAATGACTGGTCATTTTGCTTCACAAACATGTGTTGGGATATGAAAAGAAACCTGAATCTTATAATTGTATCCATTATGCAAAGAAAGGATCTAACTGTCTCCGCAATTAGGATAATGAAAGAGACATATATGTTAAGTGAAATTTTACGTCGCTTTTCCCAAGTCCTTAAATATCAGCCAGAGAGCCATGACCAAACCTGCAGAATCGCCCATGGAGGAAACACTATATAGAGTGCTGTCAGGGAAACAGCACACTGCGGGACGTGAAAAAGAAAGAGAAGACAAAGAACCAATGGACAATGCTTTACCGCTACACTTCTGTCTACAGTAAGCAAAAGGACATAACCACAATTGTGCAAATACTGGCATAAGTAGAATCATTCACAGAAGACAATATTCAATTCTTTTCTTTCCTTGAAAAGAAAGTAGCGTGGGTCTGGATGGATTCCCAGGCTGCACAACTGGCTGTCTAAATTAAACCTGAGAAATAGCAACAGAGAAGACTGAGAAGAGCAGGCTTAGGAGGAGACACTCTTTCCGCGGTGTGTTCCTAAAATCACAGTGGCGCACCTACCTTTCACAATAGAGGCCCTTCAGACTGGCATGTGGTTTGTAAGCAGACAGCAACACCTGTATGTCAGATACATGGTCAGAGGTGTAATTGTGGGCTCCCTAGATAATCAAAATTAACTTTGCTAGATAAGATGCCTGCATATAAGTCTAGCCCTGTGTTCCCTCTCTGAATTAGTCATTAACTAGACTACAGAAAAATAGCTTTATAAACCGGGAGCCCTTAAGAAGCAAGTCTACCTGGCATGAACAAATCAGGTTAGATAAACACAATCATTCTTTAACACACTTTTGCAAAAGTTGTTATGCAAAAGCAGTTAAATATGTGACAAACCATGGCTTAAGAGACAACCACAGAGCCTGCGTCCCTGGCTTTGTGATGATTCTCAAATGGGCGCTTGTGGGACTGCAGTAACGGCGACTATTGCCCAAATTGCTGTGTCACCAAAACAGAGGAACTATCTGGACAGAGTCCGGAAAATGCGCAAATTGCCCAACAATCTGACCTCACTACGGGAGTCAGGCGGTGGTGCAGCAGGTTAAGCGCACATGGTACAATCTGACCTCACTGCTGCCTTTTGGCTGTGCTGACTATTGTCTCTTGATACTTCTTTATTTTCACTCTTTTTAGAGCAGAACTGGTCAGGTAAGAAGCCTTGAGGGAGGCTCTAATAATGGCAAAAGGTATTGCGTCAATGTATGTCTGCCTGTCTCCAGAGGCTTCGTCTCTGATACTCATGTTTAGATCTGAAGTTCTTTACTGGCAGATCCTGGTTGGGACCAAAATGCCTTTTTGTCTGCCCTAAAGATATCCTATTCCCTCAAGAAAGCTCTAGATTCTGATTTTATTGTTTGATTCACCTTGACAACTGAAGTTAAATCGAAATTAAAAGTGGTTCTTGACCAGTGATTCTGAAGTTCTGCATGGGTGGATTTCTATCTTTGTTCAGTATATCTATCACCATAACTTGACTGAATTTAGCCGTCTGAGGGTTAACTTTATTGGGAGGCATTTTACTCTGGTCATTGGCAAATTAGTGTCGTTGTTTTGTCATCTCTTGGACTTCAGTATTCTAGGCAGACTTTTTTTTTCTTTCCAGATCAAAAGACAGAAATATAAAGACAGAGGTAGAAGGGTAAAGATACAACACCGAATGTTCCCTGCACTATCGGGCCAGGATAGAGTCTGGACCCGGATATGGCAAAGCAGACTCCTTCCCAATTGAGCTTTGTGGCCCAAGTTGCTGTTTCTGTGACTGACTAACTTAAGCTGGCCGGAAATGATCAAGAAGATGACATCAAATCGATGGGATATACAGTCAACAAGATTCATACCCCTTTCCCATATTTGGGAGCTACTCTCTTCCCTGATCCAGCTTTTTGTTCCTTTTTCCAGCCATGACATCATCTCCCCAGACAATAACTTGATCTACTGGCATATCAGAATTCAGGCTTAGGGGCAAAAAGAAAAAGTAAAAAAAAAAAAAAAAAAAAAAAAAAACTAGTATAGGCACAGACTCTTTGGAATTTCACTAAAATGTGCCTACTATCTATCTACAAAATGGAGACGACCCCCCCCCCCCAACTCTTCATCTGCACTATTCCAGTCTTAGGTTCATGATTGTTCAACAATTTGTTTGGCTTTGTATGTTAACTCTCTTTTCAGCCACCAGGTTCCAGATGCCAGCATGATGCCAACTAGACTTCCCTGGACAGACAACCCCACCAATGTGTCCTGGAGCTCTGCTTTCCCAGAGCCCTGCCCCACTAGGAAAAGAGAGAGACAGGCTGGGAGTATGGATCTACCTGCCAACACCCATGTTCAGTGGGGAAGCAATGACAGAAGCCAGACCTTCCACCTTCTGCATCCCACAATGACCCTGGGTCCATACTCCCAGAGGGATAAAGAATAGGAAAGCTATCGGGAGGGGATGGGATACAGAGTTCTGGTGGTGGGAATTATGTGGAGTTGTGCCCCTCTTATCCTATGGTTTTGTCAATGTTTCTATAAATAAAAAGTTTTTTAAAAATACCAACAAAATAGGGGGTCAGGCGGTGGCGCAGTGGGTTAAGCGCATGTGGCACAAAGCGCAGGAACCAGCGTAAGGATCCCGGTTCGAGCCCCTGGCTCCCCACCTGCAGGTGAGTCGCTTCACAGGCAGTGAAGCAGGTCTGCAGGTGTCTGTCTTTCTCTCCCCTTCTCTGTCTTCCCCTCCTCTCTCCATTTCTCTCTGTCCTATTCAACAACGAATTGTGTCAACAAGGGCAATAATAATAACCACAACAAAGCTACAACAAGGGCAACAAAAGGGGGGGGGGGAAATGGCCTCCAGGAGCGGTGGATTCATGGTGCAGGCACCGAGCCCAGCAATAACCCTGGAGGAGGAAAAAAAAATAAAATAAAATAAAATAAAACAGCTACCAAACCCTGGGACATGGCTATACAATATCAAATCATCATCTGCTGTGTGTGTGTGTGTGTGTGTGTGTGTGTGTGTGTGTGTGTGTGTGCCTGTGTGTGAGTCTGTGTGTACATATGTGTTTCTGTACCCGTGTGTGTCTGTGCCTCTGTGTGTGTGTGCATGTGCGTGTGTCTGTGTGTGTGTGTCTGTGTGTGTGTCTGTGTCTGTGTGTGTGTGCACATGTGCGTGTGTCTGTGTGTATGTATGTGTGTCTGTGCCTGTGTGTCTGTGTCTGTGTGTATATGTGTGTGTCTGTGCCTGTGTGTGTATGTTTGGTGCATGTGCTCGACTGATAAGCTACTTTGCTGGTCTAAGATTTTATACTGTTACAAAGCTTCAAGTACACACGAAAACTTTGGGACCTTCTTCTTAGTTATAGTAACATGGACTTTATTGACTGTGTTCTGTGTGAAAGGGCAACTTTCTAGTGATTACAATATACCCAAAATATACTCCCTGATTGTTATTTGAGTTTTATTATCCAGAATGTGTCATACTTAATGTATATGACATAAACCTATGGTTTTTATCCTCAGTTAGTGTTTGACTAAATTGTTTCTTTAAACTGAGGTAGTTCTGGTCTAATAGTTGTTACAGGAATCACAATATTATTGTACAATTGCAACAGTTTCATGAAGGAAAAGAGAGATATGTGAAGGAAGCTATGTAGAGCAGTATAACAATGTGAAAACATTTTTTGAAATTATGACCCAGGAGGGGGCTGAACATTTACACTGCATGTTGTCATCCCAACTGATGATGACTGTGACTTCCACACTTGAGTATTCTGGCCGCTTCCCCTGCTCTACCCCTCGGAATGAGCCCAGCGGGTCTGCTCCTAACTCCTTGACTTAACAGGTCACTCAGCTTGACGGCAGAGAGAGTCAAAGCCAGAAAGACCACTTCATCTCAGGCAGGTGCCCCCATGCCAATAACTGAACAAGTCTCACCAAAGTGCAGTTCACACGTCTAGTACCAATTTTAGTTCTCAGATTTATATTTTATTTGAAAAAAAATACTCTTACCTTTCTTGAATCACCTTAAAAGAATGGGAATGTTGTTTTTTTTTTTCTGTGTTTAATTCAGCTGCACTTGGAGAGAAATGAAGCCCCCTTACCTTCCAGGGCAAGAGGATGCTACTAGAGAAGATACAGCTGGGGACAGGCGAGGCCCGGAAGCTGACCCCAGCCGCTGGGAAGAGTCCCTACAACTGACTGCAATGACCCACACTGACAGCTTAGCAATCAATCCCAGGAAAGGGGGCATTCTTGAGCTGTTACCAAAGACAGTTCCCAAATATCAGAGCTCCCACAAGTCTTGCAAGAAAAACAAAATCCAGGAGAGAATCCATATGAGTTTCTCTGGAGGGCGTTTGATGCTTATTAAAAGCACATGGATGGGGTCAGGTGGTGGCTCGCCTGGTTAAGCACACACATTACCATGAGCAAGGAACCAGGTTCAAGCCCCTGGTCCCCACCTGCAGGGAGAAAGTTTCAGGAATGGGGAAGCAAGGTTGCAGGTGTTTCTCTGCCTTTTTCCTTCTCTATCTCCTCCTCCCTTCTCTCTGTATCCATCCAGTAATAAATAAAAATGTATTTAAATAACAAAATAGATAAAAGATTTCCTATAAAAGAGCACATTCATTAGTCTAGATAACCCAACATACGTGAAATTATAGCGTGTTTAACCATACTGTTCAACGTGTTCCAGACAGCTAGAGAATCACCAGCTGTCTGAAGGAAGTCTTGGAATGGTCATGTCATAAGAACTGAGATTGCTTGTAAGATATTGAATAATTGAGACCACCCATAAGGAACAAAAATGGACATCATGTTATCGTTGACGTTTGCTCAGGGTCAACCTGAGCTCAGCTATCCAGTGACAGGGAGTGCAGCTTTGTAGAGTCCCTTTTTTCCGCTCTCTCATTCTTCTGTCTGAAAAAGTTAGCTTGAAGTCCTGTGAATGACAGAAAAGAGAAACGTGCCTCGTCATAGCACACCCACCAGCAATGTTTTCCTACCTGGGACTGGGTTCATCAAATTAACTGCCTCTTTCCTTCTCCTCCCTCTTCCTCTTTTGGCTACCGAGGCTGTACGTCAGCATAATAGAGTTTGCCTTTTTCTGACGTTTGCAATTCCTTCGTTTGTGGATTTACGTTCCTATGGTCCTTTCTTGATATTCTGAGGAATCTGTCGTTTCTTTCACAGAGGTTGGAGTCATTTACATTCTCACCTACAGTGTCACAGAGCTCAATTTCATCACATCTTTGCCAGCTTTGGCTGTTGCAATTCTTTGTGGTCTCTGGAATTCACACAGAGATGAGATCATCTCTATTATTTTAATTGAATTAATGTTTTTCTTGTTATTGAGTTCTCTTTGTAGCACTTTAATATATGGTATGTAAAAATCTTCTATGTAGTAGACTTTTTGTTTGATTATTCCGTTTAATGCACAGACATTTTAGTGTGATACAATTCTTTTTTTATGTTCATTTTTTATTTATAAAAAGGAAACATGCACAAAACCATAGGATAAGAGGGGTACCACTCCACACAATTCCCATCAACAGAACTCCGTATCCCATCCCCTCCCCTGGTAGCTTTCCTATTCTTTATCCCTCTGGGAGTATGGACCCAGGATCATTGTGGGATGCAGAAGGTGGAAGGTCTGGCTTCTATAATTGCTTCCCCGCTGAACATAGAGGTTGACAGGTAAATCCATACTCCCAGCCTGCCTCTCTCTTTCCCTAGTGGGGCAGGGCTCTGGGGAAACAGAGCTCCAGGACACATGGGTGGTATTGTCTGTCCAGGGAAATCTGGTCGGCATCATGCTGGCATCCGGAACCTGGTGGCTAAAAAGAGAGTTAACATACAAAGCTAAACAAATTGTTGAACAATCATGAACCTAAAGGCTGGAATAGTGCAGATGGAGTTGGGGGGTCCTCCATTTTGTAGATAGCTAGTAGGCATATTTTAGTTATATTCCAAAGGGCTAGTTTTTTTCTTCTTCCTGAGCCTGAAATCTGATATGCAGATGAATCCAAGTTATTGGTTTATTTTTGATTTTGATTATCTTACTATTGGGCTTGAGACATTATAAAGTCCTCTACCACCGAGTACTACTGTCTATGTAATGGTTCCCAGTCTAATAATCAAACCTTTCATCTATTTTAAGTTGATTTTTGTGCACTGTGAGATATGATAGTCCTGTTTTATCTATACATTGCACCTCAATTTCCCCACCACTATTTTATGAAAACACTCTCTTTTTTCCATGTTCTAACCCCTCTTTTTTAATAATATAAATGTCAATATGAGAGGTCTTAATTCCAGACTCTCAATTTTATATGTGTGTGTGTGTGTGTGTGTGTGTGTGTGTGTGTGTGTGTGTGTGTGTGTGTGTGTATTTCTCGGTGTGTGTGTCCATGTGTGTTTTGATTATCATAATTTACTAGTATACTTTTTTAAGTCAGGAATAATGATGTCTCCAACTTTGTTCTTTCCTCTCAAGATCTCTTTAGCTTCTGACACTTTTGTGCTTTCAGAGAAACTTCTAGGGCATTTGTTCTCTCACATTTAATGGAACTTTGACTGAGAGTTCATCATTCCTGTGTACTTCTCTGGCTAGCATGCTCATTGTGAAGGTGTTAGACTATTCCATTCTCTGGACATAGAATATGTTTCCATTTACTGTGTCTTCCATTTTCTTTAGTACTTACTTGTAGTTTTCATCATATATCTTTCTTCTGCCTTGTTAAATTTACTAGATGCTTAATTTTTGATGCTACTATAAGAGAAATTCACTTTTGGATTTATTCCATTTCACTATTTTTGTCTCACTTTATCTCCTGCACCTTCCAGACACCAAGTTGCAGATGCTACCATGATTCCACCCTAACTTCCCTGGGTAGACGACCTCACCAGTGAGTCCTGAAACTTCGCCTGTCCAGAGCCCCATCCCACTAGGGAAAGATAGAAACAGCCTGGGGTTGTCAATCAACCTGCCAACACCCATGTCCAGCAGAGAAGCAATTACAGATGACAGAACTCCCACCTTCTACACCCCAAAACAATTTTGATTCATACTTTCAGAGGGGGAAGAAGTGATAGGAGAAGGAGGATAAGAGGGTTCTGAACTCCAGCTCCATCAACACCCAGGAAGAGAGGAGGTATATTTGAATGTGGTAAGAGTGTTACGTGTGACCTGGAGGAGAAGGGAGGCAAGGACCTAGAAGCAAAAGGGGGCAATTATGTGCAACTGCAGACAGAGAGTTGTAGGATGACAGTTAAGCCATGTCTGCACCCTTGGAGGAACCATGGCAGTTTGCAATGGAGGGATCGGAGATTCTCTGCTGGTGGGGACAGTGTGGAATTCTATGCCTGTTGATGTGCAATTTTATAGATCAATATTTAATCACTAACAAAAAATGAAGTCATTACAAATAAAAAGAGGGGGTGGTGCAGCTGCTTGAGCATACAGGTGACAGTGCTCAAGGACCCTGGTGTAAGCCGCCAGTCCCCGTGTGCAGGGGGAAAGCTTTAAGAGAGGTGAAACAGCTCTGCGGGTGCCTCTCTGTCTCTCTTCTTCTCTATCCCCCCCACCCCTCTCGAGACATGGCTGTCTCTATAAATAAATAAAGATAATAAAATAAAATTTAAGAAATAAACTGCAATAACGTAAGTTATTTGTATGTGAAAGATGAATGTGGGATATTAATATAAAATCTGGGGCCCATGATGTCCAATTGATTATTTTTTCAACACAGGTGGACAGAGTTTAGTGACATTAAAGGATGGCCTGGCTGCTTAAGGACAATAGCTGTTACCGAGGCCATCTGGAAGGAAGATGGAAAGCTCCGTAATGTGCACTTGTTATTCTTGAAGAGAAGAGAAGTTAGATATTGACTAACTTCTGGAACACTGAGTAAACAGCAGGCCATCTAGTTGGATAACCCAAGTGCAAACTGAAAGCAGTGTTTAAGGCCCACCATTTTACCTCTGAGTTCTTTGAAAGAGGACATTCAAACATCGGAAGAATTCTAAATCAGAATATCAGACTTAAGTAACTAAACTTTGCAATGTCTTCACCTGGTGATGTTTAGAAATAGGAGCAGCTTTATGGACCTAGACCTTAGTCCTTGTGGACTTATGAGCGATGAATCCAGGCATGCTTAAGTCATTTCCTAAGAAGTACAGAAACCAAAGACCCCTCTGTGTATAAATATATCTTCTCAAAAAAAATTTGATTGTATAGATGTCTCAGAGTTATACAATGGGGAAAAGTATTCTTTTCTTTCTGCACAGTTTTTCTGTATACCTTCATCTCATGGAGTAACCTCAAGAAATAAAGAAACAAGACATGACAGGCAATGACCACTTTCCTGCAGGTCATTGCCAAATTCAGGATCAATAGCCTTAATTCGCTTCCCTGGACATCAGAAGTCAGAATAGAATATTCCTTTTATTATTTTTCTACTTATAAAATAGAAATATTTAAAAGACCATAGGATAAGAGGGGTGCAGCTCCACACTATTCTAACCACCAGGACTCTGTATCCCATCCCCTCCCCTGATAGCTTTCCTATTCTTTATCCCTCTGGGAGCATGGACCCAGGGTCATTGTGGGATGCAGAATGTGGAAGGTCTGGCTTCTGTAATTGCTTCCCTGCTGAACATGGGCATTGACAGGTGGATCCACACGCCCAGCCTGTCTCTCTCTTTCCCTAGTAGGGCAGGGCCCTGGGGAAGCAGGGCTCCAGGACACATTGGTGGGGTTGTCTGTCCAGGGAAGTCTGATCGGCATCCTGCTCGCATCTGGAACCTGGTGACTGAAAAAGAGTTAACATATAAAGCACAACAGATTGTTGGCTAATAATGGACCTAGAGGCAAGAATATTGCAGATGAAGATTTGGGGTCTCCATTTTGGAAAAAGCTAGTATATCTACTTTAGATACACTCAAATAGAATAGAGTAGAGTACAGTGGAGTGGAGTAGGGTAGGGTAGGGTAGGGTAGGGTAGGGTAGGGTAGGGTAGGGTAGGGTAGGGTAGGGTAGGGTAGGGTAGGATAGGATAGGATAGGATAGGATAGGATAGGATAGGATAGGATAGGATAGGATAGGATAGGATAGGATAGGATTAGGTAGAATAGACTATTTCTAAGGGTCATCATTTGTCAGATCTGATAAGCAATCAGACTACATGGACTAAGACCCCACAACTCTGTTCCTTTTCTAGATCACAGCTGCAAACATGACCTCTTTTAAAACTCTTGTACCCATAGGAATACTTAGAGAGAAAACTAAATAAGGATTTGTAATAAGTCCTGTTTACTCAGAGGACGGTCAGTGAGAAGCTCCCAAGAATAACTGAATATATAGACAGAGTGGAAAAAATTCTAGAGTCCTCACATCTGATGGAAAATAATTAAAACTTCTATGTCAAAATATCCATCAAGAAAGAGATACTATTGTACAACAGATAGGGAAACAATGCCTGAATCCTATCATGCAAAAGATGATTTCTTTGGTCACACAAAAATGATTAATATGTACAAAAAGTAACCTCAAGTCATGCTCTGCATCTCCCACCATGGAATACAATTCCAGAGATTTGTCCCTGAAAAAATGACTGACAGAAGATGTTTACAGTAATTTCTCAGGATATACGGCCATTTGTTGGTGTCTGTTAACACACTTAGAAGATGGAAAAGGCATTCAAAATGACCAACTTGTTATTACAAGGGGGTGTATCCCTAGGTATGAAGTGCTCATTTCTTTATACAGGACAGAGTTGGCTTGTGGCTGATGAGAAAGTTCTCAGTGACAAGGTGACCCGGGTCCAGTTATGCAGTCTCAGAGCTGGGCCCAGGACACAGTTGCTCTAATGGTACAACAATCAGTCCTTTTCTGTGCTCAAGTCGCCTCCTTCCAACTCAGGTTGACTAACTGCCCCCCATAATATCAATATGGGAGACGAGCAGTGGCCTAAAACTGACTCTTCCAACTATTCCGGTGAACAGCTATCAAATGAAAAGCTGCTCTCCCGGGAAACAGACCTAGAACATAAGTAACGAACGTTTAATTTTTGCAGTTTCTCTCTCATCGTTTTCCAATTTGTCAATAATGTTCCCTACATTCTTCTTCTTGCCTGTATCCTACCTAAAAGCATTTTCTTCCTCTTTAAAAATCAGAGGTGCCATCTACTGAATTTGATTAGTCGAGCAAAATAAAATAGTTCAATGGTATGACTATTGTGATATGTTTTGTAATTAAAGGTAAAAATAATTTACATAGTCTATTTTCCTTGTAAATGGAGAAACAAGAATTTTAAAGGATTTGACATTTAAACAAAGGAGTACATGAGAAAATAATATGACATGGCAAGTAGTTTTTTTTTTTCCTGAGAGAATTCCATTATGTGCAGTACTTATTAAGTTTCCCAAAATAGGGTAGATTAAATGTCTAGGTGTGTTAGTGGGATTTTTAATAAAGTGTGAAGTCTCTCATCCCTGCAATGGATCAACAGCTTAAAACCGAGGTAGACATGGATTAAAAGGAGATAAAGCTGACAGGAATTAACTGGCAATGCAGAATTACCTGCCAGCTCTAAGTCAGGCACTTGATAATGGTCCCACTTAATCATTGGTTAGCACTAGTGGACCTTAGGCTTAGTTATGTAGGCTGAGAATCCTTCACATACTCTATAAGGTCAATAGCAATTTTTACGAAGTATTCTAGCAATGTAAAAGACAATGGAATCTGATGTGAACAAATAAACAGTATTCTGATTCACTGTGACAATGATATGTACCTTAGAGTGTTTTGTGATTCTTTATAAATTAGGAATAATGTGCTATCATTATTTTAAATTGCAGCAAAAAGATTATGTAGTCTTATAAGATTTTAATTTTCTCTGACAAATCTTGAAAAATAAAATTGTCCTGCCTTCTCTTTTTTTGAATGAGATAACTATAACATTTCTATCAGAAATAAAGTTCTCAAATAAAAGTTAAATCTTGAGGTCTGGTGGTGGCACACCTGGTTGAGTGCACACGTTATACTGCGAAAGGGACCCAGGTTCGCGCCCCACCTGCAGGGGGAAAGTTTTGCAAGTGGTGAAGCAAGGCTTCAGGTGTCTCTGCCTCTCTCCCTCTCTACCACCCCCTTGTCTCTTGATTTCTGGCTGTCTCTGTCCAAAAATAAAGGTAACAAAACTTTTTTAAAAAATGAATTAAAAAATAAAACAATTCAATCTTAAGACATGGGTCCTTTGATTGATACGGTTACAGATAACTGATTTGACTAAATTCAAAAATTGCTATTGACCTTACAGAGTATGTAAAATGCAAAGGATTCTCAGCTAACAAATGGAAAGCATAAGATCCACATTTGTTTTTTGCCCTTATTTAGGCAGAGATTATAAGAAACACACAGGTCAGTGAAGATGTTATTGTAGTTTGTCACAGCTCATTTAAATGCCAAAACTGTGAGAAGACATCAAAGTGCCAATTTAATAATTCTTATGACATACGTGTTAACTTTGAATTTTAAAAAAAAAGTGAAGCCGTAATAAATAATAGTGGCAGGTTACTTAGAAGCTACAATACACAAGTGTCATGTGTATGTACAGTCCTAAACTGGTGGGACTTACACTGAAAGTAACTGAAACGCACACACAGACACACAGTGGAGTAAGCACACTGTTGTCTGTCTGTGATCACCCTGATTTTCCAGATTTCGAAGTTTCTTCATCTCAGGAAACTAGACTATATCTAGGCCAAGTGGGATGACTGCTTACCATAGTACTGAAAAGAAAAAAAAAAATTCACACACGTATGTTCTTACATTTCAGCATATAACATCAGTCTTTAAAAAAAAAAGAGCTCTTTATACTTTTGACCAAAATAGAGTAAAAGAAAACAAACAAAAAATGACTACCAAGTCAATAGATAATTAAATTACATTTATGCAATAGAGAGCATTCATGCCACAAAGCAAGAAAGGGTTACTGAAGACCCCCTGACGATGAAAAGTACACGGCTCTTCCATCTCCATCTCCTTCTCCACAACCAGGAAACAGCTCAACGTGCTTTATACTCAAAGAAAAAAAAGTCTTATCTGAAAAGCCTAGAGGAAGCACCTTACTTTAACACCCTGGAATCTTAGTGTTTAAGAGAGAGTCAGAGGTCTCAAGTTGGAGTCCAGCATAGCATGTGCCAGAATGATGCACTGGTTCTATCAAATAAATAAACAAACAAACACATTTTTAAATATTTATTTTATTTATTTATTCCCTTTTGTTGCCCTTGTTGTTTTATTGTTGTAGTTATTATTGTTGTTGTCATTGTTGGCTAGGACAGAGAGAAATGGAGAGAGGAGGGGAAGACAGAGAGGGGGAGAGAAAGACACCTGCAGATCTGCTTCACCGCCTGTGAAGTGACTCCCCTGCAGGTGGGGAGCCGGGGTTCGAACCGGGATCCTTATGCCAGTCCTGGTCCTTGTGCTTTGCACCACCTGCGCTTAACCCGCTGCGCTACAGCCCGACTCCCACAAACACATTTTTTTTTAATTTTTTTTTTTCTCTTTTTTCTTTATTTATTTCCTTTTGCTGCCCTTGTTGTCTTATTGTTGTAGTTATTATTGATGTTGTTGTTGTTGGATAGGACAGAGAGAAATGGAGAGAGGAAAGGAAGACAGAGAGGGGGAGAGAAAGACAGACACCTGCAGACCTGCTTCACCGCCTGTGAAGTGACTCCCCTGCAGGTGGGAAGCCGGGGGCTTGAACCGGGATCCTTATGCCGGTACTTGCGCTTAGCGCCACGTGCGCTTAACCCGCTGCGCTACCCCCCTACTCCCACAAACACATATTTTTAAAGGACAAGGTGAGGAGGTTGATCTGGGAAAAAATAGCATCACTCTCTCTAGACTATTGAGTGATTTCTGTTTAAATTTTTTTAAAGAATTCTTTATTTTTTTATTGTTGTAGTTATTATTGTTGTTATTATTGATGCCGTCCTTGTTGGATAGGACAGAGAGAAATGGAGAGAGGAGGGGAAGAACGACAGGAGGAGAGAAAGATAGACACCTGCAGACCTGCTTCACCACCTGTGAAGTGACTCCCCTACAGGTGGAGAGCTGGGGGCTTGAACCGCGATCCTTACTCCAGTCCTTGAGCTTTGTGTCACGAGCACTTAACCCGCTGTGCTACAGCCTGACTCCCAATGATTTCTATTTAATAACCACCCCTCCCTAGCACAGATGATGTCATTGGTGGCCTGCCTGGGGGGCAGTATCCTGTTAATCACTGGAACGAGAGAAACACATAAAGTTGAACCCAGTTACTTGCATTTATCCCTTTGAGAAGGTTTCCATGTCAAGACACTGAAAGGAAAACATAATCAGAGAAAAAATTAGGATTCCCAAACATAACTTTTTCTCAAATGTCAACCCACTGTGTGTCTGCTGCAAGCTTCTTATCATAATTAGTAATATACCCCGTCTCTTGGACGTGGGTCTTTTGTCTTTTACAAACAAGTATTATTAAACTATTACTAGCTAACTTGCTACCTCAAAGACAAAGTAGCAGGTCCTTAACATTTATTGACATTTCAGGATGTACAATTTTAAAAAGAGGGGAGTAAAAGGCTTTTGGAGAAATAAAAAGAACACTAATTATAAAAGGATAAATTGAAATTCAAGATAAGTATTAATAAAAAAAACTGTAACAACCACAGAGATAGTGCAGTGAATAAAGCATTGGACCCACAGACAAGAGGTTATGAGTTCAATCCCCAACACTGTTTGTGCCAGGACAGTGTTCTGGTTCTTGCTTCTCTTTTTCTCTCTCGTTATGAAACCATCCAATTTAAGAAATCACTGTAGGAGAATGGTAGAAAAACCAAGCATATTGTATATCGTATAAATTATTTGAATATAGGCTACAGGAAATTGATCAAAATGCAATTATAGTAAAAACTATTGAAAGAATATACAAAAAATGTCAACATTTTTTCCATTGAAGAAATAGCCAAGTATTCACATGAACACATTCTAAATATTAGCAGTCAGAAAGATGCACATGAAACAATTAGAACGATTACATGTCAATTGGGATGACACAACTAAAAAGAGTGACTAAGCAAAGTTTTGGCAAAGGCATATGCCCGGCTAGCGTAGGGGGTGCCTCTTCCCAGGCGCGTACTCTCTTGGTTGGAGAGAACTCAACCAGAGCCAGCCGGGGCAGCCACTCACTCAGTGACGCAGGAGAGAGAGTCTTGAACTCGTGGCAGAGTGGTAATGCAATATCTTTATTGATCAGAGATACAACACTTTTATAGGATAGAACCGGAAGTGGCAAGTCGGAAACGGAAATGGCTAGGAAAGGAGTGGAGAAAGGCAAAAGTGGTCTGGGAAGGTAGAAACTTCCTTAGCAACTGTTGTGAGGGTTTTAACTGGTGGGATTAATATTACCCTGCAGGCAGGGGAGGGTCTCAAGGTAGAAAGAAGATAGATCAAAGGAATGGAATGGATGGGGATCTTTCAGGCAAAACAATGATTATGTAAATAGGCCACAGTATCAGGAATGCAGGGTAGAGCAGGGGGAGCTGGCTTAATGCCCAACAGCATAGAGGAATTGGACCTCTATCTGCATTGATACCCAAAGTGACACTGGTTCTGTAGACAATGTTAAGGATATTCTTGTGACTTTGGTATTTTGAAAGCTCTTACAAAGTATAGGTAGTAAATCCTCCTGAATGGTTTTGTAGAATTCACTTGTAAAACCATCTGGGCCTGGACTCTTATTGGTGGGGAAGTGTTTGGTTACTGTTTCAATGTCTCTGGCTGCAAGTAGTGTATCTATGTCCACCAAGTTCTCCCGGTCTAGTCTCAGGAGACAATATAGTCTCAGGAGACAATATAGTTGCAAGAATTTGTACATCTCTTCCTGTTTCTCTAGTTTGGTGTCTTATAACCTGTGTCTCTTATGATCTCTCCCTATTCCTTAAAATACAATTTATTTGCATCTTCTCTATGTGTGTTTTATTTTTTTTCTATTAGTCTGGCTATAGGTTTGTCAATTTTACATGCACACACACACCTGAAAATCATTGTTTATAGCTTAATTAATCTTTCCTACAATGAAGTCATTGCATCACTTCCTCTGTAAATTAAATAAAATTGTTTTTAACTATAAATTTATTTACTGGATAGAGACAGTCATTAAAAATGAATAGGTACTGACTGAGTAAATAGTGTAGATAGTTGATAGTGCTTCCCCACTCCTAAAACTCTGACAGGAGGCACGAGCCCCATTTCTTGCTCATGGCACTACTAGCTCTCTGACATGCACACCACCACCTGATGCCTACTCTGCTTTCATTTATACAAAATTATTAAATAGCAGCTCTTCAAATTTTTCAGAAAGAAAAAAAAAATGACTTCATTAAAATGTTATTCATAGCATAATTCATTATTCCGTTTTCAAAATTCAACATTTATTAGTATATATAAAGATTTATTGAATCACCACCAATATTGTCTAACTTTAAAACATCTTCAGCACTTAAATGATGAAATTAGCAACATTCAAATCATTCCTTCTTCGATTCTCACTAGTCCTAGGAGACTCTGAATCTATTTCTATATAGCTGGTTACTGTGGATATTTCATATAAGTAAAATCACATTGTATATTGTTTTCTGATACTTTTCATATTGCATACTATTTTTTGAGTTTCATCCTTGCAGAATATTTGTGTTCATTGTTTGTTTTATTTTTAAGTAATAGTCTGTTATATGGATACAATGTTTGTTCACTTATCCTTCAATAGACCATTGGGTTATTTCCAGCTTTGGATATTATAAATAATTCAACTATGAATATAAATTTGTTTCATTTCTTTCGACTAGATAACCTAGGATTGGAATTACTTATTCCTATCAAAATTCTACTTTAAGAATTTTGGGAAACTGCCAAGCTTTTTCACAAAGTGACTGTATTATTTTTATATTCCCACAAGAGGAGGAATAAGAAGAAATATGATATTATACCATCCTTTATGGAATTACTCACATAATTACTTCTTCCTGTATTATTTTCTATTTATGTAGATTAACATTACTATTTGGGGTTATTTCCTTTGAGCTTGAAGAACATCCTTTAGTAGTTCAGGAGAAAAAAAATGGTCTAGTTCTGTTTATCTGGGAATTTTATTATCCTTGTCTTTATTTATTCTTCAGTCTGAAAATTATTAATAAATAATATGCAAGACATATTTCTTTCTTTGAGCACCTTCACTGTCATCCACAACCTCTTGGGCTCTATTTTTACTGTGAACTGTTGCTTTTTTTTAAATATAATCATAGGTCATTTTTTTATTTATGTCATTATATTGTTTTTCTCTTGCTTCTTCCAAAGCTAAAAGGTAAAACCCTGCAAGGATTCCTTGCTGCTAAATATCAACTGTGATGAGTCTGTACATGGGAATTTTTCTATTATGCTTTAGTTTTTAAAAAATTTCTTAGATATACTATTGTGTCTATCTGTCTATCTAGCATCTATCTACTTATCTACCTGTCTATCATCTTTCTATACCTGTGTATACATTGTACATACAACATTTGTAAAATTTTAAGTCATTATTGTTTAAAATACTTTTCCTACTCTTTGATTCTTCACTTTCCAGTACTAGGTCTTAGTTTGGTTTATTGCATCAAAGAAAATGACTCTGGGAAGGGAGAGTAAAGGATAGGATGGAGGGTTTGGGAGGCTCTGGGGCGTGATGGTGAAAAGGTTCCTAGGTTCCGAAAACTAATTTTAGTTATGTACATATATATGTACATAACTCAATCATAGATGACATAGATATATGTCATCTATGATTTTCAGCAGACAGGAAATATACCTCATCTCATCCTAGTTTCACTTTTTGTTTTCCCTTTTTAGCTTTAAGTTCCACCTATAAGTGAGATCATATGACATTCACTCTTTTTTAATTTTTTATTTAAGAAAGGATTAATGAACAAAAACATAAGGTAGGAGGGGTACAACTCCACACAATTCCCACCACCCAATCTCCATAACCCACCCCCTCCCATGATAGCTTTCCCATTCTCTAGCCCTCTGGGAGCATGGACCCAGGGTCATTGTGGGTTGCAGAAGGTGGAAGGTCTGGCTTCTGTAATTGCTTCCCCGCTGAACATGGGTGTTGACTGGTCGGTCCATAATCCCAGTCTGCCTCTCTCTTTCCCTAGTAGGGTGGGTCTCTGGGGAAGCTGAGCTCCAGGACACATTGGTGGGGTTCTCAATCCAGGGAAGCCTGGCCAGCATCCTGGTGGCATCCGGAACCTGGTGTTTGAAAAGAGAGTTAACATACGAAGCCAAACAATTTGTTGAGCAATCATGGATCCCAAGCTTGGAATAGTGGAGAGGAAGTGTTAGGGAGGTACTCACTGCAAACTCTAGTGTACTTCTGCTTTCAGGTATATATTTTGCAGTAGTTTATGGATACGTGTGAACATAAGCTCTCTCTCACAGAAACTGGTGTATATCTAGATTATGGGACTTTGTTAGAAAGTGAACTACCCACCAGCAGTGCAGGAGGGTTCCTTTGACCCCACACCCTCTCCAGCATTTGCTGCTGTTACCTTTTCTGATGTGTGACATTCTCACAGGAGTGAAGTGATATCTCATTGTTGTCTTGATTTGCATTTCTCTGACAATCAGAGACTTGGAGCATTTTTTCATGTGTTTCTCGGCCTTTTGGATCTCTTCTGTGGTGAATATTCTGTCCAATTCCTCCCCCCATTTTTGGATGGGGTTATTTGTTGTCTTGTTGTTGAGTCTGGTAAGCTCTTTATATATGTTGGTTATTAAACTCTTATCTGATGTATGGCATGTAAAGGTCTTCTCCCATTCTGTGAGGGGTCTCTTGATTTGGGTAGTGGTTTCTTTTGCTGTGAAGAAGCTTTTTAATTTGATGTAGTCCCATAGGTTTATACTTGCCTTAGTCTTCCTTGTAATTGGATTCGTTTCATTGAAAATGTCTTTAAAATTTATGCGGAAAAAATTTCTTCCAATATTTTCCTCTAAGTATCTGATAGTTTCTGGTCTAACATCCAATTCCTTGATCCACTTGGAATTTATTTTTGTATTTGGTGAAATACAGTGATTCAGCTTCATTCTTCTGCATGTCAATTGGTCCAACCTCTCTGGAGAACAGTCTGGAGAACTCTCAGAAGGCTAGAAATGGACCTACCCTATGACCCTGCAATTTCCCTCCTGGGGATATATCCTAAGGAACCCAACACACCCATCCAAAAAGATCTGTGTACACATATGTTCTTGGCAGCACAATTTGTAATAGCCAAAACCTGGAAGCAACCCAGGTGTCCAACAACAGATGAGTGGCTGAGCAAGTTGTGGTATATATACACAATGGAATACTACTCAGCTGTAAAAAATGGTGACTTCACCGTTTTCAGCCGATCTTGGATGGACCTTGAAAAAATCATGTTGAGTGAAATAAGTCAGAAACAGAAGGATGAATATGGGATGATCTCACTCTCAGGCCGAAGTTGAAAAACAAGATTAGAAAAGAAAACACAAGTAGAACCTGAAATGGAATTGGAGTATTACACCAAAGTAAAAGACTCTGGGGTGGGTGGGTGGGTGGGGAGAATACAGGTCCATGAAAAATGATGAATGAAATAGTGGGGGTTGTATTGCTAAATGGGAATCTGGGGAATGTTATGCATGTAAAAAAAAAAAAAAAAAAAGAAGTAGAAACGCAAAGCAGAAATTGACTGAGTTTGGAGTATGGCACCAAAGTAAGAGTTTGCAGTGAGTACCTCCCTAATACTTCCTCTCCACTTTTCCAAGCTTTGGGTCCATGATTGCTCAACAATTTGTTTGGCTTTGTATGCTAACTCTCTTTTCAGTCACCAGGTTCCAGGTGTCATCAGGATGCCGGCCAGACTTCCCTGAATTGAAGACACCACCAATGTGTCCTGGAGCTCAGCTTCCCCAGAGACCCACCCTACTAGGGAAAGAGAGAGGCAGACTGGGAGCATGGACTGATCAGTCAACACCCATGTTCAGCGAGGAAGCAATTACAGAAGCCAGACCTTCTACCTTCTGCAACCCTCAATGACCCTGGGTCCATGCTCCCAGAGAGATAGAGAATGGGAAAGCTATCAGGGGAGGGGGTGGGATATGGAGATTGGGTGGTGGGAATTGTGTGGAGTTGTACCCCTCCTACCCTATGGTTTTGTTAATTAATCCTTTCTTTAATAAAAAAAAAAAAAGAGAAAAAAAAAAAAGAAAGTGAACTACCTGAGATGGAATTAGAGTGTACTATAAAAGGAAAGGTCTCACCCGAGTAATGAAGCTGAAGGGTTGTCATACTGGATACTGTACAGCAAACCCTAACAAAAGGACTTTTCAAAGTTAACCCAATTACCAAATAATGTGATGATAACATTAACTATCGACTGTCTTTTTGAACCCTAAGACAGCAGGAACCTCACAACTCCACTATAGAGCCTCTACTTCCCCCAGTCCTGGAACCCTTGGATAGGGCCCACGCTTCTCTTTTTGGCTTAGTATGATTCCATCATGTTCCACCCAAGATGAGACAAAGAAGATGACTTCTTGATTTCTAACTGCTGAATAGTATTCTATTTTGGATATGCACCACATTTTCTTAGTCACTCATACATTGTTGAGCATTTGGGTTGCTTCCCACTTTGGATCATTACGAATTGTGTTGCAATGTGATGTATTAAACCAAAGCTATTATCCTTGGGGAAGGAGGGAAATGGAGACAGCTGAAAGGATGTTGAGATTGTAATGCATGGTGGTAGAAAAGAACTTAACATTGGCGTGAGAATGCTCTGCAGCCACCGGTCATAAAGAGATGAGAAATAGCACCTACCTAATATCTCCACCAGGAAAATTATTTAGAAAAATAAATTCCACCTGTGTAGGTGTGAATTTAATGATGCCCATTGAATTTCTTAGGGGATGTCCCATTTTATTCACTCCCTTTTTCAAATCTCATGCATTTTATTGATCTATCTTTAAGGTCACTGGTTGTTTCTTCAGTCTAGTGGCATTTTTCTTGAGCTTCTGGAGTCAAAATTTTATTTCATTTATTATATATCTCAAATCCAGAATGTATGTTCATACATGTTTAAATGGGATTGTTTACCTCTTTATTAATATTATGTATTTTCTAAGACTTTCTTTTAATCATTAAAAATGGTTTCCTTCAGCCCTGTGATTATTCAAAGCAAGCCCTTTGAAAGTTGTCTCTACATGAGGGAAAGGGCATAATGTTCATACAGACAAACTCTACTGCTGAGACTGCCAGGTTCCAGATTCAATCCCCCTATAATCACCATAAACCAGAGATGAGCAGTGCTCTTCTGAAAAAACCTTTTTTTCTCTGTAAAGTCTACTGTGTACATCTCTAGCTCATTATGTATTGTCTGTGCCCTTGTTTTGATCTATAACAACTTTATTTAAATTGGAGCTTAATCATATTCAGTAACCCTTATTAGTATATAAGTTCCAAACATAGATGTGCCCAAATTTATAACAGAAATATTTACTGAATACATGGACACTGATACACGGACAGCAATGCAACAATAATAGGAGGTCTTATACACCACTCACAGCAAGAGATTGGTCATCTAGGAAAAACAAAACAAACAGGAAAAAAAAACAAACCAAGGAAATAATGGTCTTAAATGAAACCATAGATGAGTGGACATAACAGATATATACAGAACTTTCCATCCCAAAAGGAATAAATACAAATCATTCTCAAGTACATGTGCAGCATTCACAAAGATTGGCCAAAGGTTGAGTCATAAAGACAATCTAAACAAATTTGTGAGCATTACAATCACAAAAAGCTTCTTTTCATAACATAATGATAGGATGCCAGAAATCAACCACAAAAAGAAACTCTTTTAAAGTCTGGAAAATAAACAAAATGCTTCTGAATAGCACATGAGTCATTAAAGAAATAAGAATTACCTCAATATAGCTTGGGGGTAGAAATCATAACTGTTATGCAAAGAGTCTCTCCATGCCTGGGGCTCCAATGTCCCAGTTTCAATCCCCTGCAACACCATAAAACAGAGCTGATCACTGCTCTCATAAAAAAAAATGAAAAATAAAAAAAATAAAAAAAAATTACCTCGGTATCAATGAAAATGAATATACCAAGTGTCAAACCTATGAGATGCTGCAAAAGCAGTCCCGAGAGGGAAGTTCATAGCCATAAAAGCCCACATTAGTAAAGAGGACAGGTCAGAAATAAATAAACTATCTAACAACTCAACAGAGCCAGCAAGAAATAGAGCAACAAAGAGATGCAAAAGTCAGCTGTAGAGAGGACATAGGTAAAATCAGAACAGAAATCGCTTAAGTAAAAGCAAAAAGACCATGAGACACTCACTAAGAGAAAAAGAGAAAATGCTACGGAATATCACTCAGAAATG
This sequence comes from Erinaceus europaeus, assembly GCF_950295315.1. Taxonomy (NCBI): domain Eukaryota; kingdom Metazoa; phylum Chordata; class Mammalia; order Eulipotyphla; family Erinaceidae; genus Erinaceus; species Erinaceus europaeus. Next base: position 4,752,161 of record NC_080165.1, read on the forward strand.
AGAGAGGATATATTACAACAAATGAGGCAGATACACAGAGGGCCATGCAAGACTGTTATGGACATCTATATGGAAATAAATTTGATAATTTAGAAGGAACAAACATATTTTTAGAGGCATTCCAACTGCCAACCTTGATCTAAGAGGAAGTAGATAAACTGGCCAATCACTAGAGCAGAAATTAAAAAGGTAATCAAAAGCCTTTCCAAGAACAAAACCCCAGGTCCAGATGGCATTACTACTGTATTCTATAAAACATCCAAAGAATTAAGACCCATTATTGTCAAACTCTTCTAGAAAATAGAAGAGGGAACACAATCCAAGCACCATCTATGAAGTTATTCTAACTCAGATACCCAGAGCAAGAAAGGACTCTACCAAAAAGTAAACACATAAATAAATAAAATAAAATACACCATAGACCTATATCCATGATGAATACTGATGCAAAGATCCTCAACAAAATCCTGGTTTATTGAATCCAACAGCATATTAAGAGAATAATCCAGCATGAACGAATGGAATTTATCCCTGAGAAACAGGGATGGTACAACATCCACAAGTCAATCAACGTAATTCACTATATCAACAAAAAGAAAGGTAAAAATCACATGAATTTTTCAATTGATGCAGAAAAAGCACTTGACAAGGTCCAACATACGTTTATTATAAAGACCCTCAAGAAATTGGGAGTGGAGGGACTTCTGAGAGGCAGGCTAAAGACTAACAGGAAGCGGCAACAACTCTCCCTCCAAAACAGTAAATATTGACAACCATTGACTCCAAAAGCCCACTAGAATGCAGCTGTGACATCCACACACACTGAGGCCTCTGGTGGGTGTTGGTGTCCAAGGTGAGAGGGAGCAAAGGACTGAAACCAAGCACCCAGAGTCTTGGAGCTTAGACAACAAACAGCACCATTTAGCCTCAGAGAAATGTTAGTCCAGGTTGTACAAGGTGCTGCCTGTGGGGGTGGGAGGTAACCTCTGAGCTTTAGCCCATGGCCTCAAGGGTGACAGTCTGCTGAATTGTGGGTAGGGTCACACCACAGTAGCAGGGGATTTTCCTGGCCAGTCAGGTCCGCTCACCAAACTCAGGCAACATTCAGAAGGTAGTTGGAGGCAGCTGTCAGCTAAAAGGTGATAGGCGGCAGCTCACAGCCAAATGGTAAACTGAGTCCGGCTTCTTCAAACACAATCATCTCCTTAGTAGCTAACCCCTGCGGTTTGAATTCAGAGTGAAATTATACAGATAAGTCATCTGGACACACCACACAGAGTATAAAACAGCTCAGTGGAATAACATACAACATGAGCCCAATCCCCACTTCCTAATTTCTAAATAAAGAGAAATCTAGTGATTATAATAATAGCACCATCTGTTGCATCAGCAATCACCAGCACAATTAATGTGCAGACAGCATGGTAATAGCAAAAACAAATTTAAGAACATGACAGGAAAATTTATAGAGAGAGGAGCTATAATTATATGGAGAAAGACTATATATTTTTTTTTTTAATTTAAAAAGCCTCATTATGAAGCCTCTCTAGGAGTCTAAGCATAGTATTGAGAAGCATACTTAAGAGTTGAAAGAACATTTCACTAAGGAGTTAGGAAACACAAAAGAAGAGCTCCAGACAGAGTTCTCAAAAAAGTTAGAAACAAAAGAAGAACTTCAATAAACTGTTAGGAAGCTTGAAAGAAAACCCTCAAATAGAATTACAGGGTGTGAAAACACTTTGAGTACAGTACAAGTTTAAGCAACAGTCTTCAGCAGTTTTCTCACTCAGGAAGGGTAAATAATATCTAAATTAGAAGATACCATTAGCCCACTCTTTAAATTTAAAGATTATGGAAAAGATTCAGAAAGAATGAAGCAACCCTATGTGAAATAGCAGACTCCATCAAAAGGTTTAATGTAACAGTGATAGAAAACCCTAAGGAAAAGGACGGGGTGAAAAGAACAGAGATGGTATTCAGCAAAATTATAGCTGAGAATTCTTCCCCTCTAAGAAATCCTCACAGAAAAACTTCTTGGAAGCAGAGAACACATCCAGGTACCTAAAACAAAAAGACCCACAGCAACGTGCAAGTAAAGAAGAGTGCAGACTGATAGGGAAAAGAAAGAAG